>NC_082723.1:12343237-12660737 GCF_030144855.1 Hypanus sabinus
TGCTGCCTGGTTTAGAGAGTATGGATTATGATCATAGATTAAGGGAGCTAGGGCTTTACTCTTTGGAGAGAAGGAGGATGAGAGGAGACATGATAGAGTTATACAAGATATTAAGAGGAATAGATAGAGTGGACAGCCAGCACCTCTTCCCCAGGGCACCACTGCTCAGTACAAGAGGACATGACTTTAAGGTAAGGGGAGGGAAGTTCAAGGGGGATATTAGAGGAAGATTTTTCACTCAGTGAGTGGGTGGTGCGTGGAATGCACTGCCTGAGTCAGTGGTGGAGTCAGATGCACCAGTGTAGTTTAAGAGACTACTAGACAGGTATATGGAGGAATTAAAGGTGGGGGGTTATATGGGAGGCAGGGTTTGAGGGTTGGCATAACATTGTGGGCCGAAGGGCTGTGCTGTACTATTCTATGTTCTATGTTCTATATTGCCCACGGTGATTTCTGGATTTCCTATCACGGGAAGTCTGAACCAAGTAGAATGTTGCAATGCATGGGTCTCGGCCCAGAGTATCAACAAGTCACTTCCCACCATGGATGCTGCCTGACTTGCTGAGCTCCTCTGGTATTCTGATTTTGTGTGCTGCTCAAGATGGTCCCACACAGGAACAATTATTATCCTTCAATCATTAGGCTCCTGAACCAGCATGGATAACTTCACTTATCTCAACTCTGAACTGATTCACTAACCTATAGAGTCACTTTCAAAGATTCTACAGCTCAGTACTATTTATTTATCTTTTTATTAGTGGTACAATTTGTCTTCTTTTGCATATTGGTTGTCAGTCCTTGTAATTTATAACTTTTCATAGATTTTATTGTATTTCTTTATTTTCCTTGTAAATGCCTGCAAGAAAACGAATCTCAAGGTAGCATATAGTGACATATGTACGTTGATAATAAATTTACTTTAAACTTTGAGGATCTCCAGCAACTGCAGAATCGCCAACGAGCGGATTGCATTGCGTTGTAGTACCTATGGGAGCCACAGGAGGGAGCCACGTGTACAGTTTTTTGCCTTGTAAAGTGGCAGCGACAATGACCTGCAGCTTTGGTGTGTGTTAATCTATTATGGAGTTATTCTTTTGGGTGTGGAGTTCTTCCCTCTGTTCCTCCATTATCATTCATTGTCTTGAAAACTTCGATTTGATCTCAGCATCTGTAACACCTTCGAGGGGAGGAAGTTCCACATTTTTGCTTACCTGTGTCTTGAAATGTCCCTCCTGAAAAGCCAACATCTCATTTTCAAGTTGTTTTCTCGAGACCTTTTCACAGAGGAAGTGGTGAGACTGTATGTAACCTAGTCAATCACTTAATCATTTAAAACTTTAAAAAAAAACTTCCAAAATTGGAGGAATTTCAGCCAACCAGTCTTCAAATTCATGCCTTAAAGCTGTAGTAACACTCTGATAAATAAGTCTATTCTAAAGTTACATTTTGTGATGAATTTGTTTACATCCAGGCTTCCAGTCCTGCCGAAAGGTCTCGGCCCAAAACGTCGACTGCACTCTTTTCCATAGATGCTGCCTGGCCTGCTGAGTTCCTCCAGCAAGTTGTGTGTGTGTTTCTCATTATGGAGTTGTTCTTTTGGGTGTGGCATTCTTCCCTCTGCCCTTCCATGATCGATTCATTGTCATGTCACTGTGTGAAAGATGTCTGCAGCATTTCCAGCACTACAGCATAACTGCCCTTTAGGTTACACGAGGAAATCGGCAGATGCTGGAAATTCAAACAACACACACAAAATGCTGGTGGAACACAGCAGGCCAGGCAGCATCTATAGGGAGAAGCACTGTCGACGTTTCGGGCCGAGACCCTTTGTCAGGACTAACCGAAAGGAAAGATAGTGAGAGATTTGAAAGTGGTGGGGGGAGGGGGAAATGCAAAATGATAGGAGAAGACTGGAGGGGGTGCAATGAAGCTAAGAGCTGGAAAGATGATTGGAGAAAGTGATACAGAGCTGGAGAAGGGAAAGGATCGTGGGACGGGAGGCCTCGGGAGAAAGAAAGGAGGGAGAGAACCACCAGAGGGAGATAGTTAGCAAACAACTAAATATGTCAGGGATGGGGTAAGAAGGGGAGGAGGGGCATTAACGGAAGTTAGAGAAGTCAATGTTCATGCCATCAGGTTGGAGGCTACCCAGCCGGTATATAAGGTGTTGTTCCTCCAACCTGAGTTTGGATTCATTTTGACAGTAGAGGAGGCCATGGATAGACATATCAGAATGGGAATGGGACGTGGAATTAAAATGTGTGGCCACTGGGAGATCCTGCTTTCTCTGGCGGACCGAGCGTAGGTGTTCAGCGAAACGGTCTCCCAGTCTGCGTCGGGTCTCACCAATATATAAAAGGCCACACCGGAAGCACCGGACACAGTATACCACACCAGCCGACTCACAGGTGAAGTGTCGCCTCATCTGGAAGGACTGTCTGGGGCCCTGAATGGTGATAAGGGAGGAAGTGTAAGGGCAGGTGTAGCACTTGTTCCGTTTACAAGAATAAGTGCCAGGAGGGAGATCGGTGGGAAGGGATGGGGGGGACGAGTGGACAAGGGAGTCGCGTAGGGAGTGATCTCTGCGAAAAGCAGAAAGGGGGGGAGGGAAAATGTGTTTGGTAGTGGGATCCCGTTGGAGGTGGCAGAAGTTATGGAGAATTATACGTTGGACCTGGAGGCTGGTGGGGTGGTAGGTGAGGACAAGGGGAACCCTATCCCAAGTAGGGTGGTGGGCGGATGGGGTGAGGGCAGATGTGCGGGAAATGGGAGAGATGCGTTTGAGAGCAGAGTTGATGGTGGAAGAAGGGAAGCCCCTTTGTTTAAAAAATGAAGACATCTCCTTCATGCTGGAATGAAAAGCCTCATCCTGAGAGCGGATGTGGCGGAGACAGAGGAATTGTGAGAAGGGGATAGCATTATTGCAAGAGACAGGGTGGGAAGAGGAATAGTTCAGGTGGCTGTGAGAGTCTGTAGCCTTATAGTAGACATCAGTAATAAGCCGTCTCCCGAGGTGGAGACAGAAAGACCAAGAAAGGGGAGGGAGGTGTCGGAAATAGACCAGGTAAATTTGAGGGCGGGGTGAAAGTTGGAGGCAAAATTAATGAAGTCGACGAGCTCAGCATGCTTGCAGGAGGTCGCACCAATGCAGTAATCAATGTAGCGAAAGAAAAGCGGGGGACGGATTTCCGTATAGACTTCAGGTTACACGTTGCCTGACTTGTGCACAGCTCCTAAGCATGGGAGACCGGCAGTATGGGCGTGTGGGCTGTAGTCGTCCTCTGCAGTGTGTGAACTTGTTTCATGGTGCCGTTTCCAACTGCAAACTGTTTGCAATACAGTTTGAGGTTTCATAGGCATCAGTTAGACCGCCCTTGGAGAATTGTACTCCTATCTCAGAACTGGGTTTAGTGTCACCAGCATATGTCGTGAAATTTGTTGTTTTTGAATCAGTGGTGCAATGCAATACATAATACAGTAATGGAAAAAAACCTGAGAGGTACTGTAAGTATATATATTTTAAATAAATTAAATAAGCTGTACAAAAATAGAATTAAAAAAGTAGTGAAGTAGTGATTATGGGTTTAATGTCCATTCAAAAATCGGATGGCAGAGGGGAAGAAGCTGTTCCTGAATCAATGAGTGTGTGTCTTCAGGCTTCTGTACCTCCTTCCTGATGGTAGCAATGAAAAGAGGGCATGCCCTGGGTGATGGGGGTTCTTAATGATGGACGCTGCCTTTTTGAGGCATCGCTCCTGGAAGGTGTCTTGGATACTATGGAGGCTTGTACCCAGGATGGAGCTGACTGAGTTTTCAACTCTCTACAGCTTGCTTCGATCCTGTGAGGTGCCCCCTCCTTCCATAACAGGCGGTGGTGCAGCCAGTTGGAATGCTCTCCATGGTACATCGGTAGAAATTTGCGAGTGTCTTTGGTGACAAACCAGCTGTCCTAATGAAATTTACTTCCTTGTAACTGCGTCGATACATTGGGTCCAGGTTAGATCCTAGGAGATACTGACACACACGAAAGAATGTGCTGGCGTTGGAGCAGCTCCAGAGGAGTTCACAAGAATGATCCCAGGAACGAAAGGGTTAACATATGAGGAACATTTGACGGCTCTGGGCCTGTACCCGCTGGAGTTTAGAAGAGTGGAGGGAGGATCTCATTGAAACGTATTCGATATTGAGACGTCTGGATTGAGTGGATGGGGAGAGGATGTTTCGAAAGTGCAGGTGTGTCTAGGACCAGAGGGCACAGCCTCAGAATACAAGGTCATCCCTTTAGGACAGTGATGAGGTGGAAACCCTTTTGCCCAGAGGGTGGTAAATCTGTGAAAATGTCATTGGGTATATCTAAAATGGAGGTTGATATGTTCTTGAGGGTGCTAAAGGTCACGAGAGAGGACAGGAGAATGTGGTTAAGAGGAATAATAAATCACCCATGATGGAATGGCAGAGCAGACTCGGGGCTGACTGGCCTGTTCCTGTGTCTTACATTGGCAGATATATTAGGGGTAGTTAATAAACTTAGACACATGGGCAGCTCTGCAGGAAGGAAGGGTTAGAGCAGACTAAAAGGTCAGCACAAAATTGTGGGCTGAAGGGCCTGTACTGTGCTGTTATGTTCTATGAACAATTCACTGGAACAGAATCCTACAGTAACCTGGGGAGAATCTGCTCCTCACTGCCTTCGAAGTGGTTGGGGTGACCTTGGGCTGTGGTGAAAGTCCTAAAGAAAAATCCAGTCTTTTGCTTGAAGCCTCTGTGCCGGCAAACTCCCCGTGCACCTGATCATTGGGCGTCCTCAACCACAGTCGCTACACCAGCTAATCGTTGATGTGAATGAGCAATGGGTTTGCACACCTGAGGGACTCGGCAACCTCGGAGCCGCAGCGAGTTCAAGCGTTGTGGAATCTCAGCCGGCCTCAGGTAGCTTCAGCTCTGCAGCCCGTAGGAATCCTCGAGGATGTAACTCAGAGCAAAGCCTTGGAGCATGTATGAAGAAAGTGTATTTTCTTTCCTCTTTTCTTGCCCAACTCCTTAAACTCACTCCACATGTCTCACAAGAGACCTTTTTGAGGAAGTTACCAGGAAAGTGGATGAAGGCAAGGTAGTGGATGTTGTCTACATGGACTTTGGTAAGAACTTTGACAATCTCCCACATGGTCAACAAGGCATTCAAGATGAAGCAGCAAATTGATTTAAACATTGGCTTTGTGGGACAAGCCAGAGAGTGGTAGCCTCTCTGACTGGAGGCATGTGACTAGTGGAGTGCCTCGAGGTTCAGTACTGGCTCCATTGTTATTTGTCATCTTTATCAACAATCCGGATGATATCGTGGTTAACTGAATCAGCAGATTTGTGGATGACACCGAGAGTTGGGGTGGGGAAGACGTATTATGGCTCACAGTGAGATCTGGGCCAGCTGGAAAAATGGGCGGTAAAATGGCAGATGGAATTTATTGCAGACAAGTGCTAGGTGTTGTACTTCGGTAGGACCAACCAGGGTGGGTAGAGCACTGGGGATCTGGGATATTGGTCCATAATTCATTGAAAGTGTTGTCATAGGGTCATAAAGAAAGCTCTTGACACATTGCCCTTCATAAATCAAAGTACTGAGTATGGTAGATAGGATGTTATGTTGGTTTGTATTAGACATTGGTGAGGGCTAATTTGGAATATTGTGTGCAGTTTTGGTCACCTACCTACAGGAAAGATGTAAATAATATTGAAAGAGTACAGAGAAAATTTACATGGACGTTGCTGGGTCTGGAGAACCTGAGTTAAAAGGAAAGATTGAATAGGTTGGGACTTTATTCCCTAGAATGTAGAAGATTGAGGAGACCCTGACAGTGGTGTACAAAATTATGAGGGGTATAACCTGTAAGCAGGCTTTTTCCACTGAGGTTGGGTGAGGCTGCAACTAGAGGTCATGGGTTAAGGATGAAAGGTGAAAAGTTTAAGGGGAGCATAAGGGGAAATTTCTTCATTCAGAGGGTCGTGAGAGTGTGGAATGAGCTCCCAGTGCAAGTGGCATATGTGAGCTCGATTTCAGTGTTTAAGAGAAGTTTGGATAGGTACATGGATGCTAGGGGTATGGAGGGGTTTGGCCAAATCAAATCAAATCAAGGTTTAATTATCATTCAACCATACATGAATACAGCCAAACAGATCAGTGTTCCTCTGGAACCAAGGTGCAAAACATACACAGCTCATTCAAAATAGCAGGCAAAAAACATTGTCACACAAAAAAAAAACATATGTAGCCCAAGATCCTGAGTGACAGGACCCTCAATGTGATGATGCAGTGCACAGCCACTGCAACCTAGCCTATCGTTCCACCAATTGAACACTAGAGGGCAGCACTGATGGGAGAGGCCAACCCCCAATTGAGAACAGACACCACTCCCCACCACCTCCTCTCCTGGACTGCAGCAGCAGGCAAATGTAGCCCTTTTGCTACGCAGCTTCTCTGCGCCTGTCATACCACCAAACAAGGGGAACAGGCTTGTGGCATCTTATATTATCAATGTCCAACAGGGTCTTGCAATCGCAAGAGAAATGTCCAGGACAATCATCCACAGTTACGTTGCATGCTGCTTTGTGCATGAACTCTGATCTCAAGCAGGCAGCAGCTCATCTGCACCCAGTCCAGCTCCTCCGAATCCAGTCCAGCTCCTCCGACGCACCAGCCGCCTCTGCTGACCCAGTTCAGCCACTCCGATCATCGAGCAGCTCACTGATGGAACAGACCTTCAGTACCCAGTCTTTAGAGTCCAGCATTGTCTTGCGACCATAAAAACCACATTTAACAAAGAAATAAAAACACCTTTGCTTGGCCCCCGAGAGGCTGCTGTGTCCAAACGCGCCACCATCTTACCAGAAATTCCCAGTGCCGGTTGATCGGAGTAAGCACAGACTAGATGGGCTGAAGGGCCTGTTTCTGTGCTGTACTTTTTTATGACTCTACAACATGACAGAATCAGCCATCAAGTGACTTTGAGAGGGATTAAGACTGGATTTTTAAAAATGACTTATTTTTAATTTAAAGATCCCTCTGCTAATTCTTCTTGTATTTGAGATCATGTTGGTGAGTCCTACACCACAAGACCTAGACTGGTACTGGGCAAGACGATTGGAGCTGCCCTCCCTGGTGACCATGTCACACCACTACGTGAGGAAAACCAAGCAAGTTCTCCCAGCCGTCCAAACTGGCATGAATTCTCCATCTTAATATAATCAGGATCACATTGTTTGTGGACCAGTGCTGTGAGCTGCCACCTGACCACACTGTGAGTGATTCACTGGCTCCAAAGTGCTGTAAGGTGCCTTGAGATTGTGGTAGGTACCGTACTGATGCCAGCTCTGTTGTCAGTGCCAGGCTTTTGTCACAGCTGTCTCCTCTGAGTGTGTACCAAAAATTAATTTCATTATCAAAGTATGTATGCAGCATGTAACTCTGAGCTTCCTCTTCTGCAGACAGTCATAGAATAAAGAAAACCATAGAAGTAGTTGAAAGAAAAACATCGATCACACCCATCACAAGAAAACACAAAAACTCACAAACCCCACACACCCGCCTCGCACAAAAACAAACGGATCACCCAAGCCCCCAGTTCGCCCGTCGGCAACAAAAAAGAATGGGCGAGAACGCAAAAAAAAATGGAACTGAAAAAGGCCGATATGAACCACAGTGAGTCTGAACTACAGTCCAATCTATAAATCTCAGAATTTCAATAATACCTCCGAGAGCCTCAGGAGCCAGTGGCCCCTCTGAGGGCAGCGACTCAAACCAGCGGCCCACTCAAGGTCACAGAAAATGCTGTGGTACAGTAACAGTTCCCTAAAGGCCAATTTATACTTCTGCATAACCTACACTGTACCCTACGCCGTAGCCTGACGCGTACCTCTTTAAACATCACGGCGATGCAGACCACAACTACTGTGATTGGTCAGCTTAGTAGCATCGCATCTCCTCCTGTCTATAGGCATACTGTGCGTACACTGACGCAAAACAAATGGTTGGAGATGATGAACCAAATCGTCAAATCTACCTGCTGACATCCGAAAATATTTGAAATGCATTTCCTCGTCCATGCCTCCCAGTGGCCGGACAAGCACAGAAAACTCACCCTCCTTCTGTCTCAATCAGTTCAATGGTCGTACATACCATCTCTTCTGACGTCTTCTCTCATTTCTGCGCTGCAGTAACTTCAATAAGAATCACCCTTGTTCAATATTTATTAGCTACAACTCCAACATGATGCGCTCAGTCGCCATTAGAAACCTTACCGCCAACTAGCGTTTTGGCGGTGACACAGACACACCAACGCACAAGGATGAATGCTCACAACGGCACAGGCCACTTACGAAGGCTACGGCACAGGCTACGACGCAGAAGTATAAATCAGCCTTTAGTGTGTTTTACATCTGGCTTTAGCATCTGCTGGCCCAGGGAAACACATCCAAAAGATAAACAATGAATGTTAACAGAACGACTGATGTGCACATCTGAGGAAAGGGGACCATGTTGTCACCTAATGGTTTTAAAAACAACTGTGTCAAAAGTAAGACAGCAGTGATTCACTGGCTTCCATAGCCACTGGAAACAATTATTTCCTTACTGCCAATTACACCGCCAGCATTTAGGGCATCAGTGAAGCTCCTCCATCTCTGGCGGTGTTCAGGGTTCCTTCATTATGTTTTCACTTCTGTTAGCCAGGCAAGTCCCACGTGCAGACTCAGGCATACCATCGTACTCAAATGTAGAAGGATTCTTCATTGCTGGTTTTGTTTAACCAGTCAGGGTTTGTAGCCCGGAGTTGAACCCCTGATCTGGAGGACTGCTGGACCACTCTACCTGTTTGGCATGGGTGACCCCACCAAGAGTCAAAGTACAAGGCCCTGACTCCAGCCAACATAGCTCTCCGGGTCATTGAGGCACACAAGGTTGTGGTCCTCTTGGAGGACTGGAGACAATGCAGGCTCTTATACAGCAACAGAAAGGGGCAACAGTGTATCTTGCAGGGGCAAGTGTTCATGCCCTGGTGTTTGGGGTTAAAATTTCTGTGCTTTTGTTGTAACCATATAACCATATAACAATTACAGCACAGAAACAGGCCACCTCGGCCCTTCTAGTCCGTGCTGAATGCTTACTCTCACCTAGTCCCACCGACCTGCACTCAGCCCATAACCCTCCATTCCTTTCCTGTCCATATACCTATCCAATTTTACTTTAAATGACAATACCAAACCTGCCTCTACCACTTCTATTGGAAGCTCATTCCACACAGCTACCACTCTCTGAGTAAAGAAATTCCCCCTCATGTTACCCCTAAACTCTTTCCCCCTAAGTCTCAACTCATGTCCTCTTGTTTGAATCTCCCCTACTCTCAATGGAAAAAGCCTATCCACAGCAACTCTATCTATCCCCCTCATAATTTTAAATACCTTTATCAAGTCGTGGTCACAATGTTAAATGTTTATTCATCTATCTAATACCTCCTTTACTTGAGTCAGTTTTGCTTGATTATGCTCCTATCAATGTCATGCGATATTCTTAATTGTATTTTAGTTGCATCTTAATTGCCATTGTGTATTCTTAAGTGCCAGCAAGTAGTGCGGGGAGAGGTCCGATTGTGCTCTTTAAGGTTCTTTAATCCCTGGGTCCTTTGAATTTTATTTCCTCAGGATTGTGGAACCACTGAGGAAGTACTTGGATGTCTCCTGCAGCAAGGAAATCCTATCCTGCAGGTGTGCTGTGCTCTGAAATCATTTGCTCATCGGTTACCATACAGTCAGATGCTTGTTGATCAGAAATCTGCCATTTGACCAAACGTCTACCAAACAAAACGGATACCCTCTCAGGGGAGTGAAAGAACATGGCAAAGACCAGGTGGCCTGGGGGTGGAGGTCATGTTAGAGGGGAGTACATGCCATAGTTCAAAGTTCAAAGAAAAATTTATTATCACCACATACAACCCTGAAATTCTTTTCCCTGTGGGCATCCTCAGTAACTCTATAGTATAGTGACTATAAACAGGATCGATGAAAGAACAATTAGAGCATAGACGACATGAAACTGTGCCAATGCAAATATAAATAAATAGCAATAAGTAACAAGAACATGAAATCGCAGAGTTGAGATGGCACCAGGTGGCTGCCTCTTTAAGCTCATCTGCGGAAACAGCTTAAATTCCTCTCTTGAATGTCTCTGGTTTTCCTTGTGAGTGGTTGGGGTTCTATCGAAGTCCTGATCTGCAAGCAGCACTCAAACTGCAATTTTTTTTTACAGTAGATGAGTTCCCTTTCCTGGAGCTCATTGGCTAACTTCTCCTACTTTCTCCAGGAGCGCCCACCCTGCGCGGCCCTGTGGATGACCAATTCCAGGCCGGTGTTGCTGACTGAGGCATCGTGGGAGAAAGAACATCAGGATTTTGCTGCGGTGGATGTATGAATGGAGGTCTCGGTAGTCGGGTGATTGCTCTCTCTCTGTTTCTCTCAATTATACAAGAGTTTGCTGCCGATTCTCGAGTCAGAAGCCTCAGAATGAAAAGGCTACCAAAGGCTGTTGCACAGTACTGTAGTAATTTTATGCATTGCGCTGTACTGCCACCACACAAAAAAAAACAAATTTTATGATATATGTAAGTGATGATAAACCTGATTTTGATGTGGGTAATTCCTCCAGCAACTGCAGATTTTCTCTTGCTTCTGATTTGAGTGTCTATTTTGTACTGAGAGTGGGAAGGGTGCAGGGAGGGGGGCATCATGGTTGGGTTAAGGGGAAAGTAAGGGGAAAGGAGAGGAGAGGGTATCAGGAAGCACCAGAGAGACATTCTGTAATGATCAATAAATCAATTGTTTGGAATCAAATGACCTTGTCTGGTGTCTCAGGACTGGATGTGTCTGCACCCATACCACCCCCCATCCCTGGCACTGCTCTGCCACCTGTCCCACACAACCCCACCCTCGCCAATACCCTTTGCTCCCAACCAGATTTACAAAGTCACTCTCTGCTTCATGTTGACAAATACAGTACAAAAGTCCTAGGCACCCTAGATATATACACCCCCTCCCCTCCAAGTATCTATCACTCGCCTACACACTGGCAGCAATATAGTGGTCAGTTAATCCATCAACCCAACTGTCCTCGAGAGGAAGGCAGAGCACCAGGCACACAGATACCACACTGCAGATCAAGTTTTGGACCATAGTCTGGAGCTGAGAGGCAGCAGCTGGGCCAGTCCACAGCGACAGATTGCACCTTCCACAACTCGTGAATTCAATTGAATTGAATTGACTTTATTGCTTACATCCTTCACATACACGAGGACTGAGAATCTCCATCTAAATGTGCAATGTGCAATTTATGTTCATTTGTAATAAATTGTATGTACAATACAATAGTCAATATAGCATAGAAATGCAATTGCATCAGCATGAATTACTCAGTCTGATGGCCTGGTGGAAGAAGCTGTCCTGGAGCCCGTTGCTTCTGGCTTTTATGCTGTGGTACCGTTTCCCGGATGGTAGCAGCTGGAACAGTTTGTGGTTGGGGTGACTCGGGTCCCCAGGCAGCTGCATCACTGGTTCAGAAATTGCACCATCTCGAATCGCAAGACCCTGCAGCTGTCATGGTCCTGGCTGGCATTCCCCACCTTTTCCCTTTCCTCCCTAATTGGTCCTTAATCCCAACACTTGATTCCCAATCTTTCCCAATTCCTCTCAATCACCAGCACCTGGTTTGCATTAACCACCAGAGGATAACTCTGACAGCTCTGGTTAGCCCTTGCCAGATTGTTGGGGGGGTGAGTGAAAGGCAGGAGGGAGAGAGGGAGAGGGAGGGAGAGAGGGAGGGAGAGGGAGGGAGAGAGGGAGAGAGAGAGGGAGGGGGAGAGGGAGAGACTCAGCCTGGTCCAGATTCTCCACTTGCTGTGGAGATTCTGCCTCCTGATCCTGCCTCCGTGATGGAGTCCTGCACTTGGGTTTGTTTTCCTGCCATGTCTGTGTCACAGCAGCGTTAGGTGAGGTGAGCTGAGGTGATCATCGGGGTCTCTCTTCCTGCCATTACGGACATTTCCACTACACGCTGCATCCGCAAAGCATTATGAAGGACCTCACATACAAACTCTTCTCTCTGCTGCTGTCTGGGAAAAGGCACCAAAGCATTCGGGCTCTCATGGCCAGATTATGTAAGTTTCTTCCCCCAAGCTATCAGACTCCTCAATACCCAGAGCCTGGTCTGACACCTTACTGCCCTACACCTTACTGTTTATTATTTATTCTAATGCCTGCACTGTTTTGTGCACTTTATGCAGTCCTGGGTAGGTCTGTAGCCTAGTGTAGTTTTTTTTTCTGTGTTGTTTTTTATGTAGTTCAGTCTAGTTTTTGTACTGTCATGGAACACCATGGTCCTGAAAAACATTGTCTTGTTTTTACTGTGTACTGTATCAGCAGTTATGGTTGAAATGACAATAAATAGTGACTTGATTTGACAATGATCCTTCAGGCCCCTTTTTACACACCTGTCTCTGTTAATGTCCAGAATAGTGGGAAGTTCACACCTGCAGATGTGCTGGGCTGTCTGCACCACTTTCTGCAGAGTCCTGCAATTGAGGGAAGTACAGTTCCCATACCAGGCACTGATGCAGAAACATAGAAAATAGGTGCAGGAGTAGGCCATTTGGCCCTTCGAGCCTGCACTGCCATTCAGTATGACCATGGCTGATCATCCAACTCAGAACCCTGTACCTGCTTTCTCTCCATACCCCCTGATCCCTTTAGCCACAAGGGCCATATCTAACTTCCTCTTAAATATAGCCAATGAACTGGCCTCAACTGTTTCCTGTGGCAGAGAATTCCACAGGTTCACCACTCTCTGTGTGAAGAAATTTTTCCTCATCTCGGTCCTAAAAGGCTTCCCCTTTATCCTTAAACTGAAGTCAGGATGCTCTCAATTGTGTCCCTGTAGAAAGTCCTTAGGATGTGGGGACTTGTACCAAACTTCTTCAACCATCTGAGATGAATGAGGTGCTGTTGTGCTTCTGTCACCACACAGCCTGTACGTATGGACTATTCCTTGGTGATGTGTTTACCGAGGAACTTAAAGCTGTTCACTCTCTCAACCCCAGATCCATTGATGTCAATAGTGGTTAGCCTGCCTCCATTCCTCCGGGAGTCTGCAATCAGCTCCTTTGTTTTAGCGACATTGAGGGAGAGGTTGATTAATTGACACCACTGTGTCAGGGTGATGAATTCTTTTCTGTAGGCTGCCTCATTATTTGAGATCAGGCCAATCAATGTAGTTATCGTCATTGATCATTCCACCTCAAATTCCCTTGTGGCCAAGTGCCCTTAGTGTACGACTAGCATTCTGATAATGGTCAGGTATTCTGTGCTGGTGTTCAGCTAAGGGGGGCAAACGTCAGCTGGGGCATCATGGAGAACTCCTGCTCTTTGTCAAAATATAGGCTGATAAATGGTACAAACAACCAAGATGTTAAAATACCAAATTTTTCACATTTACCTCCAACCAACTTGGGAGTTGTAAAAGACATAGGAGGGTAGTGGAATTGTTGACTAATCGCAGTAATCAATCCCCATTGTTTGCTTTGTTAGCCTCGCCTCTGGATCGTGAAAACCCAGTGCTGGAGCTTTGGGGACTGTAGTCCGAGGTCACCTGCTCCAGTCGAACTTGCCAAGTATTTAATTTAAACTACTGAGGTTGCTACTATCGATTTCCAAACACTCCTTTACACCTACCCTTATATCCTGCTCATGAACTGTTTGTCCCACTCCGGTCAGGGAGGAGGCTATGTAGCAACCATGCCAGAACCACCAGACTCAAACAGTTACTTTCGGCAAGCAGTAAGGCTGATCAACACCTCTGTCCACTAACCCACTCCACCACAACCCCCACCACCACTCCTCTATTATCACTTCCTGTCAGTCAGACAGTCCTGTGCCTGGTGTCACTCTATGGAGAAACACGCAGTATATGTATATATGCTGTCAGTCCTGCTGAACGGTCTCGGCCTGAAAAGTCGACTATACTCTTTTCTATAGATGCTGCCTGGCCTGTTGAGTCTCTCCAGCATTTTGTGTGTGTTGCTTGGATTTCCAGCATCTGCAGATTTTCTCTTGTTTATACATGCTATCTTATGTATTTATATTTATTGATTTCCTTACTGTTTATTTGTGTTGCATCAAATCGGGAGTCACGATTTTGTTCTTTACACTTGTGTACTGGAGTTATTTCCAGATTAAAACAATCTTGAATGTTTATTGCATCGTTTAAAGAACGGTGTTGTATCTATTAATCCAGGCCATGGAGAGCCAGTGCAGAAAACAGAATGGTTCCTGCAGCTGGTAGACTCAGGGAGAGGCCAAGTTTGGTAACTGTAACCAGTTGTAGGCAGAGCAGGAAGCCGTGGCTCGTTTCCATGATTTTCCAGCTCAGACGACATGACTCACTTCACAGAAGATGTGCCCCTGGAAGGGCTGGGCACTTCAGCGAAGTTTGTACCTGATGTCAGACTGAGTGACAGTGGCAGTTTACAGCCTCCCAGCATCACCATGTGTCAGGAGGCTGCTGGAGACTCCCGGCCTGTAACGGGATACTTGGATAAAGTTGAGATAACGAATCTAGCAGGCTTGCCCTTGTCTGCTCTGGTGTGTGGTGTTGCTAACTTTATTATGTATGCTTTAAGACTGGGAGGATGTGGATCACACTGAGAGGAAGTGTGAGGTTTTTGCAAATGGTGTGTTCAGGAATGCAGAGGTTAGGGGAATAGAGACAGTGGGGTAGGATCAGAGGAGGGAGTATAGGAGAAGTGTGAAGTGGGCGTAAAAGCAAAATGATGAAGCAAGAGAGGGATATGGTACCAGAATTGAACACTAGATCTGGTATCTGTAAGGCTGAGTGTTCTACTGGGAGTTTTACTTTCTCACAAGCATTGCTGGCAGAAGACAAGTGCTGGGCTGTATTTGATGAGCACGAAGTGGGTTGACTGACAGCATATGTGTTGGTCTTTGTCTATGTTTATGCTAGAGGCAGATACATTAAGGGCATTTAAGCTGCTCTTGGGTTCATGAGTCACAGACAAACAGAAGGCTATGTAGGAAGGAAGGGTTACATTGATTTTAGAGAAGGTTAAAAGGCTGGCATGACATTATGGGCCATGCCGGAATATTTAATGTTCAGTAAACATGTAAATTCCAAAATTTACTGAAAGTTTATTCTCAATTTATTCAAAATTGAACTTTTTTCTCCCCAGTTTCGTAAGCCACGTGTATTGTGCAACTTTCAATGGACTGACACCTGGCAGGAACTGACCAAAAGAGCAGCAGGGCAGGGCCAAGGAAGCTCAGAAGAATCGATGAGTTCCACTCACTCCCTTAAGGCTGTTGTGGCCGGAGATGGCAGTGGGGATAAGTTCACACTACCTTTTAAATGCTCCCGAAGGCATATAAACCATATACAGCACAGAAACAGGCCATCTCGGCCCTTCTAGTCCATGTCGAACACTTACTCTCTGACCCGCACTCAGCCCATAACCCTCCCTTCCTTTCCTGTCCATATACCTATCCAATTTTAATTTAAATGACAACACCGAACCTGCCTCTACCACTTCTACTGGAAGCTCGTTCCACACAGCTACCACTCTCTGAATAAAGAATTTCCCCTTGTGTTACCCTTAAACTTTTGCCCCCTAACTCTCAACTCATGTCCTCTTGTTTGAATCTCTCTACTCTCAATGGAAAAAGCCTATCCACGTCAACTCTATCTATCCCCCTCATAATTTTAAATACCTTTATCAAGTCCCCCCTCAATCTTCTACTCTCCAAAGAATAAAGACCTGACTTGTTCAACCTTTCCCTGTAACTTAGGTGCTGAAACCCAGGTAACATTCTAGCAAATCTTCTCTGTACTCTCTATTTTGTTGACATCTTTCCTATAAGTCGGCGACCAGAACTGTACACAA
Organism: Hypanus sabinus; assembly: GCF_030144855.1. Lineage (NCBI taxonomy): Eukaryota > Metazoa > Chordata > Chondrichthyes > Myliobatiformes > Dasyatidae > Hypanus > Hypanus sabinus. The sequence continues at coordinate 12,359,224 of NC_082723.1, forward strand.
TATTCCAAATTCAGCCTTACCAATGCCTTGTACAATTTTAACATTACATCCCAACTCCTATACTCAATGCTCTGATTTATAAAGCCCGACGTACCAAAAGCTTTCTTCACCACCCTATTCACATGAGATTCCACCTTCAGGGAACTATGCACCATTATTCCTCGATCACTCTGTTCTACTGCATTCTTCAATGCCCTACCATTTACCATGTATGTCCTGTTTGGATTATTCCTACCAAAATGTAGCACCTCACACTTGTCAGCATTAAACTCCATCTGCCATCATTCAGCCAACTCTTCTAACTGGCCTAAATCTCTCTGCAAACTTTGAAAACCTACTTCATTATCCACAACGCCACCTACCTTAGTATCATCTGCATACTTACTAATCCAATTTACCACCCCATCATCCAGATCATTAATGTATATGACAAACAACATTGGACCCAGTACAGATCCCTGAGGCACATCACTAGTCACCGGCCTCCAACCTGACAAACAGTTATCCACCACTACTCTCTGGCATCTCCCATGCAGCCACTGTTGAATCCATTTTACTACTTCAATATTAATACCTAACGATTGAACCTTCCTAACTAACCATCCGTGCGGAACCTTGTCAAAGGCCTTACTGAAGTCCATATAGACAACATCCACTGCTTTACTCTCGTCAACTTTCCTCGTAACCTCTTCAAAAAATTCAATAAGATTTGTCAAACATGGCCTTCCATGCGCAAATCCATGTTGACTGTTTCTAATCAGACCCTGTCTATCCAGATAATTATATATACAATCTCTAAGAATACTTTCCATTAATTTACCCACCACTGATGTCAAACTGACAGGCCTATAATTGCTACATTTACTCTTAGAACCCTTTTTAAACAATGGAACCACATGAGCAATATGCCAATCCTCCAGCACCATCCTCATTTCTAATGACATTTGAAACATTTCTGTCAGAGCCCCTGCTATTTCTACACTAACTTCCCTCAAGGTCCTAGGGAATATCCTGTCAGGATCCAGAGATTTATCCACTTTTATATTTCTTAAAAGCACCAGTACTACTTCTTCCTCTTTAATCGTCATAGTTTCCATACCTTCCCTACTTGTTTCCCTTACCTTACACAATTCAATATCCTTCTCCTTAGTGAATACCGAAGAAAAGAAATTGTTCAAAATCTCCCCCGTCTGTTTCGGCTCCACACATAGCTGTCCACTCTGATTCTCTAAGGGACCAATTTTATCCCTCACTATCCTTTTGTTATTAATATAACTGTAGAAACCCTTTGGATTTAAAGGGATTTAAAGCAACCTCATATCATCTTTTAGCTTTTCTAATTTCTATCTTAAGATTCTTCTTACGTTCTTTATATTCCTCGAGCACCTCATTTACTCCATGCTGCCTATATTTATTGTAGACATCTCTCTTTCCTAACCAAGTTTCCAATATCCCTTGAAAACCATGGCTCTCTCAAACTTTTAACCTTTCCTTTCAACCTAACAGGAACATAAAGATTCTGTCCCCTCAAAATTTCACCTTTAAATTACCTCCATTTCTCTATTACATCCTTCCCATAAAACAAATTGTCCCAATCCACTCCTTCCAAATCCTTTCTTATCTCCTCAAAGTTAGCCTTTCTCCAATCAAAAATCTCAACCCTGGGTCCAGTCCTATCCTTCTCCATAATTATATTGAAGCTAATGCTATTGTGATCACTGGACCCGAAGTGCTCCCCAACACATACCTCCGTCAGCTGGCCTATTTCATTCCCTAACAGAAGATCCAACATTGCCCCTTCTCTAGTCGGTACCTCTATGTATTGCTGTAAAAAGCTATCCTGCACACATTTTACAAACTCCAAACCATTCATCCCTTTTACAGAATGGGCTTCCCAGTCTATGTGTGGAAAATTAAAATCTCCCACAATCACAACCCTGTGCTTACTACAAATATCTGCTATCTCCTTGCAAATTTGCTCCTCCAATTCTCGCTCCCCATTCGGTGGTCTATAATACACCCCTATAAGTGTTACTACACCTTTCCCATTCCTCAATTCCACCCAAATAGCCTCCTTAGACGATTTGGGTCTAACCCTCTAATCTATCCTGCCAGAGCACCGCTGTAATATTTTCTCTGACAAGCAACGCAACACCTCCCCCTCTTGCCCCTCCGATTCTATCACACCTGAAGCACCAAAATCCAGGAATATTTAGTTGCCAATCACACCCCTCCTATCTCAATTAGCCTCTGACAACCAAGCCCAGCTCTTGACCTTCAGACATGACTCAGCTATTAAGCCTGGCAGAACTATTTCTATGGACAGCAGAAGGGCAAAACGGAGTTACTGGTGCTTAAACCAGTCGCTTTGGGCAGATGGGCTCATCAGTTGTGGTTGGCAGCTCATCCAGGAGAAGGAAAACTCTGATCCCAAACCTGTGCTGCATTGCGGCCGTACCCGTTCATGGGGACGGTTTGGGAGTAAGCCTCAAGGAAAACTCCAGAGTGGGAGTCCCTAAACCAGTCCTACGTTGAGTTCAACACTGACGGGCAACTCCTACAGTACTGCTGGTGCCAAACTGTATTGGTCTCTGCTGTTGCTTTGGATTCATCGGCTGTGTGGAGGGGGGAATCCCGCTGCACGAGCACGGGCTCCATGTCATACTGGCCTGGTTTGCATCGCGCATGGACAGCTAGGGTGCAATGCCTGTGGTGGACAACGACCATTGGAGAGCTTGGGATTAATTTGGAATTCTGCCTGCGAGCTGCAGGCTCTCAAATTCCTTCCCTCGGCCACTTCACTCTCAGTCATCGGCATAGTACTGCTTGAATCTGATAACAATAACTTGCCTCTGCCAGAGTCGCTCTGTTCCCCCCTAGGTTTCTGAGTTGAAGAACTGCTCCTTGACCCACGCCTGGTCACGATCCTCCATAGAATATCAGAATATCTCGAAGTCCCTCACAAAACCTCAGTGAGGCAATCTTTGTAACTTAAATATTGAATCATGCAGTAGAGTGAACCTTTGAATATGCTCCCACATCTTACATATTGAGTAATTGCCCATTCCAACATATTGAGTAAAATACATTTTCCACACCGCTTCCCACTGTTTTTACTATTGGTTTCATCTTCCATTCCCCTTCCATTCACAACTACCCCGTCATTCTCCCATTTTCACATTCTTCTGTCAAGTTCCTTTGCTGTGAGGTGACTAACTTCAGATTCTATGTTGATTGAGGAGCAAATGTTGGTCAGGTCACTGGAAGAACACAGGATGGTACAGCTCAGTACAGGCCCTTCAGCCCACAATGTTGTGCTGGCCTTTTAACCTACTCTAAGATCTATCTAACCCTTCCCTCAAACATAACCGTCCAAGAACTCTGGATAATATCCTGGGATCTGTTATATTGATGTAAATCCTGCAGCCTTCAAAATATCACCTTGAGCAAGATACAGCAGGAAAACTGTTAAAGCTAGGTATTTTTTTCTATATATTTATTTTTACAAACAGATGCCAAAGAAGTGGGAAAACTGAAGTCCTGTGCATTGGATGCCATTCCTTAGCACTGAATTGACAGCATGAATGATTTGGCTCATTAAGCTTCCCTTTCCTTAAAATTCTGGTTCATTTCGAAACTTGCTGTAGTCAGTGGTTAGCATTCTTCAAGAGGTACTGAGACCACACCAGTGACAACTGAGTGTCAGTGCTCCTGTGTCCAGTGAGGGGAAGAAATGGTTTGTTTAGTAAAAGGGAAGCTTGTGCCTGAGGGAGGATGGAAGTGGTGAATGTTTCATGGTTGGAGAGTGTATGCTCCAGGTTTCTGACGCATTGCTGTAGCTTTTAAAGTCACATTTCTCCCCTGACACACACACAGAAGAGATTATGGAGTTAATTGTGCTTTTTTTCGTTATGTGTGCAGATAAAGGAGACGATTTCAATGCCTAATCCGAGCTCAGAGAATTATGATCATTTGGGTGGACGTGGGGGTTTAGTCTCAGCTTTTATGGGCTAGAACCCACCCGGGTATGTGAGTGTTTGTCTCTGGGAGTATATTATGGGGATTCACATTACAACTTTGTTTCCCACCCTAGATAAATGGTGCACAAGAGTTGCAAAGTACTGGTTGTCTGGAGTCTCAGTAAGAGTATGAAGCAGGGTAAACTGAAGAGTGGCACTGGGATCTGCCCGGGCATTGACTGGGCTGGGGGAGGAGTCAGGCCACAACTTTCAATGGTTTCTATGAGTCTGCAGAAGTTATTTAAGTGTAGATCTATGCTTCAGCTTTGTATACAGTGGCCCATTGAATAAGTGGGTACAAAGAGACAGTGTGAGTTTGAACTGAGGTATTCAGAAGCTCTGTTTCTGTGGTGTGCACAAGTTCCCATAAATGTAAAAGGCCTTGAGTTTCAGCCCTTGCATCTGATGGTTGAATATTCATTGAATGAGAGGCCATTTGACGCACTGTGGCTCTTTATAAAACCTATCCTTTCCCTCTAGCACTGGAAATGCTACCTTTGAAGTATTTATTCAATTTCTGTTAGTTGTATATTTTTTTTAAAGTTCTCAACATTTTTCTGCCAACATCTATCTTTTGGTAATTTATCCTTCTGTCATCTTCATCTTCAATCACTGTCCACGCATGGAGAAGGCTCCTCCCAATTCCACCTGCTTACCGGGCTTTCTGCTATCCATCTGCTCTGCCTCATTGCTTATTGTCTCAGTCGCCAGTAAAACCTTTGCTCTCATGCAAACGACATTACTCTGGCACAGCCCACGTCTCTGCTCTAAATGCAGAGGGTGGATGTGAGTGGATACAGACTGACTTTCATGGTAACACACTCAAAATGCTGGAGGAACTCAGCAGGCCAGGCAGCACCTATGGAGAAGAGCAAACAGTCGACGTTTTGGGCTGTGACTTTTCATCAGGACGGGAAAAAATATGAGAAGTCAGAACAAGAAGGTGGAGGGAGGGGAGGAAGAAGTACGAGGTGGCAGGTGATTGGTGAAGCCGGGAGAGGGGGGCGGGGTGAAGTAAAGAGCCGAGAATTTGATTGGTGAAAGAGATATAGGGCTGGAGAAGGGGGAACCTGGTAGGGGAGGATAGAAGACCATGAAAGAAAGGGAAGGGGGAGGAGCACCAGAGGGAGGTCACGGGCAGGTGAGGAGAAAAGGTGAGAGAGGGAAATGGGAATGGTGGTGGGGAGGGGCAATTACTGGAAGTTTGAGAAATTGATGTTCATCCCATCGGGTAGGAGGCTACACTGATGGAGTATTTTAGGTGTTGTCCCTCTAACCTGAGAGTGGCCTCTTCATGGCAGTAGAGGAGGCCATGGACTGACTAGTTGGAATGGGACATAGAATTGAAATGGGTGGATTCCAGGAGATCCTGTTTTGTCTGGTGGAGGGAGCATAGGTGCTTGGCAAAGCAGTCTCCCAATCTACACCGGGTCTCACTGATATACAGGAGGCCACACCGGATGCACCGGCTACAGTAAATTACCTCAGCAGACTCACAGGTGAAGTGTCTCCTCACCTGGAAGGACTGTCTGGGGCCCTGAATGGTAGTGAGGCAGTAGGCTGATTTTCCTATTCATCACCAGATAACTCTGGTACGGCCCTTGTCTGTGCTCCAAATGCAGAGTGTAGTTGTGAGTGGATACAGACTGATTCACCACCACACGTTCACCAGTCCAAGTGGCTCTACTTTGTCCACTCAACTCCTTTCAACACCTCCACCAATTAACCCTGAGGTCCTAATGTGGGAACCTTCGTGACGGATGGTTCTGACCCAGGGCTGCCTCACTGGACAATTCCCAAACACATAAACGTTGAACAACACTCAGTACTGCAGAAGGCTTATTCTGACTTAGGATCTATGTGCCATCTTTTGAGGTTGTTTCAGTGCATGTCCTTATGCAGCCAAGTACTCTTCCTCCTGGAGATAAAAGATATGCCAGACTTGGCTTTTTTTTACAAGCAGCATCAACATTGAAGTAATTCAGAGGTTCCCAACTTTTTATGCTATAAGCCGAGGGGGCAGTAGACCCCAGGTTGGGAACCTCTGATGTAACTATTCTACATTTATTTATTATTGTTATTTGTTGTACATTTGTGATTACAATTTATCTTCTAATGCACATTGGTTGTTTATGTGAGGTTTCCATTGATTCCATTGTGTTTCTTCTTAACTACTGTGAATGGCCTAATGAAAACAAACTGCAGGGTTGTATATGGTGACATATATGTACTTTTATATAAAGCAGAGCTTACAGACATGGAAAATGTGAGAGAAAGAGCCTGAAATTTGGTGATACGTTTTGTTATATGTGAAGGTGGCTAATCTGATATTGTAATTAGCACATTAGTGTTGTGCTCTGTGGTCCTGGCACGATCAGAGTGCCAATGTGAGGTTTTGCTGATCCTGAATCAAAACTTACCTTCACATCATAGACAGGACATACGCTCTTGTTTTGTTCTCTACAGGCACTGTCTAACCTGCTCAGTGCTGCCAGGATTTTATATTTTTATTTCCTCTGTGGGTCTTGCGATCTGATTAATAATAAGGCTGTGTTTTCAGGGTTTTTTTTTTGCAGTTTGTTTCTCGACGGTCTGTAGCTTGCTGGAGCAGTTCATTGAGCTGGGAGTGAAGGACAGTGAAAACGTACCAGTTTGTGTTTGTGTTTTGTCCTGCACACAGTCTTTGAAGAAACCATTCATGGACTTGAATTCCCCCTAGATTTATGAACATACCCAAAAAGTGCTTAAAATGCATTAGTGCCCTCCCAGCTGGCCCATTCCCCTTAGTTTGTTGGTTAGAGAGTGGAAGAGGTAAAGGCTGATGGATATTTTGTGTGAATGATGGTGATACGATTTTTGAGTGCGGAAGGAAGTTGTAGTTGTAGGGACATCATGGAGTCATAAAGCACCCCAGCACAGAAGCAGGTCCTTCAGCCCATCTAGTCCATGCTGACCCATTATTCCACCTAGTCCCATGGACACGTACTTGGACCATAGCCCTCCATACCCTTTCCATCCGCATACATTAAATGCTCCAATCAAAACCGCACCTATCATTTCCAGTGTCAGCTCGTTCCGCTCTCACAACCTTCTGAGTGAAGAAGTTTCCATGTTCCCTTCAGCCTTAACCTCTGACCTCTAGTTCTAGTCTCAATCAACCTCAGTGGAAAAAGCCTATCTGCGTTTACTCTATCTATACCCCTTGTTATTTTGTATACTTCTATCAAATCTTCTTTCCCCATAACTCAGGTCCTCAAGTTCTGGCAATGTCCTTGTGAATTTTCGCTGCACTCTTTCAATCTTACTGACATGTTCCTTGTAGCTGAGTGGCATGACCTGCACACAGTACTCCAAATTAGGCGTCATCAATGCCTTATACAACTTCAACATAATATCAGTGCATTATAGTTGTGAAAATGAATGAGACAATTCTGTATTTGTCAGATCGTGAGAAATCTGGACTGAGGAAATTGTGTTATTTCTGGTCCACGCATTATTGCCGTTCACTACTGTATTACAGTGCTGGTAACTATGATTCCCATACTCTCATCACGCAGTGACACAATTCATGTGAATTAGGGTATGGTTCAGAATCTGCCTTTCCCAATGGACGTGACTACATTTTCCGAGCCCACAGACCAACCGAGCTATCACTGCCCTACACAGTATATACATAGAAAAACATAGAAACGTAGAAAACCAACAGCACCATATAGGCCCTTCGGCCCACAAAGCTGTGCCGAACATGTCCTTACCTTAGAAATTGCTTAGGGTTACCCATAGCTCTCTATTTTTCTGAGCTCCAGGTACCTGTCCAGGAGACCCTATCGTATCTGCCTCCACCAATGTTGCCAGCAGCCCATTCCACGCACTCACCACCCTCTGCGTAAAAACAGCTTACCCGACATCTCTGTACCTACTTCCAAGCACCTTAAGTGCCCTCTCATGTTAGCCATTACAGCCCTGGGAAAAAGCCTCTGCCTCTCTACACAATCAATGCCTCTCATTATCTTATACCTGCAGGCACAGAGTCAGGTTTTGCCTGAGCTATAATGATATTATGACTTTTCACCTTTAATGATCACAGTGTTTAAGATTGGACCTAAACAATAGGTGAATGCCACAGTCGTTAATCCATACTGAAAATGGCAGAAGCAGACCAAAGCTGTAGACAGGTGTACCAGAATATGGATTTACACCAGAACCAAATTAAACTTTACTCAATGACGGACTTCAGGCAGAACCTGAGAGCCAGTTTTGTTCCCAAACAAGAGAATATCTGTAGATGCTGGACATCCAAGCAACACACGCAAAATGCTGGAGGAACTCAGCAGGCCAGGCAGCATCTATGGAAAAGAGTACTGCTGATGTTTTGGGCCAAGACCCTTCAGCAGGACTAGAGAAAAAAAGATGAGGAGCAGAGTTAAAAGGTGAGGGGAGGTGAAAAAGAAACACAATGTAATAGGTGAAATGGGAGGGGGAGGAGTGATTGGTGAAAGAGATGCAGGGGTGGAGAAGGCAGAATCTAATAGGAAAGGACAGAAGGCCATGGATGAAAGAAAAGGGGAGAGGAGAACCAGAGGAAGATGATGGGAAAGCAAGCAGATGAGGTGAGGTGAGAGAGGGAAAAGGGGATGGGGAATGGTGAAGGGTGGGGGTGGGCCATTACCAGAAGTTCAAGAAATCGATGTTCATGCCATCAGGTTGGAGGCTACCTAGATGGAGTATAATGTGTTGTTATCCAACCTGAGTGTGATCTCATCACAACAGTAGAGGAGGCCATGGATAGACATATCGGAATGGGAAATGGAATTAAAATGGTTCTGTCATTGATGGTGCCCCATCTGTTGCACAAGCAAGACTGTTGGTGACTGAAATGTCCTTCTCTTGAAAAATTGCTCAGTGTCCCAAAAAATTGACTCCCCCTTCGTATCTATTTCTTGTCTCCTTGTAAATAATAACTCTTGAACTATACTTTCATCTTTTATGAAGTGAACATAACCAAGAAGCAAAAAAATCATTGCCTGGCATTAAATTGACTCATTCAACTGCAGAGCAAATTTTGTTGGGCCACATGTTTAGGACAACATGTCTTCCACATTCTCAGATAGTTCATCTACTGATCTGAGAGGAGAATGGCTGCTTACGGGAATCATTTTAGTTATTTGGTCTGGTGACTTATACAAAACTGTATTCAGTCTGCATTTCTACTCCAATTGTTCCAGATTTAGCAATGAGCGATGAAATGTTGTATGAAGCACGCAAACCATCGCTCTTTTGTTGAACACAGCCCATCAGGAGCTGCACTCTGGTAGACGATGAGCGAAGCTTGCCTTGATCTGAGTTTTGCCCGTTGCTGTGCCACTTTTTCCTCATCCAGACATTTCCAAAGTCTTGGCAACTGCTTCACGGAGAATGAGGAAATCCTTCCACACTCATCCTTCCTGTACCTTCTGGGGGAATACAGTGCTTAATCTCATTGGTGAGAAGAGATGACCCAGAGAGTAACCTTATTCCATAATCAGCACACCACCATGGCAGGAGCGCAGAAAATAACTGCCCACTCCCTAACTGCACTGAAATTTGTAAAAAAAAAAGCCTGCCAAAAAATCTTTTGAAATTAATTTGATTCCTAATCTAAAATCAAATCATTGCAGGTCTGTTTGTTGACTCAATCTCCTTACTTGCTCACAGCATTGATGCCTGGCACATTTAATACAACTGTAGTTAATACTGGAGAGTTTCAACTGGTAACCTATTTGAGAAAACTGATGCGACACAGACAAAATGCTGGAGGAACACAGCAGGCCAGGCAGCATCCGTGGAAAATTTGATGTTTGGGGCCAAGACCCTTCAGCAGAACTGGAGAAAAAAAGATGAAGAGTAGATTTAAAAAGGGGGGAGGGGGAGAAACATGAAGTGATTGGTAAAGCCAGAAGGGAAGAGGTGAAGAAAAGAGCTGATTGGTTGATTGGTGATGTGGTCTGGGAGCCAAGGTAACCTAGAAATGTTTGGGAACCACTGAGATGGTCATTGCAGAGGTCAATGGAGGAAGGAGTAAAAGGAGTTGTTGATTAGTGAGAGAAGCACAAATACCTCTATTACAGTGCTAGGCCAAAACTTGTTGGAACCTAAGTAATCATGGGTTTTTGTCAATGCGTGAAGCCAACTTGAATCCACAGGCACAGACCCTGCAGTGTGAAGGGGTGGGGGGCAACAGCACTCTGAGAAGTCAGTTTCACAGCCGCATGATTGCTGTACTCAGAGGGAAGTAAAGGAAAATCAGCTTTGCAGCTGGATACAGCCGGGATTTGAGGCAAATATTAGCACAGTTCAACCTTCCTGGAACCATGAATTGTGGGCTGTGGCTTACCTTTAGCCTCTACAGAGAAAGTCATTTCCAGACTCCCATGCCTGCACTGACCACAGTGTATATATAAAAAAATTATGGTTGACTGTGTATTTGTAACAATTTTGTGCTTGGTTTGAGGTAATTGGAAGTTAATTATCCAGTCAGGTGGGGTTGAATAACTTGCAGATGACAGAAGAGATGAAGAACACACAGTTCAGGCCCCTCGGCGCAGACCCTTTAACCTACTCCAACATCAATCTAACGCTTCGTTCCCACATCGTCCTCCATTTGCCTCAGGCTTTTAAATCTCTCTAATTTATAGGCCTTTACCACTACCTGAACAGTGTGTCCCACACTTGGTGTAAAAAAACCTATGTCCAACAGCCTTCCCCACACCCCTCCCATACTTTCCTTAAATCATCTTAAAATTATTCCCCCTCATATTAGCCTTTTCTGCCTTGGGAAAATGGCACTGACTGTCCACTTAATCTAGGCTTCTTATCTTGTACATCTGTATCAAGTCATCCTTTTTATCTTTCTTCACTCCAAAGAGAAAAGTTCTAGCTCATTCAACCATTCTTCATAAGATACGCTCACTCGTCCAACTTGTACCTTGAAAACCATCCCATTGCTCAAAATTCGCCAAATACAAGTCGGCCTCGTTTAGATGGGTGAGCAAAAGCTTGGGTTTTAAAGTGGTAGGAATTCAAACAGAAGGTGCTGTTAGTTCAGCACACTGCCAGCCATGTTGGGGTGAACGAGAGTGGGAATGTAGACAAGACCAGACCCGACCCGGACTGCTGCAGCGGGATGTGAAGGACTGGCCAATCTATCTAGGGATTTGATAGAAATAACGTGTTGGAAATGTTCAACAGGTCGGCCAACCTCTGTGGAAAGACAGAGGGAGTTGACATCTCTGGTCAGAGATTCTTAGAAAAAACTGGGAAAGAGATCAGGACTGCTACCGTAGCCAATCCTGTAACCATGAAACTGTGCTGTAATGGTAGGTGACTTGTTGCGATATTGTGATTCTTCCGTGCTTATAATTATAATGTAAACAAAATGCGTCTTCCTCCTCATTTGGTTTTTGAGCAGTTAAACATCATTGGTATAAACGACTCAGTAATTTGACTGCCTCAGCTTGGGTTACATAGGATCTGTTTCCAGCACAAGGTGACATTCATCCGGACTCGTTTGCATACAAATACTAGGCTATTTTAAACTCTGCTGTAATTACCAATAAGTTTCTTAAAGTTTACAATGTGCATTTAACAACTTTCACGATCTCAGCATGCTCGAAGTCAAGAGAAATATTTTAGAGGAGTAACACCTTTAACATTGGATACAAAAATCAATTTGTATACAGCAGATTTGCAAACAGCAGTGCGCCCTGGAGGAACGTTGTTTCGTTTTTACTGTGCACTGTGCCAGCAGTTTACGGTCGAAATGACTTGACTTGACTTGTAATGACTAAGTAATCTATGGTGTTGGTTGAGGTATACTATTGATTGAGACACTAGGGAGAACACTGAAGATCAAGAAAGCACTGGTTTACATTGCAGGCGAGAGAGAGAGGTAGCCAGGTCAAAAGGAATTCTATTAGCTGTTTCTCTTTCCACAAATGTTGCCGGAACAGCTGAGTGTAACTGCTGGAAATCTCATGCTTTGTTTAATTATTGGGGGAGGGGGGGGCGCTTGCTTTTGGGGGGGAAAAAATCCCAAGGCACTATGTCCACTTGGGAAAGCAGATGCAAACCAGTGTCGTGTGCTTTCACAATAGAAACAGGAGCAGGCTATCTGGTCTGATCCCCCCCATGATCATGACTGCTCTGCCCCACACCTCGCAACTCTTGGTTCACTGGTCTTTCAAATAAAATCTACATTCTAAACAATCCCAGTAATCTAGATTCCACAACCCCTCCCTGTGGGGTCAAGGATTTCAGGGATTCACCACCTTTCGGGAAGTTCCGATGCATCGCAGTTTTGAATGATGTCTTATCCTTTGATTGAGACTTTTTTTTTAACTGGCGCAACATTTCTATGTCTACCCTGTCATACAACCTTCTGCTTTCAAAACTGAGGTACAAAGGAATTTCTTCTGAGAGTGGTAAATCTTAGCATTCCCTACTCCAAAGGGTTGTGGAGATGAGATTTCTGGAGATGTTTAAAAAGTATACAAACTTCTTTAAACTGCCTGTAATAACTTTTTTAGAATTAGTTTACAGAATCTCTTCTGAATACTTCTTACATTGGTACATACTTAGCTTACCGTGTTCTGCAGGGGTCGGTTTTGGGAAAATGCTTCTTTTCACTTTATACGTCAATGATTTGGATGATAGAATTTGTAGCCAGGTTTGCAGACGATATGAAGGTAGGAGGGGCGGTTAGGAACATGTTGACGATGAGTGTGTGCCTTTGAGAACATATCAGACGTAACCAAACCAAAGGATGTGGATGAACCAGGAGACTTGTAATCCATTGAGGGCTAGATATGTGGCATTCAAAAGCAGTGAAGCAGAAACATGCAAGAAGTCCAGGTATGACCTATAGGAGGCTCAAGAGCGAAAAAACAATTCTGATTGAGGTTAGAAATGGAATTGGATGCATGTCAGCTCTGGCAGGATAATTTCCTACAAACTTAAACCTAAAATCATAAATCATGATGGTTCACTTGCAGGTGAGCCCGATGCCTTTTAAGCACACTTTGAAAGAGAGAATAAAATTACACCTATACAAATTGCAGCAGCATCTAGTGACAGTGATCTGTCTTGGAGGCCGATGTCAGAACATCTTTCAAGAGGTATCTCACAGGGAGTCAGGGTGTACCTGGTAGGGTTCTGAAAACCTGTGCCAACCAGCTGACGGGTGTATTCGACATCTTTAATCTCTCACTGCTGCAAGTGTTAGTTCCCACCTGCTTCAAAAGGGTGACAATCATATTAGTGGCCAAGAAGAACAGGGTGAGCTGCCTCAATGATCTTTGCCCAGTGGCAATCACATCTACTGTGATGAAGTGCTTTGAGAGGTTACTCATAGCCAGGATCAACTCCTACCTAAGCAAGGATCTGACCAGCTGTAATTAACTATCATCACAATAGGTCTACAGAGGCATGAGAAGTTTCAAGTTCCTTGGTGTCAGCATTTCTGAGGATCTATCCTGGGCCCAACATATTGATGCAATTACAAAGAAAGCACAGTATCGTGGCTATATTTCTTAGGAGTTTGAAAAGAATTCATATGTCAGCGAAAACTCTCACAAATTTCTACAGGTGAACTGTGGAGTGAGTTCTAGCTGGTTCCATCACCCATCTGGTTTAGAAAAAGCTATAGAAAGTTGTAAACTATGCCAGCTCCATCATGGGCACTAGCTTCCCCAGCATCCAGGACACCTTCAAAAGATGATGCCTCAAAAAGGTGACCCCTCCACACCCCAGGACATGCCTTCTTGTCATTGCTACCATCAGAGCACTACAGGAGCCTAAAGTCACAACTCAATGTCTCAGGAACAGCTTTCTCCTCTCCAGCGTCAGATTTCTGAATGGACTATGAACCCATGAACATTTCCTGAGTATTTCCTCTCTAGGGAATACTTATTTAATTGTCTTTGTTATGTACACTTACAGTAATTTATAGTTTTATTATGTATAGCTACCATAAAACAACTAATTAGAGCTAGATAAATTAATTTAGATTAGGTTTAATCATCTTCAGTGTTCATTTCTTGCTCTAATAATGTCTCCTGAGTTAAATCTCTCAGCCAATGAGAGATTGAGAAAAATACCCACCATGTATACTTACTGTACTATGGCATCATAGAACTGAACAAGAATGGTCTGTTCTGTATCTTTTAAAATTAACTCTGCTTGGTGTCTTAAACCTCTTTCCCTATTAAAACTCACCTCTGCCCTCAAGTAACACACACAAAAAATGCTGGTGGAACACAGCAGGCCAGGCAGCATCTATAGGGAGAAGCGCTGTCGACGTTTCGGGCCGAGACCCTTCGTCAGGACTAACTGAAAGGAAAAATACTAAGAGATTTGAAAGTAGGAGGGGGAGGGGAGAATGCGAAATGATAGGAGAAGACCGGAGGGGGTGGGATGAAGCTAAGAGCTGGAAAGGTGATTGGCGAAAGTGATACTGAGCTGGAGAAGGGAAAGGATCATGGGATGGGAGGCCTAGAGAGAAAGAAAGGGGGAGGGGAGCACCAGAGGGGGATGGAGATGATGGGCAGAGAGAGAGAAAAAAACCAAACAACTAAATATGTCAGGGATGGGGTATGAAGGGGAGGAGGGGCATTAACGGAAGTTAGAGAAATCAATGTTCATGCCATCAGGTTGGAGGCTACCCAGCTGGTATATAAGGTGTTGTTCCTCCAACCTGAGTGTGGCTTCATCTTGACAGTAGAGGAGGCCATGGATAGACATATCAGAATGGGAATGGGACGTGGAATTAAAATGTGTGGCCACTGGGAGATCCTGCTTTCTCTGGTGGACAGAGCATAGGTGCTCAGTGAAATGGTCTCCCAGTCTGTGTCGGGTCTCACCAATATATAAAAGGCCACACCAGGAGCACCGGACGCAGTATACCACACCAGCCGACTCACAGGTGAAGTGTCGCCTCACCTGGAAGGATTGTCTGGGGCCCTGAATGGTGGTGAGGGAGGAAGTGTTAGGGCAGGTGTAGCACTTGTTCCATTTACAAGGATAAGTGCCAGGAGGGAGATTGGTGGGAAGGGATGGGGGGGGACAAGTGGACAAGGGAGTCGCGTAGGGAACGATCCCTGCGGAAAGCAGAAAGAGAGGGGAGGGAAAGATGTGCTTGGTAGAGGGATCCCATTGGAGGTGGAGGAAACTACGGAGAATTATACATTGGACCTGGAGGCTGGTGGGGTGGTAGGTGAGGACAAGGGGAACCCTATCCCAAGTGGGGTGGTGGGCGGATGGGGTGAGGGCAGATGTGCGGGAAATGGGAGAGATGCATTTGAGAGCAGAGTTGATGGTGGAAGAAGGGAAGCCCCTTTGTTTAAAAAAGGAAGACATCTCCTTCGTTCTGGAATGTAAAGCCTCATCCTGAGAGCAGATGCGGCGGAGACAGAGGAATTGTGAGAAGGGGATAGCATTTTTGCAAGAGACAGGGTGGGAAGAGGAATAGTCCAGGGAGCTGTGAGAGTCTGTAGGCTTATAGTAGACATCAGTAGTAAGCTGTCTCCAGAGGTGGAGACAGAAAGACCAAGAAAGGGGAGGGAGGTGTCAGAAATGGACCAGGTAAATTTGAGGGCAGGGTGAAAGTTGGAGGCAAAGTTAATGAAGTCAACGAGCTCAGCTTGCGTGCAGGAGGTAGCGCCAATGCAGTGGTCGATGTAGCGAAGGAAAAGAGGGGGACAGATACCTGTATAGACTTGGAATGGACTGTTCCACAAAGCCAACGAAAAGGCGGGCAGAACTGGGACCCATGCGGATGCCTATGGCTACACCCTTGGTTTAGAAGAAGTGGGAGGAGCCAAAGGAGAAATTATTGAGAGTAAGAACTAATTCTGCTAGAGACGGAGGAGAATGGTGGTAGAGGGGAATTGGTTAGGTCTGGAATACAAAAAGTGAAGAGCTTTGAGACCGTCCTGCTGGGGGACGGAGGTATGTGGGGACTGGATGTCCATGGTGAAAATAAGGCGGTAGGGGCCAGGGAACTTAAAATCATTGAAAAAATTCGAAGTGTGAGAAGTGTCAAGAACATAGGTGGGAAGAGATTGAACAAGGGGGGATAAAACAGTGTCAAGGTATGCAGAAATGAGTTTGGTGGGCCAGGAGCAAGCTGAGACAATAGGTCTACCTGGACAAGCAGGTTTGTGGATCTTGGGTAGGAGGTAGAAACGGGAAGTGCGGGGTGTGGGAACTATGAGGTTGGTGGCAGTGGATGGGAGATCCCCAGAGCTGATAAGGTTGGTGATGGTATAGGAGACAGTGGCCTGGTGCTCCTTAGTGGGGTCATGATCAAGGGGTAAATAAGAGGAGGTATCAGAGAGTTGTCGCTTTGCCTCGGCCAGGCAGAGGTCAGTACGCCAGACAACATCAGCGGGTTTTATAGTGAGGTTGGGATTGGTGCGGAGGGAGCGGAGAGCAGAGCGTTCGGAAGGAGTGAGGTTGGAATTAGAACAGGGTGTGGTGAAGTCGAAACGGTTGATGTCCCGTCAGCAATTAGCAATAAAGAGATCCAGAGCAGGCAGAAGACCAGAGCGGGGTGTCCATTAAGAGGAGGAGGGCTGAAGATGGGAGAAGGGGTCATCGGTGGGGGTAGGAGAGTCCTTGTCAAAGAAGTAAGCTTGGAGATGGAGCCGGCAGAAGAGTTCAGCTTCACAGCCTACGCGGAACTCGCTGAGGTGTGGGCAAAGGGGGACAAAGCTGAGGCCCTTACTGAGGACAGAGTGCTCTGCCCTCAAATTTTGTGCCTCCTATGCTCTCAGTAGAGTGTAGATCTAGTCAGTCCAGGCTTTGCGTACTGTAGTAGGTCTGGCCATTGCTCTCCCTGTCTGCCATATGGTGTAGCAAAGAAAGGGGAGGAGGCAAAATGGGTACAGAAACCACATCACTGGAAACTTTTGTTCAACACTGATCTCTGTGATCTGGATCAAACAAAACAACTGATGTATGTTTGTAGTTTTATTACAAGCTTGTGTAAAATTTAACACATTGTAAATTAACCGAAACTGCGTCTTTTAAGTAAAATGAGCCCATTCTATTTACAGAAGTTGAGTATGAAATCTAAGAGAAACATATTATTTACTGGCAGTGTCTGAGGGGTGGGTGGGGGAGAAATTGTACCAGAAGGGCTCAAATGTTAAACATACAGCAGCTGTTACAACATGAAATAGCATTTACATATCCCCAAGGGTGACAAAGAGCTTTCTTTTATTCATAAATTAAACCAAGAATTTAATTGTTTCTAGGTCAGTACAAAGGATTACTGTATTTCTGCTGGCATGCTCTCCAGGTCCAGCATATATTAGGCCTTGGCATGTTCTTGTTTTGTGGTTAAATGGATTAGAAATGCAAATATACTACAAAAAATGTAGGTGGAAAATTGGTTCCCCAAGGAGGCATCCCATTCGCTTGCTGCACTTCAATGACAAAGCCTGCGGCAGGTTGTCACTGGACTGCATTAACACAGCGGGAAATCCTCCTCCAGACAGCATGGACAAAATCTGCAGAAAGAACAGATATAAAGCGCTTGCATTTCTTTTCCACTTTCCACCACCTCAGGATGCCACAAAGCATTTCACAGCTAGCAAATTACTTCTGAGACCAGTCAGCTGCTGCAGTGTGCCCAGAAAACACCCAATAACGGTCATGTAACACTGAAATGTTGGCCAGCTCCTTTAGTGCTGGGGATGCACTTTATTTCACTTGTTGGGCAAGTCCAAGTGCCACTCTGGCACTTAGATTAATCATAGAACATAATTTTTTTTTAAAAAAGTGTATGAAGCAATTACTATAATTTAGAAGCACAGTGGCTTCAGGGTTTCAGTGAAGTATCAAAAACCCATAAACCGACGATCTCTTTGTGATCTGAGTCACTCTAACTTCAAAAGAGAAATTAATAGAAACTCGTTCAATAAGAGAAAACAATCCGTTTATCCAATGTTCTAGTATGAAAATTCCAAGCAAAGAAGTTAATTAATCTCTGAGTGTGTCTGGGGTCCATGTGAATTGGGTTTTTCACATTATATCCATAATATGTGTGTGAATGCATGAGATGTGTCTGCACATGTAAAGTGAATGAAATGTGATGTGTGGTGTGCATGTACTTTTTCCTGCACACATTCTGCGGATATCTGTATGTGACAACAGACCCACATGTTCTATAGTACCAGCAGTTTTACATTCATTCAACGCCGTCACGTACAAAATAAGCTAATGCTGTGCTGGTATCTTTCCACCTCCCACAGATAATTCTTGTACCATTTGAAATAAAGCATAATTGTTCAGATTTTGGTTCATTAATTATGATGGGTTTAAAGCAGTCGTCTAGAAGCATGTGCTGATCTCACAGGGGTAGTGTGGATAGCTTTTGGCCTAGGCTCCCTTGTAGTGTTGGCAGGGGCGTCGATCCACACAGCAAGTCCAGCTTGTTCACAAGTCTGTCGGTGGCACACTGCTCAGCAGGAGCCCGGCCTGCTCTGATCCAGCCCTTCACGGTTTGACGGAAGGTCAACTCGCTGCTCGTCCATCCGCTTGGCCTGCACCCTCTGGATCAGGCTGAAAAAGTCCTCATCGGGGACGGTGGGTCCTCGTGGTGCTGGGCTGGGCGGAGCACATCTCTGGTCGTCAATCCTGGATGACTATGGCAGAGAATAAACAGTTTGATTCATCAGACACTAACGCATTTTAAAACAAAGGAGTAATTTTAAAGCAGTTTCAATTGGTGAGGATGCCACACTGATGTGAACATTCAAGGAGAGGATGTGATGAAGGTATCTTTTCAGGTGGAGGGAAAACTTTATGTTAGAGGCACAGAAACAATACAGATCACTCAGACTCATGCACATAATTTTGTTAGCTCAAGGTTCATTAAAAGCTTAATGCCATTTACAAGCTTGACAACAGCTACTCTCAATTTTAAATTCTGATGCCATCCCTGATCTTTTTATTGTATCCTATAGAGATGCTCATGTCATCAACCTGTACATCCAAAACGAAGTTCAAGGTGCACAGCACAATGAGGAATCTCTGCCACTGTCACAAGTTACCAAACAGTAACTTAACATTAAAGGCATTTGCTGAAAACAACAAATTTCACAAGCAGTAAGAAATGGGATTGCAACTAAGGAATAAATCCTTAAATTTATGAGAAGGTTCAGGGATGGGAAGCATTAGGTAAAGAAATTTGTTTCCATATTCATATAACTATATAACATATAATAATTACAGCACAGAAACAGGCCATCTCGGCCCTTCTAGTCCGTGCCTACGCTTACACTTACCTAGTCCCACTGACCCGCACTCAGCCCATAACCCTTCATTCCTTTCCTGTTCATATACCTATCCAATTTTACTTTAAATGACAATTCTGAACCTGCCTCCACCACTTCTACTGGAAGCTCGTTCCACACAGCTACCACTCTCAGAGTAAAGAAATTCCCCCTCGTGTTACCCTTAAACTTTTGCCCCCTAACTCTCAAATCATGCCCTCTTGTTTGAATCTCCCCTACTCTCAATGGAAACCGACACACCTACATCCTTCCTGTGCTGGCCAGATGAGGGGAAGGCAAGAATTAAATCGCAGTTTCTACTCCTGATTAGTCTGAATGAAAAGTCAGAGGGTGAATTAAAGTGACTCTTAGTCAGAGTCGCTTACAATATATCAATTATAGATTGATTGTGATGAAAATCTACAACTAATAATGTACAGCTTTAAGATTTATCCAACTTGATGGCGTTAGTATCAATTTCTCCTTCTGGTGAACATATTCCCCCCCCCCCCCACCTCCACTATCCCCCACTCTGACCTTTTACTTCTTCTCACTTGCCTATAACTTCCATCTGTGTCCCCACCTCCTTCCCTTTCTTCTATGGTCCACTCTCCACTCCTATTAGATTCATTCTTCTCCAGCCCTTGACCTTTCCCCACCCACCTGGCTTCACCTATCAGCTTCCAGCTGGCCTCCTCCCCTCCCCCACCACCTTTTCATTCTGGCATCCTTCCCCCTTCCTTCTCTGTTCTGATGAAGGGCCTTGACCCAAAATGTCGACTATTTATTCTTTTCTATAGATGCTGCTTGATCGACTGACTTCCTCCAGCGTTTTGTGTGTGTTAGTTTAAAAATTATTGACCAAGCTGGTGTATATGAGCCATTCCATCATGTTTTTTGATAAGGGAAGCAGCTTGTTTGGCCGCTATAGGGAAATTAGGACTGACCATTAAATGAGACTGTCCAATATGCCAGATTTCCTCATATTCGTGAACCTGTTCGGTTTCTAATAACATTCCACCAGCTTTCCGAACATTACAGATACCTGTGTTTTATTTACTGGGTTTAATTTTAAACCAAATTCAAATATCGTGGTGAGATGTGGACTTGCATCATCTTGACTGCACTTCATCACATCATACTTTTGACTGAACTACGCAAATATTCTGAGGCCCCTGTTTTTCTCCTATAGTTCCATACATCTTCCCCTCCCCGTATTCCTTGTGAATCCCTCTGGAATGTGCATTCACTCAGGAAAAATATCACAGCAACTAAAAAAAGTCAAATGTTTCCTCCAGTCATTTCAATCTGTGCCCTTGACTCTTTTTATATATAGTACACTGTTCATCTCATTCACCGAAACAATTCATGTTTTTGAATAATTTTAATATAGTTTTAGATTTCTCTATTCCAAGAATCTCAGCCGTAGTCTCTTGAATATTTTCCCTATAACTCAAGCCTTCTCTCCCACCACTTCTCAAAGGCTTTGATATCAAACCTGAAATGTGTGCTGCACAGAACTGAATAGAAATCTTTAAAACTGTGATCAGCTGGGAATGGTGGGGTTAAGCATGCAGGTTTTATGGACTTCTGGATGGCTAATAATTAATAGAATCCTCCAAAACATTTATAATTCATTGTTTTATTAATAAGGCCAGGGGACATAGGAGCAAAATTAGGTCATGGCTCATCAAGTCTGCTCTGCCATTAGATCATGGCTGATTTATTTTCCCTCTCAACCCCATTCTCTGCCTTCTCCCCTTAACCTTTGGCCTCCTTTTTATTAGCACATTACACACTATGATAATAAATTTTCTAATGAACAAGTTTAAAGGGGGTATGGGAAAGGGATGGAAAGGGAACACGGCTGACACCAGCAGATTACAAATGATCGTCATTTTACCATACTCCATCTTGGGCTTAGCCAA
This sequence comes from Hypanus sabinus, assembly GCF_030144855.1. NCBI lineage: Eukaryota > Metazoa > Chordata > Chondrichthyes > Myliobatiformes > Dasyatidae > Hypanus > Hypanus sabinus. The sequence continues at coordinate 12,380,485 of NC_082723.1, forward strand.
TGTTCTACCGAAATTCAGCTTGACTACCTTGACTTTCAACCTCTGTTACTGATTAAAGGATCACAAACTCTCCTCAACTTTCCCTACCAAAGGAATGTGGACCATTCTCACATCTGTTTAAAATTGTACCATTTACTTCATATTGTCTTTTCCCATTTTGCCTATCAAAATATTTCACACTTCCCTGTAGAATTTAATTAGTCATGTGTTTGCCAAATTTCACCAATCTGGTAGTGAATAACATAAACACGAGATTCTGCAGATGCTTGAAAAGCAGAGCAACACACACAAAATGCTGGAGGAACTCAGCAGGTCAGGCAGCATCTATGGAGAGGAATAAAGAGTCGATGTTTCGGGCTGAGAACCTTCAATAGGACTGAAAATGAAGGTGGGTGCAGGGATGTAGAAGCCAGAATAAAAAGGTAGCAGGGGAGGGATAGGAGTACAAGCTGAAAGGTGATAGGCGAGGCCAGATGAGGGGGAAGGCAGGTGGTTGAGGATAGGTGGTAAAAGTAAATGAATGAAGGAGGAATATGATAGGAAAGGAGAATAGACTGCGGGAGAAAGGAGAGAAGGAACACAATATAGGCAGGTGAGGAGAAGAAAAGGGTATAAGAGGGCAGCCAGAATGGGAAATGGAAAAGCAGGGAATAGGAATAGGGGAAAAAGCTGTTGAAATTGATGTTCACGTTGTCAAGTTGGAGGCTCCCCAGATGGAACACTCAGATGTTCTCCTCTAACCTGAGGGTGGCCTCGTCGTGGCAGGAGAGGTCATGGACTGCCATGTTGGAATGGGGTGTGAAATTAAAGTGGTTGGGCCCCAGGAAACCCTCACTCTTGCAGATGGAACAAAGGTGCTCGTCAAATCTACGTTGATCACTAGATACAGTAGACAATCCCAAACAGATCTGCAGATGAAGCGTTGCCTCACCTCAAAGACTGTTTCGGGTCCTGAATTGTGGTGAGGGAGGAAGTGTATGGGCAGTTGTAGCATTTAGTCCACTTGCAGGGATAAGTGCCAGGAGGGGGATCAGTGGGGAGGGACGAGTGGACAAGGGAATCATGGAGCAAATGATCCCCGGAGAAAGCAGAGAGTGGAGGTGGGGTGGAGGGTATGTTTACTGGTAGGATCTGGCTGAAGCTAGCAGAAGTTGTGGAAAATTATGTGCTGGACCACTTTTTTTTTGTCCATCAGCCAATCTTCTATTCAACGCTGTCTGTTCCTCTGCAATCTCACTGGCTTCAATTTGAAGCTAATTGTACAGGTGAAACGTTACTTATAAAACCTGGGATTTTTCTCACTCCTGAAGTGAGTCAAAGCCCTCACCGTTCCCACCTGGCATTTCATTAGCATGTTGAAGAACTCATCTCCGGGCTCCTGGGAGTCTCCTTCAGGCCGCAGCTGCCCCATCACCACCTGGCTGTTGTTGTGCGTGATCCTTAGTCCGGGCAGGCTGCCCACGTTGGCTCGCTGATCGTCCAACCTTCGACTCTGAGAGCTCGCTATCAAGTCAAAGAATTCCTCTGTCTGCGGAGATGCTTGAGCTGTAAAGAAAATGGTGGGGGTGGAAAACAAACGAAGGAAATGAACAACCATTAGCAGAGAGAAAAATAACAGTGAAGTATCTTAAACACAAGAGATTTTGAAGATCTGCCTGAAATCTTGGGCAACACACACAAAATGCTGGGTGAATTCAGCAAGTCAGGCAGCATCTAAGGAGGGAATAAATGATTGACATTTTATTTATGTAATTTCTGTGACTACTCATGGCAACTTGCAATACTGAAATTAGCTACAACATTTCCAGCATCTCCAGAATCTCTTGTGCTTATGACTTATCTACAATGCTGTCTGCCAACTCTCCTATAAACCTTATCAAGAGCCTAAACCTTAACCACAAACATCATTAGTTAATTCCTCCTTACCATCTGCAAATATTGGCAGTTTTGTCCTTTCAGTAATGGGTACAGAAGGAATGGGCAAAGAATGTACACCAATGCCTCTGAGCAGAACCTGCTGTAACAGGCCACTGGGAGATGTGCACACTTCCTCTAAGAATTAAATACCTAAGTGGAAGTCCTCTATCAACCTGCACACATTCTCTGAAAAGTGCAAAATTAGTCCCTTGTTAAGCAGTACTTGTATATCATAGAAATTATCCATTAAGTTTATGTGGAGCTTTAACTTTGTAAGGCACGGCTAGCATTTGACTTTCATTTGTTGGTGTATTGGACTAATAATTAGTTTCAGTGTTGACCAGACTAAAAGTATTGGGAGTTCCTAATGACACATGTAGAATTGCCATTATGTACATTACTTGATTTGTCCTTATTTAATGTGGAGCTGAGAAAACCTATTCAAAATTTACACCCCAGAAATAGGCCTTTTATCCTAAATGACTTGTGCTGTTGTTTGTGCCATGAATTCTTTCCCTTCTACCTATGTATGTTTCTATTTCCTTCTTTGCCATTAACTGTAAAACAACGAAAGTCCATCTCCTGATATCTTGTATCAGCTTCTCCGTCTAGAGATGCTGCCTTTCCAGTTTATTTCAGAATTCTACCATCCACTGTATTTAACTTCTGCCCCTCATATGCTTATCCAGCTTTGCTATTCTAATTACGCTTGGTTTAAAAATATCAGTCGAGTTCCTTAAGGGACCAAATAGCAAGTCACACATTTCTTATTCCTGGTTCTGGACTCTACACAAGTGGGAACATTATCTCTACTTTGGGCCAAACAATCCTCCTCAGAATTTTAAAGTAGCCTTTAAGGTAAGCTCCCAGCCTTCACTTCTCTAAGCCCCCAGTCATTACTGGAAGATCTGATTCACCAGGGAGTATCATCCTTGGGAACATGTCCTATGTATTTCTTAGCGCCTCCCTTTCTTCTCTATAAAATGGAGAGATGCACTGTGCTTGGCATTTCAAATATTTACCAAGCAGCCCATGATGACCGAGAAGTAACCATTTCCCATTGGTATTTCATCTATACAATGGTTAAAATGGCGATGCATTATTGACAAATTCCATATTCACCTGCTAACTGTGTTCACTCTGCCTTTCCCTGCATGGATCATCATTTTAACTTCTGGTTTCTGATAGCAAGGTTGCTGTATGACAGTACTGGAAATGCAGCCAAGAGCTTGCCACACAGTTAGACAAGATGCTGCGTAGCACTCTTCAAATGCTGACAGTGTTCCCCGTCCAGTACCGTTGAAGAGCGTTCTGCTAGAGCTAGATATAAAATACACTCCTGTACTCCTATTATGCCTGCATTCACTTCTTGCATGAGCTGTGCTGAACAGATTGCCCAATAACTGTGTCCAGACTCAGGCTTTGACATTGGGGCTTCAACAGTCTTGGTCAATTTCAATAAAAACACATTCCTGGCAGATCTGATTCAACTATTTCTTAAATCAACTTGAGTCAACTTTTCCTCTGAAAGGACCTTGTTTAATTCGGACTCTGCAGTGGCCGGTTACAAAGTTGCACCAGAAGGATCCAGACAAAATCTAGTAAAAAAAAATGCTGAAGACTAGAGGGGCAGAGGGAAGAAATTGACTCCACCACTCCTGTCCAACAGATGGAGATGTGCAAATACAAATCAGATACACAAAACACTGGAGAAACTCAGCAGGTCAGGCAGCATCTATGGAGAGGAATGAACAGTCAACATTTTGTGCTGAGATCCTTCATCAGAACTGAAGGGGGGAGGGGAAGAAGTTCAAGTTTATTTTCATTCAACCGTATACATATACACCACCAAATTAAACAACATTCCTCTGGACCACGGTGCACAACACTGTATGCATAACATATAAGTCACACACAACACTAAGATAATATTACTACATATAAATTAACACATAATAAAGTTATATTTTTGACACAAGTCAAAAAGTAAACAGCATAATACTACTGGCACTTTATACGCAATGAGACCTGGGTGGTGGCAGAGAGTTGAGGAGTCTCATGGTCTGGGGGAAGAAGCTGATTTCCATCCTGACAGTCCTTGTCCGAATGCTACTGTACCTCCTGTGTGATGGTAGGAGGTCAGAGAGATTGTTGAATGGATGGGAGGAATCATTGATAACGCTAAAGGGCCCTGCATATGCAGTTCTCCTGATGGAAGAGAGATCCCTAAAGATCCTCTCATCAGTCCTTGCAAGTACAAGCTGGCAAGCGATAGCTGAAGCCAGCTGAGGGAGAAGGTGGATGGGTGGGGTAGGAGGGATGAGGTAGGAAGCCGGGAGGCAAAGGACTTGAGAAGAAGAAATCTGATAGGGGAAAAGAGTGGATTATGGGGTAAAGGGAAGGAGGGGCTCTGAAGGGCAGATGAAAAGAAGGGGTAAAATGGGAGCCAGAGTAGGGAAAGGAAAAAGGAAAGAAAGCGGGAGTGGCAAAAATTTCCAGAAGTTAGAAAAATTGATGTTAATACCATCAGGTTGGAGACAAACCGGATGGTATGATGCTCTAACCTGAGAGTGCCCTTCTTGAGGCAGTCGAGGATGCTCTCCACTGTGCACCTAATTAACTAGCAACAGATGGACATGTTGGAATGGGAATGGCAAATAGAATTAAAATGGGTGTCCACTGGGAAATCCCTCCTATTGCTGCGGACAGAGCGAAGGTACAACAAAGCAGTACAGCATATACAATACCATCTTGTACTCACATATTCTATCCTGCAGAGGAGACACTGGGGTAGATGCACTCCCTGTCATGCCATTCTGTTGCTCTTCAAATGTACATCGCTGGTCATCCATACGATTACTTTGGAAGCGACTTAGTAAATCGAAGAAACATTCTTCATCTGAAGGATCCCGGTTTACCCTCTACACAATTCAGATGACAATAAAAGAATGTTCTGAACTTAACACTGATTTAATATTTTAGGCAACATAACGCTAATCTTATCAATGTTAACATATCCCTTTCAGTTGTTGTTTTAACTAATTAAACGAACTGATTTATTTACACATTATTCATACAAATCCACTAATGGGCAGCAAGGGGGGAGAAAAAGGAGCATATTAAATATTCCCTAACTCAGCCTTGTATGCACATGCACGTAGACAAAATGACTGTTCTGACACGAACAGTTCAGTTATTCAAATCCTGTCGCGGTACAATGAAAGATACAAACTGAAAAAGGATCTGGAGCTTTCCCGGTGTATATGACAGATAAACTTTTCTCGGGCTTCCAGCTCGGTACATGTATCAATTGCAGCCGATGTTTTGGTGACAAACTCTGCCATCTTCATCAGGATGAATGAAGAAGATGGCAGCTTGTCATTGAAACGCCAGTTACAATTGATACCTGGACAGGTTGGAAGCCCGAGAAGAGTTTAACGACACAAACCGTTATGATGAAAGGGAGCCAACTTGATATGTTGACCATATCCACAGAGTGAATTGGAGGATATATGAAGGGTGTAAATAGATGAAAAATCCAATGTAGCTGTCTACCGAGATGAAGACATTTACATTGAGGCAGCTACCTGCTTTCCTCTCCAAAGTTAGTGCCTGACAGACTTGATAACGTAATGTATTTTACTCTATGACAATGATAAAGTAAAAATTTCAGACATCCAAATGCAAATTATAGTCACTGGTATATGTTGATTTAGAGTCAACATTTCTATTATAAACTGAGAGTAGTCAAAGCATTCTTAGTTGAAAGATACTCATTTTTTGATCTGTACAAGTCACTGGTAGCAACATACAATGTATAGAATGGACAAGGTGGAGCAGAAACTAACATTAGCCCCATCGAATGGATACGGAAGGAAGTCACTAATTCATCCGAGCTATTGATTGAAAAGGTATTCATAGGTGGAATCTATCGATTTACAATTCCCACCTCTGGAAAAGTGAGCTTACCTCAAGTTTGGCTTTTCAGTAACCAAGCTCAACATTCTGACAAAGTTGGTTTATGGTTATCCCTTAACCTACACCAGTATGGCACATTACTTTGCTATTGCTTTTGGGAGCTCCACATATAATACGTTCAAAGTAAATTTATTATCAAAGTACATATATGTCACCATATACAACCTTCGGATTCACTTTCTTGCAGGCATTCACAGCAAATACAAAGATACACAATCAATGAAAAATCACACATGATGGACAAAGACCCAATGTGCAAAAGACAACAAACCATGCAAACACAAAAATAAATTTAAAAAATAGTAAGAATAAATAAGAATCAAGAACATGAACTGAAGTGTCCTTGAAAATGAGTCTATAGGTTGCGGGAACAGCTCAATGATGGGTAATTGAATTTGAGTTAAGTTATCCTCTCCGGTTCAAGAGCATGACAGTTGATGGCTAAGGGGTAATAACTGTTCCTAAACCTAGTGAGATGGGTCCTGAGGCTCCTGTACCCACTTCATGATGACAGCAGCAAGAAGAAAGCATTGCTTGGGTGTGTTTTTTTTTAAAATACAAAATTTGTTTACTACAAATATCAATGCGATACAATTATATACAAACCAGCGACTAACACAATTACTTCACTACAAATAGACAATACACATTAAACCAAAATGTTCCCATCTCTACCAATGATGGTATTTACATCCCGCGGAGCCCAATGGTTTCGGAACGCCTCTAAGGTCAAGGGAAGGGCAAGGGCCAATACAGCTCGGCACTGGTGTTGTCGTAGAGCAATGTGTGCCTTGCTCAAGGACTCAACACACTGCCTTAAGGCTGATTTATACTTGTGCGTCGCATCTACGCCATAGGTGTCGCATACCCTACGCCATAGGTTGACGTGCATCTCTCCAGAAAAGTTACTCACGCACTGTGACGACGCAGACTGCAACAACTGTGACTGGTCCGCTGACTAGCATCACATTTCCTCCTACGCATTTCCGGTTGCTTCTTTTCTGCCATGTTTGTAGGCTGTGCGTACACCGATACAAAATAGATGAATCAAATCATCAAATCCACCTGCCGACATGCGAAAATGTTTGAAATGCATTTCCTCGCCCATGTCTCTCATGAAGAAACTCAACACAGTGGCATAGAAACCCCACCGCCAACTAGCGTTTTGGTGCACACCAACGCACACTCGCTACGGCGTAGAGCGACGCAGAAGTGAAAATCAGGGCTACGGCATAGGCTGCAGCGTAGCCTGTACACACAAGTATAAATCAGTCTTTAGCCGAGGCTCAAACTAGCAACCTTCACTTCACTAGACCAATGCCTTAGCTACTTGGCCATGTGCCAACAAATCCACAATGGACTACCTCAAGAGGTGCAAGCTAAAGGTTTTGCCATGGCCCTCACAGTCCCCAGACCTAATAGGCATCCATTAGTCTCAAGATTAACGGACCATGGATTTGCTCCTTGGGAAGCTTCCAGGGTGCAGGCCTGGGCAGGGTTGCATGGGAGATTGGTAGTTGCCCATGCTGCAAGTCTCCCCTCTCCATGCCACCGATGTTGTCCAAGGGAAGGGCACTAGGACCGATCTGGTGTAATCGCAGAGCAATGTGTGGTTAAGTGCCTTGCTCAAGGACACAACACACTGCCTTAGCTGAGGCTTGAACTAGCAACCTTCAGATCACTAGACCAACGCCTTAACCACTTGCTGATGGATGCTCCTTTCCTGCAAAGGCACTCCTTGTAGATATGCTCAGTGGTGGGGGGGGGGGGGCTTCACCTCTGATGGGCCATGATGCAACCAGCCAATATACTCTCCACCACATATCTATAGGAAGTTTGTCAAAGTTTAGATGACATGCAGAATCTTCACAAACTTCTAAAAATGTAGAGGTATGCCATGCTTTCTTTGTAATGGCTCTTATGTGCTGAACCCAGGACAGATCCGCTGTTAATAACACCAAGGAATTTAAAGTTCCTGATCCTCTCCACCTTTTATCCCCGATAAGGAATGGATCATGGAGCTCTGGTTTCCTCCTCCTGTAGTCAATAATCAGCTCCTTGTTCTTACTGACACTGAGTGAAAGGTTGTTGTTGTGGCAGCACTCAGTCAGATTTTCAATCTCCCTCCTGTGCGCTGACTCATCACCACTTTTGATTCAGTCAAAGACAGTGGTGTCAGCAAACTTAAATATGGAACTGGAGCTGCGCTTAGCCTCACGGTCGTAAGTAAACAGCACGGCTTAAGCACACAGCCTTGTGGTGCACATGTGCTAATGGTGATTGTGGGAGGTGCTGTTACCAATCCAAACAGAGCGGGGTCTGCAGATGAGGAAATCAAGGATTCAAGTTGCATAGGGAGTTATTGAGGCCTAGGTCTTGGAGCTTATTGATAGTTTTGAGGGGATGTTAGCATTGAATGCCAAGCTGTAGTCAATGAAGAGTATACTGAGGTTTACATCTTCACTGTCTCGATGTTCCTGGGTTGAGTGAAGAGCCAATGAAATAGCATCTGCTGTTACCCTATTGTGGTGGTAGGCAAATTGGAGCACATCCAAGTCACTCCTCAGACAGGAGGTTATAACAGGAGGTTATGTCTCATAACCCAGCTTTCAAAGCACTTCATTACAGTGGATGCAAATTACAGGTAAATTACTTGCATGTTGCATTTTATATATTGCAACAGTGACCACACTTCAACAGTACTTATTATGTGCTTTGGGACATCCCAAAGTTGTAAAAAGCATTAGAGAAATGCACACCTTTTGCAATAACAGTCCCAATTTACTCTGCAGTAGCACACAATTTATCATAAGTTTATGGCAGCTTGCATAATATCCAAATCTATTAAGCAGAACACTTCCTGTGTTTGTTTGGTACTGTCCTCCAGTGTTCACTTGGTGGAAGACAAAGCTGGACCAAGACAACCCCGGAACTTGGGCTGCTTTTTTTGGTGTCTGTGATTGTTTTATTCCCTGAAAACCGTAGGCGTTATTTGTGCTATGCGCTATGTGCTGTTGGTAATGTGTTTTGCACTTTGGTCCCAGAGGAACTCTGATTTGTTTGGCTATATTCATGTATGGTTGAATGGTAACTAAGCTTGAAACTTGAACATATTAATGACTCTGCCTAAAGCACTGAGGATCTTATTGTCAAATTATACATCAAATACAACTTTGAAATGGAAGACTGTTTCTAAGTACATAATTTGAAAATTATACCAGACTAGTTAAGAGTAAAGATAAACAAAGCTCCCACTAACTTTGCTCCCTTAGGAGTCAGTGTGTACATAAGTATTTCCTTATGCGACTTCCAGTTCAACTAAAATGATTTTCTATTCGGCTGAAAGCAGATAACAACACGTTTCTTTTCCACACAAAGAAATCTAGAAATTACCCTACAAATTACAGATATATGACAACTGAAAATTCCAATGAGACTACAAGATAATTCTACAATTTTTTCGGACACTTTCTAGTTTTGAGGGGTTTAGCTGTAAGTGAGTTGGGACAGGGAGATGTGCTGTGTGAAATCTGCAGTAGTCAAATGTGAGATTCCAGAGAGGACCAGGTTCATTGTATGCATGGTTAATAATAAACAGATTGAACTAAAATGTAACTCATCAGAGATGGTGAGAGTCAAAGAATACAATCATAGACAGGTTGCAACACAGGTTATGAGCATTCGGTCCACTGACTTTGTGCCAACTCTATACAAGAACAAACTTGCTTTTCCACCCCTACCCTATTGTCCTGCAAGTATTTTTATTTCTAGGTACTTTATTTTTGGACATCACAAATGCATCTGGCTCCACCAACCGCCCTCCTCTAAGACTCAGTGCGTACAAAGGTTTTTCCCTCGTGTCTCTTCAAATTCATTTGAAATTATTTACTTTTTAGTTGAAAGTAGTTTTAAAACACGTTTCTATTCTATTTTCATGTGTGATCCCAAATCACTTAAATTTCACATTTTAGTTGGTTATAATTTATAGTGTAACAAAAACATTTTATATTTTGAATCCCATGGAAAAAGCCTGCTAATAAATTGGGCAAACACGAGGAAACCTGCAGATGCTGGAAATTCAAGCAACACACACAAAGTGCTGGTGGAACACAGCAGGCCAGGCAACATCTATAGGGAGAAGCGCTGTCGACGTTTTGGGCCGAGGTCCTACGTCAGGATAAATTGGGCAGCTGCTTGGCAGGCCCTACTGCAGGTCACTGCACACAGCTAAACACTGATCACCACAGCACACACATGGAAAAAGAGCAGATAAGATCCTACTTGGAAATCCTCTTAACCAAGCTTTCACATGGCACAATCACAAGAGGAACCATCTTAATCTCAGAGTTAAGGAAACTCTGAACTTCTTGGTAAGCCAAAACAAACTTTCCATTATTGATGCTGACAGAAAATCCATCTTTGAGAGAACACTTTGTCTCAAAACAGCTTAATATTGATAATGTTACAATAGGACCAAAACAACTACATTATAGGCCTGCATTGTCCGTAGGGTATAGTACTTATTGCAAAACTTGCAATGGTACAGACAAATTATTTTAAAGTTACTAAGATTGCAAAGGCATAAGTTGATTTAATCAATGTTTGAAAATAAAAAGACAAAGCAACACACAAACACACAATGCTGGAGGAACTTAAATTAGGCAGCATCTCTGCAGGGGAATTAACAGCCAACATTTTGGGCTGAGACCCTTCATCAGAACTCGAAAGTAAGGAAGAGGGGAAGGAGGATTGTTAGAAGGTGGTAGGTCAAGCTAGGGGGATAGGAAAGGTAAAGGGCTGGAGAGGAAGGAATCTGATAGGAGAGGAGAGGGGAACATAGGGGAAAGGGAAGGAGGAGGGGACCCAAGGGGAGGTGATAGGCAGGTGAGAACAGGTAACAAGCCAGTGTGGGGAACAGAAGAAGAGAAGGGGAGGGATTTTTTTTTAAAATCAGAAGGAGCAATCGATATTCATGCCATCAGGTTGGAGGCTACCTAGATGTTGCTCCTCCATCCTGAGGCTTACTTTAAAGATGAATCCTTTAGGGGCACCCAAACAATTAATCAGTCACTCTATCAGGTGACCTATCTAAAGTGCTTTTACAGCCTGTTGCCTCTTATTTCAGATTTGGGAACAGGAGCCTGTTAGTCAGTGATTCACATAATGATCTCAAGGCACAAGTCTGATTCCTTTCCCAGCAGCTGGGGAACTTAATTTCAGTTAATTAAACAAATCTGGAATAAAAAAGAGACAGCACTAGCATGCTGACTATAAAGCTACCAGATTGTCACACAGGCCCAGATGGTTCACTAAACATCATTAAGAAATCTGCCATCATTGCACAATCTGTTTTTTATCCAGACCCACAGTTATAGACTTGAGTCTTAACTACTTTCTGAAAGACCCAGCAAGCCCTTCAGTTCAAGAGCAATTAGGGCAGGTAGTAAATGGTGGCCTTGCCTGCCCTGCACAATTCCTCTGAACAAACAGAAAAAGTATAATGCAACACAGGAGGCTCTTCACTTCAATATTCCCGACTGCTTCTCAGAACTAGCAATTAAAACGACTCCCCAATGTGCTCTTTCCTTTGCAAGTACACATTTAATGTAATAGTGAATGAGATTAGCATAGATAGGCTCTTCATGGTCGGCATAGTTGCAGAGGGCTACAAAGCTTATTTGTATTCTGTATGAGTGAGTCTGTAACCATCTTTGGAAGGTTCAGCATCTCCATTAACCCTCTCCTGCATGGGGCACACAGATATATCACAAAACAGTTTTCCTGCCAATGCTGAAGTCAACGAGGTTCAGTTAAAAACATCTTCAGGGCTGTAATTTGCCATCGGCATTGGTGAGAATCCTGACCTGCAGGGACACTGTGAGCACATCAATAAAGAGTTATGATCCATCCTGAAGAAGAGTGTCTGTAGTTATGTACTTAATCATCAGAGGATCTGAACAAAGTTGTACAGACTTTTAAAAAGTCATTTGTGGAAGAGTGTGTCAGGGTCTTCACCAACTAGAAGTCCTGGATGAACCAAGAGATTTGCAATCTTCTGTAGGCCAGATCAGTGGCAGTCTAGTGATTGACTTGGACATCTTCTCCAATCTGTTGACCAAGTAAAATTCAAGAGGTACAGTTATGACCTCTGGAAAGCCACCTCACATGAGAAGTGGGAACCCTGGACCAAACTTAAATCACAGAACGAAGCTCAATAGCTGAGGCAAGGCTTCAGTGATGTCATTACCAATGAAGTAAAACCAGGTGATATACAGGTGTCCCCCCGTTTTTCGAACGTTTGCTTTACGTCAACTCACTGTTATGAGAAACCTACATTAGTTACCTGTTTTAGCTAACAGAAGGTGTTTTCACTGTTACAAAAAAAGGCAGCGTGCGCCCCGAGTAGCCAAGCTCCTCCCTCGGAACTGCATTCCAGCCGGCATTGCTTAAACACGTGCCTGTGAGCATCTGTGATGTATGTCGATTTATTTTGGGCATCCGTTAGCAAGATGAGTTCTAAGGCATCGGAAAAACCTAAAAGAACGTTCAAGGGTGTTACACTCAGCATAAAACTAGACATAATTAAGCTTTTCGATCGTGATGAACAAAGTTAGGATATAGTGAGTTTGCCTAAAGGTTTGTGGAAGTTGACGAAGATGATGTTGAAGAGGTTTTGGCATCCCGTGACCAAGAACTGAGAGATGAAGAGCTGATGAAGAGGAAAGGATAACAACTGAAGCCAAATGCAAAAGCGAACGGCCCAAAAGTGAAGTCATCCAGGAAATGAACAGGAAGCAATTGTGTGAGATTTTTGCTGCAATTGACAATGCTGCAATGATTACAGAAAAGCATGACTTTAATTACTTTGAGTGCTTAGAAAGAACTGTATGATAGAAAAATGCACGAGACTAAGCAGTCAAGCATACTGTCATTTTTCAAGCCTTCCACATTAGCCACAGCAGATGACGAAACTCGACCTTTGAAGTCATCCAGGAACTGAACAGGAAGCAATTGTGTGAGATTTTTGCTGCAATTGACAATGCTGCAATGATTACAGACCTTTAACATTGAGGCAGGCAGACATAGGAGAAGGTGACCTCTCTTTTCACTGCTGTCATCACAAAGGAGGTACTATAGGAGCCTCAAGTCCCACACCAACAGGTTCAGGAACAGTTTTTAACCTACAACCATCAGGACCTTGAACCAGTGTGGATAACTTCACTCATCCCATCACTGAACTGATCCCACAACCTATGGACTCACTTTCAAGAACTCTACAACTCATGTTCTGAATATTTATTATTCAGATGCACATTGGTTGTCCATCTTTGTTGGGTGCAGTTTTTCCAATGATTCTATTGTGTTTGTATTTATCATGAATGCCCCAAGTAAATGAATCGCAAGGCTTTATACGGTGACATATATGTACTTTGATAATAAATTTACTTTGAAGTTCAATGGCAGCTGCCTGAAATACAATTTGGATACAAGAGTAGATAGATGCAAATGACAAAAAAAATGGTTCTTTTGATGATGATCTGTTAGAGGTTATTTGACAAGGCTATAATTAAAATATAAATTAAACAAATATCTTTAATGAGTGACTGATTTTGGAAAGCAGAGAACAGTGAGGTGAGCAAATTAGGTACAAAATTAGCTCAAATTCAATTGTGAATTTTAAAAGAGTTCTATGTAGCAAACTAAAGAGCCCTTTTAAATTATATTTATTATAAGTTGGTTGGGGGGGTGGTTATTAGGATAATCTAGATAGGTAGGGCCAACTTTTTCATTAGGTATTAATAAGGTCTCCATATTTCTCCCTTGCATTTCTTCTCCTTGTTCTCTTGACATTGCTGACTTTTGGAGATACGGTTTCTGGTAGCTTAAGTTTCAGTGTCGATGGGGTCCAGGCAAGAGAGGTGAGGTGAACGTGTACAGGTCATGTGCAACACTGTCCTTTCTCAAACCCACCTAACAGCAAACAGCACCTGTCATCTTCTCACTGGGTCATGACCAAAACACTCAGCGATTCTGGTTCATGAAGCTGATTCAAAGAGCAGCAACCTATCAAGGATTCTCTTAACTTGCTATACCATCAGGACAAAATTAACTCAGGAATAACATTGCTGTCCCGGAGTCTGACATTGGAAGATATTATGAAATTCCAGAATCAAACAACAATCTGAGGATCTTTACCTCAATGGATCCAAACAAAGGCTCACTAAAGGCTGATTTATACTTGTATGTCGCATCTATGCCATAGGTACTGCGTACCCTACACCATACCCTGCACCGTAGGGTGACATGCACCTCCCCAAAAAAAGTAACTCATGCGTTGTGGCAACACAGACCACAACAACTGTGATTGGTCTGCTTGTTAGCATTGCATTTCCGGTTGCTTCTTCTCTGCCATGTCTGTACACCAATACGAAATAGATGAACCAAGTCGTCAAATCTACCTGCCGTCATGCGAAAATGTTTGAAATGCATTTCCTCGTCCATGTCTCTCACAAAGAAACTCAACACAGTGGCATAGAAACTAGCGTTTTGGCGCATACCACTGCATGCTCGCTACAGCATAGAGCCAACACTGCAGGGAAAATCAGGGCTACGGCATAGCCTGTACACACAAGTGTAAATCAGCCTTAATCCTTTCAATTGGGAAAGATGATATGGACAGCAAAACCCTCCTACCCATCAAACTTTATAGTGCTCTTAATGACTCCTGGAGTGGAACGTCAAATGAACCGAGAGACAAGTTCTAGAGTACTGTAAGTTTAGGGGAGAACTGGACAGTAACACTGCTGAAACCCAACAGGACTTACAACATAATTGTTGACCAATTCCATATTAATAATTTCTGCAGCAGTTTCCTTTTAGTTCTGGGTAAGCTACAAATTAAAGAAACTGAATTTCCTAAGAAGGCTACAGGCTCCACTAGAATCTTCAGTAAACACGAGGAAATCTGCAGATGCTGGAAATTCAAGCAACACACACAAAATGCTGGTGGAACGCAGCAAGCCAGGCAGCGTCTATAGGAAGAAGCACTGTTGACGTTTTGGGCCAAGACCCTTTATCAGGACAGCGAGACAGGAAAGTGAGAATCTTCAGTAGTTTACCATAATTAGTTCAGAATATAATCTGGTTGAGTCCAACATACTGTGGAACAAAAGCATGAATTTTCACAATGGCTAATGTGCCTGCTCTTGCATGCACATTAGCCATTGTAAGTGCTTTTGGCTCTTTTGGCCAAAGCCATTCCGGTATTACAGAAAAATAAAGCAACATTTCTCAACATAAAAAGGGAGATTTGTATCAAATTAATGGAGCAGATAATAACCATTCAGGAACTTTGTTTCTGTTACAGAAAAAAATGCAAGAGTTAAAAGTATTTCTATAGCACCAATCAAAAATTAACAGTGTGGAAAATTTCCACCATGGATTAATAAATAATACCATGACTCTTCAACTTTCAACTTTATATATTTCTGAGCAATTTGCAAGATTGAGACTTCCACAGATAACAAAGGCATCCTTTATTCTAGATCAAGTGTTTGCAACCTCTTTCTTGACTTGGACCCAATACCATAAACCGAGGGGTCCATGGGCCCTAGGTTGCAAACTGCTGCTCTAGATTCTGTTTGAGAGGATGAGATTTTTATTGCTGTCATTGAATGTGTCCCGGTACACTGCCTAATCAAAGTGCTGGCACCAGCAATACTAAACTACACAACAAAAGTACTGCACTTACTAAAATACATACCTGGACACAACCTCAGTTGTCAGTAATTTATTGAGTTCAAGGTACCAGTAACTGAAATAATTAATTCTAGAGAATGCAATAATCTATACATGAGTACACTTCTTGAATTCCCCAATGTTCAGGTACCACTCCAACAAAGTGCCATGATTCTCCCTTAGGCAGATGCTAGACAAATTTACATCTGTTTGGACTATCTAAATCATAGGGATTTAAAATAATCCAGTTAAACAGTTGAGTTTTGCTAAGTTAATGCTATCTTCACAAAAATGTAAATGGAATGAACCTAAAGTGAGAAATGAACAAGCTCTTAGGTGTGATTATGTTCTAAAGAGCAAGATATCATGCCAATCCAATCATGAGGTTTTTAATTCATAGAATCATGATAAAAGGCCACATAGTTGAAGGCCATTCAACAAAATTCCAGCTCAGGAACTGAAAGTACAGACTCAAATCCTAATTTCACTTTGCTTCCTCATACCCTATTTATATTCCTTTAAAAATTCTGTCTAAATCCTTTTCAAATTATCCATCTTCATTATCGTAATAGGCATCCATGATTAAGCACCCCAAAATCCTGACTTGTGAAAATATTCACAATATTTCAGTTTTCTGCAAATAGTCCTCAAAGTATAAACTTCTCCCAAGCCATCATAGTTCCCACGAGTGGGAGAAAGCTGAGCTCCGGAAAAATAAAATTCCTCCTTTCTGAGCTCAGACAGGTCCACATAGTGCGAATTGAGAAGTTTCAGCATGGAATGCTCACACTGTAACTCTGTGCAATAATTTATGGCTTATTATTAATAGTGATTAATTGAATGAACACATTATCTTTTCCTCTGTGGGATCAGTTTGAATGTATATCTCATGAGCAGTTTGACAATCTTCCTCTGCCAGGTAATGGTTGCCAGATATCTATTGTTAATCTGTCCTCTCTAACAACCTTACAGATACCTATTACATTGCAATTGACAAGGTTCACTTCCCTCCAACACTGAAACATTTCATTCATAGTTACCGTGCGTAATCAATTCCTAGCGTTAAACATTTGCTGTACAAAAGTTTGCCAAGAGCATTCATGGTTAAAGACCATGATTGCCTACGTCACACAGCACAGCACACAATGAATGAATATGTTATAGGTGTTCTATGATCCTTCCTACAAAGTCACCCTGAAATAATTGAAGAACAAATTTGTTCTCATGCTAGAGTGTTAAGCTGCAGAACACAAACACATTGAACTAGATTTATGAAGACAAGATAATCTCACCTGTAATCGATACACACATTTTTGTTTTACTCTCCTTTCCCATAAGGCAAAACAACTCACTACAGACAAAGCTTTTAGATTCCTGTATAATTCATTCTACGGAAAACCTATGACAAAAAGTACAGCTTGTGTAACCCCAACCCTAACCATGCATTAGCTTGTTTCCGTCCTGGTGATCAGAGTCTAAAAGCTTTTACTGCATCCCTTAGCGAACAACCTAAGCTTTTCAAAACCTTGGGGATTCCAAAGTGCTTTACAGTGATTGAAAGTATCACTGGTCAGTGTGAGAATGTTCTGTCTTTTGATATGAAGTGTTTGCATCAAGTATTCCTAGACAGTGCATGACCAGAAACAAAATAAGGTTCCTTCTGTTCCATAAACACATATATATGTGAATCTAAACTCATACAGAGAAATTAATGGGCCTGAAATCCCCATGACCTAATCACCTGCATTTTAGGACAGAGGCCATGGTGTGGAGGCTGGTTTTCATAATGTGCTAAGCTGTTTGCATAAATCTTTGCACCTTATGACAGAGTCCATGGAGAGGAGGCTGGTTTTCGTAATGTACTAAGCTGTTTGCATAAGTCTCTACATCTTCAGATTTTAAAGGAAGTGGCAATGGAGATAGTGGATGCACTGGTTGTCATTGTCTGGCTTCCACAGATCCTTGAATGGTTTTCACAGACTGGAAGATAGCAAATGTAAGAAATAGATGCATTTAAAAAAGACACGAGAGTGAGAACAGGTATCTACAAACCAGCTGGTTTGTAATCAGTACTATGGAGCCTATTAGAATCCATTATTCAGAAAGTAAAGCAGCAAACACTAATAGAACTGTGCAAAATCCACCATGGATTTATAAAAGGTAGAACAAGTTTGTCGAACTTTTTAACTTAGACTTTCAGAAAGCCTATGATACAACCTTATTACCCAATTAACAGAGGAAATGATCCAAGGATGTGCTCAATATATTTTTGAACAAATATCCTCGCAGACTTTTGGGAATTTCTGGGGCATGACTACTCAAAGTGAAGGAGTACTTGGGACATTACTGAGTGCTTGAGGGGTGGACGAGTTTGTGTTTCCTACGTTGTGTTTAACATCACTGTTAACCTCAGGACACACTGGTTCCAAGTGGACGAACATCATCTGTGATCCTGAGGGAGTGTCTAAGAAAGAGACAATAATGACTAGCAAAGGAAAAAAGCCAGCTGCTCTACAAACAGGACTGGTGTGTACCATGTGCTCACTAATGGAATTAGATCCTACACAATTCAGAGTTCACTACTTACAAATAAAGCTACACAATACAGAATGCAAAGAATAATGTCAGCCTCTCTTACCAGCACCTACAGTACAATATACTGCAAAATTGAACACGTCACTTTCAACATCATTGTCACTTCAGACAGGACAAGGAAAATTGCAACACACTGTCCTAGTGTGTAAATTCATGCTGCTTGCTATGTAAAGTGAGCTTCCCTCCTCATTTACATTAACGATTGCCCCTGAATTAAACCTATACAGCAGAAAACTAAAAATTTTCCTTTCCTGCAGATGTATTGACCTCTAATGAACTGACTTAAATGCTCCCTGTCTAAGTTTCCCCAGTGCATTTTAATATACTGATTTATCCACACGAGATCATGAAGAGAATGTGTGTACTCTGAATAACACCTTTGAATTAATGCCTGGACTAATAATGTTTCTTTTTCATTTTTGTACACAGAAGAAACCTGGGACACATCACTTGTAGGTTTGTTTAACAGCTCAGTAGTATACCGATCTTCATTGAAATAGGATTTTTACTGAAATGGCAGCAGTTAAAATTGGGCCTGGCTTTGTTAACCTAAGAATCAGTATCGCTTGTCAAACTAGTGTTGGCTGGTGAAAACAACAAACATTTCACAACGTATCACTTTCTTGAACCATGAGGGACCACAAAGAGTCCAAAACAGAGCTCAGACTATTTCAAGGTGGAATCTCAAACATTTTTACAACTTCCGATGGATTTTTACCACTCAACTCTCTCTGGCCACTTTACACAAATGTCAATTCAGTGAAAAGTCCTGAAAATATTTTTTCCATCCACTGGATTGATTGTGGAATTGTATTTGTTCATAGTTGTTCTGTAAATAAGGAATAGATGCGAAACCCGCTAAATAGATGTCAAGTTAGGAAACCATTTGAGCAGACTGCAATTTGAAGCATCATGTCTGATTTTCTAGTTGTTTGAATTTCCACACCACCTTTTGGGTCGCATTTAAAGAAAAACATTTCAAATAGCTGAATTAAGTTTACTTTTCTAATAGTTCTTTAAATCCACCCCTTTGTATTGACATGTCAATCTGAGCACCCTCACTATTACTGACCTCAGAATTTAACTGAATTATCGTGTATAAGAAATGCTCCAAAACATCAAGATTGCTTCAAATTTACATCCAAGCTTCTAGGTCTACAGTACAGATATTTGTTTCTGCCATACGTGGCCAACGGCTGTTGCCTGGTGCAAGCAGTTATTTCCGAATGTGCTAAGCCTTAGCCTCCAGCATTTATCTTGGCGAGATGCTAAATATTTGCTGAATAGCTCGATAATGTTACAGCTCCAGGGAGTTAGTGCCTGCAGGAGGAATGATGATGAAAGAAGGGTCTCTAAGGTAGACAAGCGAAACAGAACAAGGTATTCTGAAATGCATGGGCATTAAAAATGTTAGTCAATTAATGTAATATTCCAGACAATGAACAATTAACATTTCTAACTAAAATGTTAATTACTTATTTAACATATTGGATATAGGCATGAAGGCATAATTGTGACAGTGCCAGCACTTTGTAAAAGCTACCTTTAATAGTTCCATGCTCCTTGCTCTTTCCCCATTGCTTTGACATTGTCCAAGTATTTAACTAATTTCCTTTCAAGAGTTCTTAATAAACCCGCTTCCAGCAACCTCCCAGGCAGCAGATTCACAAACACTGTAGTCATACCCATTCCATATTTCACTGCAGGGTTCTAAAAGGGTAATGACCATTTTTCAACCAGTTTTCCCATCAATCACATTGCTCTTAGACACTCAGATGGTTTTATAAGGGGATATATCTTGCTGGATAAAAGTCCCACCGTTTACATAAAATGAACATCCTCCATGTGTCTTTTTGTAAAATTATGAAGTATTTGTCTAAGTATCTTTGTCCCATCCATTTTGGACACTTAACTTACTAGGGATTAATGCAATGATGGGTTAACTCAGAAAATCCAGCTACCTATTGTTGTCTAGGGGATAATGTATTGTCTGATGGAAATATAAAAGTCACTCAGTTCATTCAGGCTGCAGCTTTTTGGTTGGAGAGAGAGACAGATTTTTGAAACCTGCCAGCTTTTCCTTTCATCCGATCTTGATCTGCATTTGTCCTTTAACGAGGCCATTCCATGGAAAACTTGTCATCCGGGCAAGGATGGACACACACACCGGTCTCATACGTTTCTCCTGGTGTGTCTGAGGGGTGTTCCCCAGACCCTCTTTTATCCTTACTCACGGGGTCTCAGATGTCAATCAGGTTGGGATGATGCAATCCCTCAACCAGCCCACTCTGGTCGTCCCCTGAGGGCGTCAATGAATAGTACAGTACTCAATACACAATTCCGTCTCCAAGAGACAATGGCCGTTATCTGTGGCTTTGTATCGCTGAGGCCAGGACCCACATTCCAAACCCTTCTGGATCCTGCGTGTCTCTCTCTCATTTCCTGGGTCCCAGACCTGAATTAATAGCGATCTTGCGATTCTCACAAAGGAGGGGGCTACTTTGTACCCTTCGGCCCCTCAGAGTTGTGGCACATTCGTAACACTAGATTCTTCTGAATTTCAATCTCTCTCCATTCAGTTAATAAACTACCTTTTGAATCTCCTTACTAAAGAGTGCGATGACACATTTCTCCATGTTAAACATCATTTTTCAGGTTTTTGCCCAATCACACTATCTATATCCCTTTACAGAATCATGATGTCCTCATCACAAATGTCCTTCCCACCTCCTTCATATCATTGGCAAACTTAGAAACTTTACAGAATCTCACTCCTTCAATCATTAATGCACCAAGTCATTAAGGGACAGGATAGACATGAAATTTAATGCAGCTGACTTCTTTCATTTCACGTGTTCTCGGTAAAATATTCTTTTCGGAGACTTGTTTAGTGATCAACAAAATTTAATCAATAAAAGATAGCTCAAAATAGAATCTAATGGACAAGTAGAGCCAAATCTTTAAAAGAAAATCTTGTATAAAATCTGTACAGAGCTTTTAAATAACTTAATGGTTGCATAGGCTTCCACTATTAAGTTTCAATCTTGTGATATTTGTTATCCAGATTTATATGTGTTCAAAACAACTTTTATTGAATGAGAATCAGGTTTATTACCACTCACTTCTATGATGTGAAATTTGTTGTTTTGTGGCACTAGTACAGTAATAGATATAAAAACTATGAATTACAACATATGTTGTGCAGAATAAAAGGAATAATGAAGTAGTGTTCATGGACTGTTCAGAAATTTGAATGCGGAGGAGAAAGAAGCTGCTCTCATAAATGGTTAGAGCACAGGGAATTGTCATTCACCCCACACCAGCACCTAACCAACTAAGTCATCGGTTCTACCCTTTCTGCTCCTATCTTCAGTGATCTGTAAACTTTTATTCAGTAGAGATTTAGTCAGTTTCCTCCTGAATATAACAACAGACCCTCCTCCTTCACGTCTGCAGGCAATGCGTTCCAGAAACCAGAAGCTGCACATTCTCTGTTTTATAACTATGACCTTTTGTCCAGACCGCCCCATTTTATACATCCTAACTATTCACCTCAGTCTTTTCAGGGGGCCTTTCTAACATTCTTTCTCTAATGTGGCAATAAAAGTGAACTGTTGAGGCAGGACCTTAACACTGATGAATGCCTCAGTAACTGTCTTCTCAACATTCCCTGCTGTTTTCAATGATTTGTGTGCATGTGCTCCTAAAGGCCTCTAGCTTTTGCTACATTTCGAACAATATTCTTCATGCTGTAGCAATTTCCTACTTCTCCTGCTAGAAGGCATCCTTTCCTCTGCATTAAAACTTCATCTGCCATGACAAATATATAAAATTAATTAAGCAGTGGAAAAAGAGAGCAAAAACATTGAGGTAATGTTCATGGCTCGCTTCACTATCCAGTCAGAAATCTAACGGCAGAGCGAAAGAAGCAGTTCCTAAACTGCCCCTGTAATTTGTAAATTGTAGAATGCCTCTGCCCACTCGACCTGCACGCCTGTATACCCTGTAGCAATCTATCCTTCTCACAGATTTTAAAACTGGCACTTTTTGTAGTCTTATTTTTATTACTTCAATTACCTTCAGACATCATAAAATCAAAGGAAAAACTTCCTTCTCTTTATGACTGAAATTCATGTTGTTACACTTGTACTTTTTTATCAAATTACTGTAAAAATGTCAGCAGTAATAGTGAGAGCAGGTATATATAGCTAGGGTGCCTAAGACTTTTACAAGTTGTATTTGTTACATGGTGCAGACAGAGTGTTTGTAAATCTCTGGGAACAAAGGATGTTGGGAATGGTGAGGGTGAAGCACTGTGGTAGGGGTGTGGGACAGGTGGCAGAGAAGGAGTGCCGGGGACAGGAGGTGGCACTGAGGCAGTCACACACCCAGGCCTGAGACACCAGGCAAGGTCATTTGATTCCAAACAACTGGTTTATTGGTCATTACAAAATGTCTCTTTGGTGCTTCCTGCTCCCTCCCCTCACCTGCCTCCTTTGCCCAACCATAATTCCCTGCTCCCTGCCCCCTTCCCACTCTCAGTCCACAATAAAGACCCATATCAGAATCAGGTTTATCAACACTCGCATATACCATAACTTTTTTTTTGCAATAGCAGTACGGTGCATTGCATAAAATTACTATAGTACTGTGCAAAAGACTTGGGCACTCTAGCTAAATATATTTGCACAGTACTGTAATTTTCAAATGTCAATCATGGGGCATGCTTTTATTGAGCTATCAGATTAAACTGTGGAGTAGACCCGATGGACTAAGTGGCCTAATTCTGCTTCTATGTCTTCTGATCTAAGATAGTGTAAAATGGATGGGTATATAAAAGTGCCCATTGCCATGCTACTCTATGCACGTAGCATGCTTAAGATGTTCAGCAAGGCAGCAGTGATAACACAATCTACAATGCACATTTAACATTGCTACCACAAAAGGCACACATACTTTACACAATTAACGTTGACATGAGAAATTCAAATGTCTGGAAACCTACCATTGGGACCACGTGAACTCTGACATCACTGGTGTCCACCAAAGGCAACAGTGTATTGGTTCCTTGCGCTTTACCTTCTGTGCTTGATTGACTCTCCTGGTACCTTCTATTCCTTAGCTGCCCAGTCTGGGGTGTTTTAACTGTGCTCTCGAGGTCAATGGAGTGGTACTCACCAGCTATTTCGCCATTTTGGTCCTTAAAAATTGTAAATCAGATCAACAGAAGATTATGTACTATTGTACAGAGATAAACAGGGGCAGGAGTTTAAAAATAAAAATAACGGAGTGTAATAATGAGATTTCCCCCAAAAGATCTGCATTAGTCAATAAATATTTCATCTCAAAGAACCTTCCAAAAGCAATGAAATCCCACAATTTTGAACTAAGGGCATAGGTTCTTGAAGATGGGATTCAGAACAGAATCTTGAAACAGAGGGAAAGACTGTAGAAAACACAGGCCTGACTTGCGTGAGTTTAAAATTTCCAATGCATTTGCATTGTTTTGCTGATTCCTTCAAATGGTATATATGGAACAAGTGGAGCTAGACTTCAACACCTCTACAGGAAATGGCGTTGGCATTTGATCCTCAAAGACCAATATTGCAGTTCGAGGAAATTAAAAAAGGCATTTTGCACATGTAAAATTCTTTCAACTAATATTCTGAAGTGTGTAAGTTCTTTCCAATCTGTAAACGGAGATCACTAGGTCAGTGACTAACCACAAACAAATCCCAATTTTGTCTTTTGGTGATATTTCAATTTACAGTCTTCAGTGCATAGGCCTACATATAATATTTTGAGCCTCTTGTGACCCCTTGAAATCTTGTTTGGTCTAATTGAAGTGACTTGCTTTGAAACGCAGTAATAAAATATTCCATTTGTCAGCAAATATCCAATTAAAGCATACTTCAAATCAGGGAGAGTTCAAATACCCGATGTAGACTGGGAGCCTGTTTTGCTAAGCACCTACGCTCTGCCCGCCAGAAGAAACGGGATCACTCAGTGGCCACCCATTTTAGTTCCACTTCCCATTCCGATATGCCAAATCATGGCCTCCTCTACTTTGGCCATACTTAGGTTGGAGGAACAACACCTTATATTCCATCTGGGTAGCCTTCAACCTGATGGCAACAACATCGATTTATTGAACTTCCGGTAATGCCGCCCCACTCCTTTCTTCACCAGTCCCCATCCCCTTCTTCCCTCTCTCACTCCATCTCCTTGCCTCCCCGTCGCCTCTCTCTGGTCTCCCCCCTTTTCTTTCTTCCATGGCCTTCTGTCCTCGTCTAGGAAACTCCCACTTCTCCAGCCCTGTATCTCTTCCCAGTTATTTAGCTGATCCCTCCCCAGTTTCACCAATCACCTTGAGTTTCTCCCTCCTCTCCCCCCATCTTTTAAATCTGCTCATCTTTTTTCTCTCCAGTCCTGCTGAAGGGTCTTGGCCTGAAGTGTCAACTGTACTTTTTTTTTCATAGATGCTGCCTGGCTTTGTTGGGTTCCTCCAGCATTTTGTGTGTGATTCTTCAAATCAGAATGACTTCCATCACCTTCACAAATCATAATATTATGTATGGGAGAACCCATCTTTCTTTACTATGAAGAAAGATTATGAAAAATTTTCCTTCCTCTGTGCATAACACATTTTTAAATCATCTGGTCATGCTACCATGTTGGTCACATTCCCTCTTACACCAACTTAATGCTTGTTCTCACTCTCATGTCTTTTCTTCAAAAGGGGACCAAGATCAGAATCACAGGAGATTCTTCAGATGCACAGCAATACACAAAATGCTGGACGATCTCAGCAGGACAGGCAGCATCTTATGGAGAGGAATAAACAGTCAACTAAAATCAGAAATTTCTTTTGCTAAGCATACTTCTAATGATTCTTGATTAAAATAAATCACCTCACCTTATCTGGTGAAAACTTGGCCACATTCACATTCTCCATGCTATACTGGGCCACTGTCCTTGGCCTTGCTCCTAAAGGATAAAAACACCAAACCAATATTAGATGGATTAAAATTACACGTAGTCATTGAAAGCAATAACCTATTACAATGTAACCTAATCAAACTGGTGTGTAATTAACTATATTTGACTAATGCCTGAGAACCGAACAATGATGCTCACCGAATAAAAATGACAATGTCAATTTGGTTGTTCATCTACACTTATTGTACTTTGAACTATCTTCCCAATCTTTGGTGGCAACAGTAGGTTCTTCCTACATCTCAAAGGCTTTCAGAAACCTTCTTTCTCAGTCAACCTGCTCGGACTTTGGGATTTTAATTCACTATTCATTGACCATAAAGTTTGTTTCATCTCCCAGTATCATTCCACAGTCAGCACTCAAGCCATGTTGCTGTTCCTTAGTCACCCCTTCTTTCAATCTATTAAGGGAATCCCATGTTGGGTCTTGGATGGGATAGCCCTCTTTTTGCCGGGTAGGTCTGTGTAATATATGTTGCTTATCTATTTTGTGTTAGGTTTTTCTCAAAAAACAATGGGGGGGGCAGGAAATATTATCTTGCTCTTATGAATCAGCACCCATGACTTTAAGACTGCACAGAGAATTTTACAGACAACTTTTGAAATCCAATGCAGGCAGCCAATATGCACACATCAAGATTCCAAAGCAGCACTGTGGGAAAAGTTGAACAGAATTCTTTAAATCTGTAAACTTTCTGATCCAGGATCCAACAAAAGGCACTTGTAAAACCAGGCAACATGGGCCCAAAAATTTGAGAAAGGTTTCCAACTCAATGTCCAGATCCTGCCTATATGATATGGAAAATATAACATATTTGGAAATTGTATATCTTTTGTAACTTTAAGTTTTTTGTCCTCTTTCACAATATGTATTCATTTAATGAGACCCAATGAGAACTTGTGGAACAGCACTCCATCTTCCATCTGGGCACATTGTAACCAGTATGGATTCAATATTGAAATCTACAACATCAAGTACAGTGTATCCCTGCATTTTTGCAGTTTGGATAATGGAAATTCACCATTACGTAACTCACAAACTTCTAAAATGTTCCTTGTGATGGATTAAAGTATCACTCTTACAGAAATCATGGGAGAAAAAATAACTAAATAAACAAAAATAATGCAAAAGAAATGACAGATCTTGTCAATGTTTGTCAAGGATTCATGTAATGGAAAATTGCAATAAGGTCAGTTTTCTAGGAACACAACTCCTCCGACACGTGGGGGTGTGCTGTAACTTGCTTTCTCCGTATGTATTGAACTGGCCATTTCCACTCTGTTATCCGTCTGGATCAGCTTTTGTCATAAGCATAGCTTAACCTGCTGAGCACATGCTGCAGCCCTGCAGAACTTCGCATACTCCTCAGTATGTTCAATCTCTAGGTCGGGGGTCGGCAACCCGCGGCTCCGGAGCCACAAGTGGCTCTTTCAGTGGTAAACGTTGCTGACCCCTGCTCTAGGTGCTCCAGATAATCTCTACAACATATCCACATGGCAATTATGCTAGTGTCTCACAGATTCAGTGCTGATCTCCACCACTGCCTGTGTTGAGTTTGCACGTACTCCCCGTGACATTCCCATTAGGTCTCCCATATTCAGAAGATATACAGTATAGTGTGAAATCCTTAGGCACACGTATATTGCTAGGGTGCCTAAAACATTTTCACAGTACTGTAGTAAATTTATGTTAAAAAAAAAATCACGATATGAGTGGTGATAAACCTGATTCTGATACAGGTCTCTATTGTGGATTGAGAGTCGGAAGGGGGCAGGGAGAGGGGAATCATGGTTAGGAAAGAGGTAAGGGAGAAGGGAGGGAGCGGGAAGCACCAGACGTTCTATAATGATCAATAAATCAATTGTCTGGAATCAAATGACCTTGCCTGGTGTCTCAGGGCTAGACGTGTCTGCACCCTCACCACCCCTAACCCCTGCAACTCCTCCTCTGCTTTCTGCCCCCACCCCCATGGCACTCCACCCTCACCACTCCCACCATCCTTTGTTTCCACTAGATTAGAAACACACTCTTTGCTCCACAACGCCAAATACAGTAATGTGAAAAATCTTAACCATCCCAGCCTGTATTATATGTGCCTAAGATTTTTGCACAGGACTGTATGAGTTGCTAGGTAATTGGCCACTATATATTGCCCCTAGTGTGTAGGTGTGTGGTAGAATCTGGAGGGAGATGATTGGAATACGGGGACTGGGATAAAATGGGATTGGTGGAGAATGAGTGTAAATGGGAACTTGATGGTCAGTCTGGACTTAGTGGGCTGAAGCTAAGAAATGGACCAAATAGGATCAGGAACAAAAGGCTCCTGAGCTTGATCCACCATTCAGCAAGATCACTGTTGACCACTTTTCAATAAACATTGATAAAATATGCAGCTGCTCTTCATTCCAGACAGTCTTCTTTCACAACATGCATTCCCTCCAAAAGCAAATATAGACTGAAGTATGACTGAGTAACAAATATCTGATTTCTGCAATCATTCATGACTTTGACACTTTGCTGATAAGCTTATCGATAGCTACTTGTAAGGTTAGCTAATGTGAATGGCCTCACACTTTTTACATGTTATATGGGTTCGTTGTCGCCTAGCAGCTTATCCCTAATACTTTCCTGCCTCCTTCGCACAGCCCACACCGTCACCCAGCTTTGTAACTTCAGCGTGAACACTGATACTTCATCCCCCTCATCTAAATCACTGATAAGATCATGATGATGTAGGACAACTATCCCTAATAATAACTTCCAAAACAAAAAATAACTCATTTTTTCCTCCTCTTGGTTCTCTGTCCTTAATCCAGGCCAGGATGAGCCTTCAAATGCAATGCATCTGCTCTAATTTTATTCAATAAACACTGTGCAGCACCTTATTGAAGGCCTTCTGAAGACCCAAATGTGCCACACCCACTGCTGCACCAACCTTGTCAAACACATCCTCGAAACATACCAGATTGTCAAACATGAATGCGTCCCGACTCTGCCCGGTCCTAATATTATTTTTCAACTGCGCAATACCACTTTCTTAACACGATTTAGGCAGTTTTCATCCTACTGATGGCAGGCTAAATAATCTGTTGTTCCTGAGTTTAATTTGATTTTCTTAAATACGTTGTTCTTTCCTTTACATTTAATGTCTTGCTGGTGGCTAGCGTAACACGTTGCAGCATCAATGATCATGTTCAATTCCTGCTGTCTGTAAGGAGTCTACATTCTCCAGGTGACCACATGGGCTCCTTCAGCTTCCCCGGTTTCCTCCCACATTGCAGAGACGTAGAGGTTAGTAGGTTGAGGCACACTATTTTGCCACTGGAAGCACAGTGACATTTGCAGGCCCCTCCTTGGATTGTGTTGTTCATTGCCACAAATGACATATTTCAGTATTAAGTTTTGATGTTAAAGCTAATCTTCAATCTTTGCTCTCACACTGGTGAATACATTCTTCACAGTTGGCTGACATCCACATCTACTTACAGAACGATACAGCACATTACAGGTCCTTCGGCCCACAATGTTGTGCCAACCCTTAAACCCTGCCTCCTATATAACCCCCCCCCCCACCTTAAATTCCTCCATATACCTGTCTAGCAGTCTCTTAAATTTCACTAGTGTATCTGCCTCCACCACTGACTCAGGCAGTGCATTCCATGCTCCAACCACTCTCTGAGTGAAAAACCTTCCTCTAATAACCCCCTTGAACTTCCCTCCTCTTACCTTAAAGCCATGTCCCCTTGTACTGAGCAGTGTTGCCCTGGGGAAGAGGCGCTGGCTGTCCACTCTGTCTATTCCTTTTAATATCTTGTATATCTCTATCATGTCTCCTCTCATCCTCCTTCTCTCCAGACAGTAAAGCCCTAGCTCCCTTAATCTCTGATCATAATCCATACTCTCTAAACCAGGTAGTATCCTGGTAAATCTCCTCTGTACCCTTTCCAATGCTTCCACATCCTTCCTATACTGAGGCGACCAGAACTGGACACAGTACTCCAAGTGTGGCCTAGCCAGAGTTTTATAGAGCTGCATCATTACATCGCGTTTCTTAAACTCTATCCCTCGACTTATGAAAGCTAACACTCCATAAGCTTTAACTACCCTATCTACCCGTGAGGCAGCTTTCAGGGATCTGTGGACATGTACCCCCAGATCCCTCTGCTCCAAGTATCCTGCCATTTATTTTGTACGCTGCCTTGGATTTTGTCCTTCCAAAGTGTACCACCTCACACTTCTCCGGGTTGAACTCCATCTGCCACTTCTCAGCCAACTTCTGCATCCTATCAATGTCTCTCTGCAATATTCGACAATCCTCTACACTATCTACAACATCACCAACCTTTGTGTTGTCTGCAAACTTGCCAACCCACCCTTCTACATCCACATCCAGGTCATTAATAAAAATCACAAAAAGTAGAGGTCCCAGAACAGATCCTTGTGAGACACCACTAGTCACAAACCTCCAATCCGAATGTACTCCCTCCACCACGACCCTCTGCCTTCTGCAGGCAAGCCAATTCTGAATCCACCTGGTCAAACTTCCCTGGATCCCATGCCTTCTGACTTTCTGAATAAGCCTACCGTGTGGAACCTTGTCAAATGCCTTACTAAAATCCATGTAGATCACATCCACTGCACTACCCTCACCTATATGCCTGGTCACCTCCTCAGAGAACTCTATCAGGCTTGTTAGACACGATCTGCCCTTCACAATGCCATGCTGACTGTCCCTGATCAGACCGTGATTCTCTAAATGCCCATAGATTCTATCTCTAAGAATATTTTCCAACAGCTTTCCCACCATAGACATAAGGCTCACTGGTCTATAATTACCCAGGCTATCCCTACTACCTTTTTTGAACAAGGGGACAATATTCACCTCCCTCCAATACTCTGGTACCATTCCTGTGGACAACAAGGACATAAAGATCCTAGCCAGAGGTTCAGCAATCTCTTCCCTCGCCTCATGGAGCAGCCTGGAGAATATTCTGTCAGGCCCCAGGGACTCATCCATCCTAATGTATTTTAACAACTCGAACACCTCCTCTTCCTTAATATCAACATGCTCCAGAACATCAACCTCACTCATAGTGTCCTCACCGTCATCAAGTTCCCTCTCATTGGTGAATACCAAAGAGGAGTATTCACTGAGGACCTCGCTCACTTCCACAGCCTCCAGGCACATCTTCCCACCTTTAACTCTAATCGGTCTTACCTTCACTCCTGTCAACCTTTTGGTCTTCACATAATTGAAGAATGCCTTGGGGTTTTCCTTTACCTTACTCGCCAAGGCCTCCTCATGCCCCCCTCTTAAGCTCCTTTCTTGCTACCCTATATTCCTCAAGAGACTCATCTGATTCTTGCTTCCTAAACCTCACGTATGCTGCCTTCTTCCATCTGACTAGATTCTCCACCTCACTTGCCACTCATAGCTCCTTCACCCTACCATTCTTTATCTTGCTCACTGGGACAAATTTATCCCTAACATCCTGCAAGAGATCCCTAAACATCAACCACATGTCCATAGTATATTTCCCTGCAAAAACATCATCCCAATTCACACCCGCAAGTTCTGGCCTTATAGCCTCACAATTTGCCCTTCCTCAATTAGAAATTTTCCTGTCTAATACTAGATCTAGTATGGCATTCCTCCAGTCAGCCTGTCAACATACTGTGACAGGAGCCCGTCCTGGACACACTTAACAAACTCTGCCCCGTCTAAACCATTGGAACTAATCAGGTGCCAATCGATATTGGGGAAGTTAAAGTCACCCATGATAACAACCCTGTTATTTTTGCACCTTTCCAAAACCTGCCTCCCAATCTGCTCCTCGGTATCTCCGTTGCTACCAGGGGGCCTATAGAATACTCCCAATAGAGTAACTGCTCCCTTCCTGTTCCTGACTTCTATCCATACTGACTCAAAAGAGGATCCTGCTACATTATCCACCCTTTCTGTAGCTGTAATAGTATCCCTGACCAGTAATGCCACCCCTCCTCCCCTCCCCCCCACTCTCTATCCCTTTTAAAACACTGAAATCCAGGAATATTGAGAATCCATTCCTGCCCTGGTGCCAGCCAAGTCTCTGTAATGGCCACTACACCATAATTCCATGTATGTATCCAAGCTCACAGTTCATCACCTTTGTTCCAGATGCTTCTTGCATTGAAGTACGCACAATTTAAACCCTTCTACCTTACTACCTTTACATCTTTATTCTGCTTCTCTTTCCTCTGTTACGAAGGATGAACAACCCCGATGGGCAGAAGGGTGCAGAGTTGCCCATGCCCCCCCCACCACCACTTTTGGAGAATTGCAAACCGTTACTATTTCGATGCTGCTAACAAGGAAGTAAGAGAGATAAAAGAAAACATGCCAGGACAGCTGTTACTGATAACAGCTCATGAGAGAGAATGAGAGAGACACAGATAAGAGGTAAACAAGTTGGAACATCTGCTACTGATAAGAGAGGAGAGGAGCCATTGATTTACTGTTATTGTCTTTTAGAGAAGGATTGTTTACTTGGTACTATTCTGTTCATTGAAATTCCTCGGTGGACAGCTGGGGTGGGCTGGTTTGATGGGCTAAGTCATTCAAAACTGATTGACACTTGAGACCCCGTGAGTGGGGATAAAAGTGAGGTCTGGGGAGACACCCCTCAGACGCACCAGGAGACACACTGGTGAGCATCAGAAACCCACGAGAAAGTGTGGGGCATCGGAGACCGAACGAAGGATCGGTCAATATCACTCACAGTGGTTATAGCATGGCCGGTGGGGGCTAGTGTGTGTGTCCACCCCTGCCTGGGTGACGAGTCCACCACGGAAGAACGGTCTAGCTGAAGGAGGGAAGGGTCACACTTGAATGGCCACAGCAACAACACATCAACGGATCAAGATTGTAAAGGAAGGTTGGCAAGACAATAGCTGTTACTGTTTGATCACCCCCTCTCTCTCTCTCTCTCTCTCACTCTCTCCCTCCAACAATCACAACACATCGACCAACAACTACCTCAGCCTGCATGAACTGAACTGAACTTTATATTTCCATATGACAATTCATTATCCCCTAGACAACGATAGAGCTTGTTTATTATTGATTATTATTATATCCTCACTTTTAGGTTTAGTATTGCTAACGTATATTATCTGTATATTGGCATTGATATTGATTTGTATATTTTTACTAATAAACACTGTTGAAAATAGTACCACCAGACTCCAATGGATACTTCTGTCTTTGCTGGTAAGACACCCAGTTACGGGGTACGTAACACCTCAAAGCCTCTCTATACGTTAGATCTGGCTTAACTCCATGCACTATACTTGCAGCGCTTGCATGACCTTTATCCTCCTCCACCTCACTATCTGCTCTAACACTCTGGTTCCCCTCCCCCTGCAAATCTAGTTTAAACCCCCCCGGAGCAGCACTAGCAAACCTTCCCGCAAGGATGTTAGTTCCCCTCCAGGTCAGGTGCAACCTGTCCCGTCGGAACAGGTCCCAGCTTCTTTGCTTTTCCTATTTATTGAAGTTTATTTGAAAATACTCAAATCTGTTTTCTGGAAGGCATCTCAAATTTTACTGCAGGCAGTCCCTGGGTTACATACAAGTTCCGTTCCTGAGTCCGTCTTTAAGTCGGATTTGTACGGAAGTCGTAACAAGTACATCCAGTATTATTTAGAGTCAGTTAGTCAAACGTCTGTCTTAGTATATAGTATATATTTTATCTTTCCATGCATATAAAACACTTAAGAAACATATGTATTTCAATAATTAAACCACTGCGTTGCTCAGTAATAATTGTAGTTTTCATCAGGACAGCACCTTTCACATGCTCCATTATTCTCGCTTTATCCGTTATCCTTTAAAATTGTTCTGATTGTTAACCGACTGTAGCCTAACGCTTTTCCAATGACCGATGGCGTTTCACCTCTTTCCAAATGCTTTATTATTTCCACTTTATTTTCAATCGCGATCGCTTCCCGTCAATAGAACAGAAACACTGCGGGCGACGGCTCCCGAGCTTTGCCGGCTCCCGAGGTCCGCTGGGTCCTAAGGAGCACCACATTGAGGCAGGCTAAATGGGACAAGTGGGGGCTGTGCTGGGTTTGGGTATTTGATCATCCACAATATTCCACGTGGGAATTTAAACTGGAGGTGGCCGTGTTTTTTTTTTACAAGGTCGAGTTGCAAGCTCAACATCAACCCAGCATGGATGGTACGGAGTCACTGGAACAACATCAACCCGGCACTGATCTCACTGCACCACCAGCCAACCGGAACGGAGGTGGGGGGGAGAGGGTGGGGTCAGGGTGACTCTTACTAAGAAAAATTTATGCCAAATACAAAGTTGAACACTCAACACAGTGTCAACGGCAACGACTTAAAATGGTGGACAGCATCGTGATCCAACTTAAAATAGAAGACGGTGTCGCGATCTGACTTAAAATGGTGGAAGGCGTTCTCCTTCCTCGGTTCGTAAGTACAAGTTCATAAGTTGGACGTTCGTAACTTGGGGACTACCTGCAATTGAACCAAGTTGCCCTGTCTATTCACAATCAAGGCAGATACAAGGGAAATGCGAAGACTAAACAAAAAAAAAACATAATCTGTACACACATTGCGTCTAAATAGTGCCTTGAACATAGCAAGGTGCTTCATGGGGAAGTTAGTGAATGAAATGTGAAGCTGAGATATTAGTAAAGGTGGCCAAAAGCAAAGGGTTAGATTTTAAACATCATTGTAAAATGGTTGGCTGGTGGTGCAGTGACATCAGCGCTGGACTCTGGAACGGAGGTCCCTGGGTTCGAATCCAGCCGGGCTGTTCCCAAGTACGCTTCCCATCCGTGCCGGGTTGAGTGTTGAGCTCGCAACTCGACCTCGTAAAATAAAGAAAAGTACTGCAAAATGTCTGTGTGAAGAGTGGTGCGCTACATAGTCAGTCACACATGAAAATGCCTGACACTGGCCTCTCAGGCCTGAGTCGACGTCGATGGAAAAGAGAGGCACTAAATTTCAGAGAGCAGGGTCAAGGCAATTGGAAGGACAGCTGGAAGAACAGAACATGCCACAATTGGAGGAGCAGAAAGATTTTCAGGAGCTCTTGGCTGAAAGAGATAATTGGGAGAGCAATTGCAACATGTATTACAAGCTGCAATTCACACTATATTTTTTAACCATGGGATTTTCTTTTTGTTTTCCCATTTTCAGGATGTTGTCACTGCTGCCAAAATCTATATTTATTACACATTCCTAGCGACTGCTGAGATGTTAATGTGTTATTGTCTTCCTTATCTGCTGCAATCTGTGCAATGAAACTACTCCAGAATCTTACCTCATTGATAGGGTATGCAACAAAGAGTGACATATGTCATTGATGGGGTACCCATGCATTTGTTATATGTTCAGTTGAAGCAACCAAGGAACTTTGACCCAGAAGTTGGGAAACTAGAGAGAGATGTATTTTTTATTTTGAGACGACAGATCAACACAGTTCTACTGGCAAAGGCCAGTGAGCAGGTTGTCTGAGTTAATGGTGGCTCAGGTCCAGGTTGGAAGGAATGAATGTGGCAAACAAGTACATGACCTACCCTGTTACAATATCAGTGATTCCATTCATAATGGCATTCTTTAAGTCAAATATGGGGAAGAAAGGAAGGTTTCAAATCGAAGCAAGAGGCGGAGAGGGAAGACGTAAAAGAAGCTCGGAGAGAAACTGTTTTTTTTATCTGATTGTGGCAAAGAGGCTAGACTGTGCAGGTGTGTGACGTAGCACGTCAAAGGTTTAAAAAGGAAGACCGCCGTATACAGCGGCCATCGTTGGAGTGGACTGAGGCAGAGTGAAAAGCTCAGAAGGGAAGGAGAGAAAAGAGGAGAGCAGTAGTGATAGGGGATTCGATAGTTAGGGGGACAGATAGGAGGTTCTGTGGAAGAGATCGAGAATCCCGGATGGTCTGTTGCCTCCCTGGTGCCAGGGTCTGCGATATCTCGGATCGAGTTCTCAGTATTCTCAAGGGGGAGTGGGGTGAGCAGCCAGATGTCGTGGTCCATGTAGGGACCAATGACGTGGGTAGGAAGAGTGAGGAGGTCCAGAAAGGTGAGTTTAGGGAGCTAGGTGCCAAGTTAAAGGACAGGACCTCCAGGTTAGCAATCTGAGGATTGCTACCAATGCCACGTGCAGGTGGGTTTAGAAATAGTAAGATAGTGCAGATCAACACATGGCTGAAGACATGGTGCAGGAGAGAGGGCTTCAGATTTATAGATAATTGGGCAGTTTTCCAGGGAAGGTGGGACCTGTTCCGGTGGGACGGTTTACATCTGAACTCCTCTCATGACTCTGCCGTGTTCTACTATACATAGTGCTTTCCCCTGAGATTCCTTCTTCACCTCCCTTGCCTATCCCCTCCCTGTTTCCCCTCCCCTACCCCTTGATCTTTCCTCTGATTGGTTTTCCACCCTCCCCCCACCTTCTTTATAGGGCCCCTGTCCCCTCCTTCTTTAGTTCTGACAAAGGGTCTTAACCCAAAACGTTGACTGCTTCTTTCAACGGGTGCTGCCTGACCTGCTGAGTTCATCCAGCTTTTTTGTACGTCTTGATTTGACCACAGCATCCGCAGTGTACTTTGTGTTTACATCTGAACTGGAGGGGGACAAATATTCTTGCAGGTGGGTTTCCTAGAGAGGCTCCAGTGGATTTAAACCAGATATGAGGGGGGAGGGGAACCAAATTGTAGGAACAGATGTATGGGAGAAGGAAGAAAAAGACAGTAAAGTTCTTTGTACTGTTGGAGATAAACAGAGAGGAGGTGGAGAATTTCTTAAATGCATTTATTTTAATGCTAGGAGCATTGTAAGAAAGGTGGATGAGCTTAGAGCATGGATTGATACCTGGAAATATGACGTTGCAGCTATTAGTGAAACATGGTTGCAGGAGGGGTGTGATTAGCAACTAAATATTCCTGGATTTCATTGCTTCAGGTGTGATAGAATCAGAGGGACAAGAGGGGGAGGTGTTGCATGGCTTGTCAGAGAAAATATTACAGCTGTGCTCTGGCAGGATAGATTAGAGGGCTCGTCTAGGGAGACTATTTGGATGGAATTGAGGAATGGGAATGGTGTAGTAACACTTGTAGGGTTGTATTATAAGACCACCTAATGGGACGCGAGAATTGGAGGAGCAAATTTGCGAGGAGATAGCAGATATTTGTAGTAAGCACAAGGTTGTGATTGTGGGAGATTGTAATTTTCCACACATAGACTGGGAAGCCCATTCTGTAAAAGGGATGAATGGTTTGGAGTTTGTAAAATGTGTGCAGGATAGTTTTTTGCAGCAATACATAGAGGTAGAGAAGGGGTAGTGTTGGATTTTCTGTTAGGGAATGAAATAGGTCAGGTGACGGGGGTATGTGTTGGGGAGCACTTCGGGTCCAGTGATCACAATGTCATTAGTTTCAATATAATTATGGAGAAGGATAGGACTGGACCCAGGTTTGAGATTTTTGACTGGAGAAAGGCTAACTTTGAGGAGATATGAAAAGATTTAGGAGGAGTGGATTGGGACAATTTCTTTTATGGAAGGGATGTAATAGGGAAATGGTGGTCATTTAAAGGTGAAATTTTGAGGGTACAGAACCTTTATGTTCCTGTTAGGTTGAAAGGAAAGGTTAAAAGTTTGAGAGAGCCATGGTTTTCAAGGGATATTGGAAACTCGGCTAAGAAAAAGAGAGATATTTACAATAACTATAGGCAGCATGGAGTAAATGAGGTGCTTGAGGAATATAAAGAACGTAAGAAGAATCTTAAGAAAGAAATTAGAAAAGCTACAAGAAGATACGAGGTTGCTTTGGCAAGTAAGGTGAAAATAAATCCAAAGGGTTTCTATAGTTATACTAATAGCAAAAGGATAGTGAGGGATAAAATTGGTCCCTCAGAGAATCAGAGTGGACAGCTACGTGTGGAGCCGAAAGGGATGGGTGAGATCTTGAACAATTTCTATTCTTCGGTATTCACTAAGGAGAAGGATATTGAATTGTGTAAGGTAAGGGAACCAAGTAGGGAAGTTACGGAAACTATGACAATTAAAGAGGAGGAAGTACTGGCACTTTTAAGGAAATAAAAGTGGATAAATCTCCAGATCCTGACAGGATATTCCCTAGGACCTTCAGGGAGGTTAGTGTAGAAATAGCAGGGGCTCTGACAGAAATATTTCAAATGTTATTAGAAACGGGGATGGTGCAGGAGGATTGGCGTGTTGCTCATGTGGTTCCATTGTTTAAAAAGGGTTCTAAGAGTAAACGTAGCAATTATAGGCCTGTCAGTTTGACGTCAGTGGTGGGTAAATTAATGGAAAGTATTCTGAGAGATTGTATATATAATTATCTGGATAGACTGGGTCTGATTAGGAACAGTCAACATGGATTTGTGCGTGGAAGGTCATGTTTGACAAATCTTATTGAATTTTTTTGAAGAGGTTACGAGGAAAGTTGACGAGGGTAAAGCAGTGGATGTTGTCTATATGGACTTCAGTAAGGCCTTTGACCAGGTTCCGCACGGAAGGTTTGTTAGGAAGGTTCAATCGTTAGGTATTAATATTGAGATAGTAAAAAGGATTCAACAGTGGCTGGATGGGAGATGCCAGAGAGTAGTGGTGGATAACTGTTTGTCAGGTTGGAGGCCGGTGACTAGTGGTGTGCCTCAGGGATCTGTACTGTGTCCAATGTTGTTTGTCATATACATTAATGATCTGGATGATGGGGTGGTAAATTGGATTAGTAAGTATGCAGATGATACTAAGGTAGGTGGCGTTGTGGATAATGAAGTAGGTTTTCAAAGTTTGCAGAGAGATTTAGGCTAGTTAGAAGAGTTGGCTGAACGATGGCAGATGGAGTTTAATGCTGATAAGTGTGAGGTGCTACATTTTGGTAGGAATAATCCAAATAGGACATACATGGTAAATGGTAGGGCATTGAAGAATGCAGTAGAACAGAGTGATCCAGGAATAAAGGTGCATAGTTCCATGAAGGTGGAATCTCATGTGGACAGGGTGGTGAAGAAAACTTTTGGTATGTTGGCCTTTATAAATCAGAGCATTGAGTATAGGAGTTGGGATGTAATGTCAAAATTGTACAAGGCATTGGCAAGGCCGAATTTGGAGTATTGTGTACAGTTCTGGTCACCGAGTTATAGGAAAGATGTCAACAAAATAGAGAGAGTACAGAGAAGATTTGCTAGAATGTTACCTCGGTTTCAGCACCTAAGATACAGGGAAAGGTTGAACAAGTTAGGTCTTTATTCTTTGGAGCGTAGAAGGTTGAGGGGGGACTTGATAGACGTATTTAAAATTATGAGGGAGATAGATAGAGTTGACGTGGATAGGCTTTTTCCATTGAAAGTAGGGGAGATTCAAACAAGAGGACATGAGTTGAGAGTTAGGGGGCAAAAGTTTAAGAGTAACATGAGGGGGAATTTCTTTACTCAGAGCTTCCAGTAGAAGTGGTAGAGGCAGGTTCAGTATTGTAATTTAAAGTAAAATTGGATAGGTATATGGACAGGAAAGAAATGGTTGGTTATGGGCTGAGTGCGGGTCAGTGGGATTAGGTGAGAGTGAGCATTCGGCATGGACTAGAAGGGCCGAGGTGGCCTGTTTCCGTGCTGTAATTGTTATATGGTTATATGGTTTTTAAAATCTGAATCACTTTATAAACACGAGAAGCTCTGCAGATGCTAGAAATCCAAAGCAACACACTCACGATGCAGGAGGAACTCAGCAGGTCAAGCAGCATCTGTGGAAATCAGTGAACAGTCGACGTTTTGGGCCAAGACTCTTCTTCAGTCCCCAACTTCAGCTTACTTGAGTGGTTTTTAGAGATATCATATTTGACATCTGGCTCTAAATGAATATCCAAGACTAAAGATGTACCAAATCTCAGAATTCAGTTTAAATGCTTGATGGGAGACTGAGACTGCTATTTGGAAATTTTGCAAGTTTGTGTACTTAGAGTCATTGGGGCAACTGTGAAAAGTGCATTCTGCCAGTTCAAACACAAGGACGGATGGGTATGAGCTGGCCTTTGCAGGCTCTCTTCCAATCACTTCAGAGACTGCAAAATCTGAGTCACTGAATCGTGCCGGCAGTCAGCAAACAAATCTGACACGTAAACAGCAGAAGAACTGATATCAGGCACTGTGCGTCTCTGTGTATGCACGTTGGCGCTGGTACAATGTAGAGGCCAGCGAATGGAAAACCTCTGGAGCCTGCTGAATACAGTTTTTGTTTTCATATTCCTTCAGGGTCAAACTCAAAAAACTTATATTTCTCAGATAGTAGCTCTAATAAATTTCAAAATGACTCAATTACCATTCTCCACATCGAAGGCTGTAATTAATTCCCTGCCCTCGCTGCTCCTAATGGAGAAGTATTCTTGCTTGCATTGTTTGTGGAAAGGGAAACAGGGCTAACTACTGTTTCAGACCCAAGGCTGGAGTTCAGAACAAGGAAAGAGAGAAAGCTCTTTGTACTGTTAGAGATAAACAGAGAGGTGGAGAATTTCTTAAATGCAGTTAATGGGGCTGTTCTTGAGATCAAATCTGAATAAACCAAAATAAATATGATGAAATGAGAGCAGATGGAGCGTGGGAACACAATAGAATATAAAGATTCAGAGTTTACCATACTTATATAGATATAGATAGATAGAGGGGGACAGAGAGAGAGGAAGAGATAGAGGGAGAGAGAGATACAGAAATAAATAGAGAGGGTCTTTCTGGTCTGATCAGTACAGCCCAATAGCCCAATATAATTACGCCTCAGGAAAAAGTCTCTGGCTACCCACTCAACCTTTGCCTCTCCTATGATCTTGCCTCTATCAAGTCACCCCTCATCCTCCTAAGCTCCAATCCATGACAGCATCCTGGTAAATTTCTACTGAGGTGTCCAGAATTGAACATAAAGAAAAGGGTTTTACCTGAAGATGCAAGCCAACTGAGAAAGTTAGAAAAGGTTCCTTTCCAAGATGTTTCAGAGTGACTTCAGTGTAAGAAGCCACCACCTTTTGAACTTGCAATACAGACAGCACGGCAGCTGATTGGAACATTGCAGCCACCCACAAAAAGTGACGTGGAACTATACAGATAATCACTTGTTTTGCAGAATTCACTGAGAACACTACATACGTGTACAAAAGAACCATGGTCTATCATATATAATGACATCATATTGAGCAAAGGGCATCTCTTGGTAAGGGATAACTTGCAGGCTCATCACCAAACTAATGGCAAAGCATCAGTTATGTCTAATTCATCGGTAAGACAGGGCCGTGACTCAGGCCACTGTACCCTCAACACGGCAATGGAAGGTCAACCAGGATTTTAGTGCTTGGGTAAATTTCAATATATAACCCCTGACACAGAAGTGAGTGTGCTACCAATAAAGCCACTGTTGACAGGAATGAAAGCGCAACAACAATGAAGGGAGTGGGGGGCTTGGTAAGTGGTGGTGAGGGAGAGGGACGGGTCACGTGTGGGGGAAGGGGGGTGCAATGCTGAAATGTTAACTTTAGCCCTCATTTAAAAGTCAAAAGCACAGACTTCAGCGGCATGTGCAAGAATTCAAATACATCAGCTTCTGTGGAAAATAAAACCCTTCAAACCTCCTCCCAGCATCTGCAGATTTTCTTGTTTTTACCTTTCAAACTTCCCTGCTTTTACTGCAAACCAATGCTTTCTCATATTTGACACTTCCACCCTTGGGAGTGAGACTTCAACTGTGCCTCTCAAAATTATTAATACAGTGTGGAATAGGCCCTTCTTGCCCGTTGAGCCATGTTGCCCCAGCAACCCTCAACAACTCTGACTCAACGCTAACCTAATCACAGGGAAATTTACAATGACCAATTAACCCAGCTGGTACATCTTCGGACTGCGGGAGCAAGCTGAAGCGTCTAGGGAAAACCCAAGCATTGCAAGGGGAGACATACTGACTCTTTACAGATGACGCCAGAACCGAACTCTGACGTCCCGAGCTGTAACAGTGTTTCCGCTAATCATTACGCTACCATGGTGCCTAAACTTTCTGGTAATTTTAATAAGCCTTCTGGTCTCCCCTCAGCCCCCGATGCTCCAGAGAAAACAATCCAAGTTTAAGACCTTGCGCGTTCAACCATTTTCACTGCTATGAACTGTTCCCTACTTCATTAAAAAAGTCAGTATGGGGTGGGGGAAGACAACTGTACCCCTTCTTGCAATGCTCCCTAACATTGTGCATATCCTGAATAATTTGGCATTCACAGTAAACCTTTCTTTAAAAATTAACTTTGAGGAGGAAGTAAAAGTGTTGAAGTGGGGTAGGATGAAAAGGGGGTTTCAATGGTAGGACATTAACTCAATAAATAAATTTATAAAATGTTTTACATGAGATCCCACCAGAGAGAAATTGCCAGACAAATGAAGCAGGGTCACTTCATCGGATAAGATTACTTAATTAAAGTAGGCACAGTGAAGGGGAGCATTGAGATAAGCAGGACTATGAAGGTGACTGGGCTGTTTCAGAAGTTTCTGATTTACTGAAATTTACAAAAGATGGAAGTCAATAACAACATCTGTGAATGTGGATGTATGTGCTGGTGTGAAGAGAAAAAAATTAAACTTTCTCTCATATTCCTCCCCACCACCTACACACTTTCCCTGCAAAGCCACAACGTGGATTTGAGATCTGACAAGGTCTTGAAAGGAGAAAAAACAAATGGGCAAAGTGATGCAAACATAATTTAGTTCCCAATTTAGACATTTATTCAGCTCATTCATTAACTTCTTACAGCCTCATTAATATTGGGCGTAATCTCTGTAAGATTGCTACACAGGAATTTCACCCTTCCGAGATGGTGGAGGCTGAAATTGCATTGTGACATTCTTTCCTGGAGCACTTCCATTATAAATATGGACATAGAAATTTATAACGAAAATAATTCATGGAAACTGGGTGCAGAGGATTTTAAAGTGGGTTTACGATGAAGAGGTTCCTATAACTTGAAATTGTGCACTTTACATGGTAGTTGATGGGAGTTCTTACGTATTTACAAGATGAGCCAGAGGGAAGCCTGTCCATGCAGGAATGCTGAGCAAACCTAGTTTATAAATCCCCAAACATGAGAAAATCTGCAGGTGCTGGAAATACAAGCAACACACACAAAACTCTGCTGGAAAGCAGCAGGCCAGGCAGCATTTTTAGGAAGAAGTACTGTCGATATTTCGGGCCGAGACCCTTCGTCAGGACTAACTGAAAGAGATAGTAAGAGATTTGAAAGTGGGAGGGGGAGGGGGAGGGGAGATCCGAAATGATAGGAGAAGACAGGAGGGGGAGGGATGAAGCTAAGAGCTGGAAAGTTGATTGGCAAAAAAGGGATACAGAGCTAGAGAAGGGAAAGGATCATGGGACGGGAGGCCTAAGGAGAAAGAAAAGGGGAGGGGAGCACCAGAGAGAGATGGAGAATAGATTCTGAGAGGGACAAAAAGAGGAAAAAAAAGGGGGGGGGGAGAGAGGGAGAGAGAGAGAGAGAGAGAGAGAGAGAGAGAGAGAGAGAGAGAGAGAGGGAGGGAGGGAGGGGGACAGGGAGAGGGAGAGGGGGGAGAGGGGGAGAGAGGGAGAGAGGGAGAGAGGGAGGGAGAGAGGAAGGGGGGGAGAGAGAGAGAGAGAGAGAGAGGGAGGGAGGGAGGGGGACAGGGAGAGGGAGAGGGGGGAGAGGGGGAGAGGGGGAGAGAGGGAGAGAGGGAGAGAGGAAGGGGGGGAGAGAGAGAGAGAGAAATAAATAAAGGATGGGGTAAGAAGGGGACGAGGGACATTAATGGAAGTTAGAGAAATCAATGTTCATGCCATCAGGTTACTTTCCGCAGGGATCGCTCCCTACGCGACTCCCTTGTCCTTTCATCCTCCCCCATCCTTTCCCACTGATCTCCCACCTGGCACTTATCCTTGTAAGTGGAATAAGTGCTATACCTGCCCTTACACTTCCTCCCTCACCACCATTCACACAGTCCTTCCCGGTGAGGCGACACTTCACCTGTGAGTCGGCTGGTGTGATATACTACGTCCAGTGCTCCCAGTGTGGCCTTTTATACCCATATATATTGGTGAGACCCGACGCAAACTAGGAGACAGTTTCGCTGATCACCTACGCTTGGTCCACCAGAGAAAGCAGGATTTCCCAGTGGCCACACATTTTAATTTCATGTCCCATTCCGATATGTCAATCCATGGCCTCCCTCTACTGTCAAGAAGAAGCCACACTCAGGTTGGAGCAACAACACCTTATATTCCGTCTGGGTAGCCTCCAACCTGATGGCATAAACACAGATTTCTCTAACTTCCGTTTATGCCCCTCCTCCTCTTCTTAACCCATCCCTTATTTATTTATTTCCCCCCCCTCTCTTTTTTCTCTCTCTGTCCTTCTCATAATCATTCTTTGTCTGCTCTCTATCTTCCTCTGGGGCTCCCCTCCCCCTTTCTTTCTCCCTAGGCCTCCCATCCCATGATCCTCTCCCTTCTCCTGCACTGTACCCTTTTTGCCAATCAACTTTCCAGCTCTCAGTTTCATCCCTCCCCCTCCTGTCTTCTCCTATCATTTTGGATCTCCCCCTCCCCCTCTCAAACCCCTTACTGTCTCTTCTTTAAGTTAGTCCTGACGAAGGCTCCCAGCCTGAAACGTCATCTATACTTCTTCCTGTAGGTGCTGCCTGGCCTGCTGCGTTCCACCAGCATTTTGTGTGTGTTGCTTATAAATCCCCATGAGGACGTATGTAGTTGAGACCCAACCTCAAACAGACCACTGAACAGAGGTTGAGTGAATTATATTGCTGGAATAGGGAGCTCTACAAAGAGGCCAGCCAAATCCTCAGACAGTCATCTTCAAGCTGCAGGTCAGAATATTTCTCTTTGGCATAATTCCATAATCCACAGAATGAGTTGCAGTTTTAATGGCTTGCC
The DNA here is from genome assembly GCF_030144855.1 of Hypanus sabinus. Classification (NCBI taxonomy): domain Eukaryota; kingdom Metazoa; phylum Chordata; class Chondrichthyes; order Myliobatiformes; family Dasyatidae; genus Hypanus; species Hypanus sabinus. Next base: position 12,424,690 of record NC_082723.1, read on the forward strand.
TGCAAGGAGTCTAAAACAAAGTGCAAGAGATGAAAACAGTTGCCAGATTTTTGAGTACATTTGGATGGCACCTGGGAAAGTTACCAATACATAGCAGTACTTATGTTACCGTGGATCCAGGGAGGTTCTGAGGGAACACAAAGACTGGTGAAGACCATTTGGAATGACAGCCACGTATACATTGAAACATACAGTGAAATGTGATGCTTGCATGAAATCAGATCACCAAGGATTGTGCTGGGCAGCTGGCAGGTGGCGCCATGCTTCCAGCGGTAACATAGCGTGGACACAACCTACTAACCCTAATCCTAACTGTACAGCTTCGGAACGTGGAAGGGAACTGGAGAACCCAGAGAAGACTCACACAAGTAGAATATGTGAACTCCTTACAGACAGCAGTGGAAATCAAACCCTGATTGCTGATTGCTGGCGCTATAAAGTGATGCAGTAATCGCTATGCTACCTTGCCTGTCAGTAGTCTGATTGCAGCCTGAAGACCCTATGAATCCCAGCTGGACAAAACTGATGGATAGCTTTATACGGTGAACCGTCTAGGCTTCTAAATTTCCACAGAATCCACCCGTCCTCAGAGCATCACAATAAGCGATCAAAATTCCAGCAGAACTAGAGTGCGACGGAACCCAATTCTGCCACACAGCAACATGTCACATTGAAATGAGGTGAAAGAGACTTTGGAATTTGTGAGTACATAATCATTTCCAGTGAAAGCAAGCTTACAAACAATGGCGGCACTGTGGTGATCCACTTCCCAGCGCACTCGAACCGGCTCACAAAGCGGTATTGAGGCCGGTCCCAAAGAGGGCGTCAAGCCTGCTACACCAGCAAGGGGAGAAGCCCGCGCACGGGACGGGACTGTGAATACGCGCATTCCCGCCTGGGGAGGGCAGAATTAGGAAGGCTTTAAAGTGGGCAAGAATGAGTGTTACGAGTGTGACAGAGTGAAAGAATATTTAAAGACAATGCTAGAGGAGGGGAGAGAGGGAAAATGAGAGTACTAGATTTACTTCAAGAGCCATGTGGTAATATTGCAGCTCATTAAAATTCTGTTTAGTCCACACCTAGAGTATTGTACTCAATTCTGGTCACCTCACTATAGGAAGGATGTGGAAGCATTTGAAAGGGTGCCGAGGAGATTTACCAGAATCAGAAAATATATTTTACTTTATCCAGAGAGTGGTGAATCTCTAGAATTCATTACCACAGATGATTCTAGAGGATAAGTCATTAGGCATATTTGAAGGAAAAGTTGATAGGTGCTTGATTAGTAAGGACACCAAAGTCTAGGAGGAAAAGGCAGGAGAATGGGCTTGAGAAGGATAATAAATCAGCAATGAGTGATTGTGGAGCAGATGATGGGTCGAATGGCTTTATTCTCCTCCTATGCCTTATGGTCTTTATGAGGAAAGCTCGAGTGAGCTAAGGTTTTTCTCTTTGGGGAGATGTCAGATACAGGTTTTTACCCAGAGTGGTTGGTGCCTGGAGCACAATACTGGGGATGGTAGTAGAAGCTAATAGAACAGGGACATTTAAAAGGCAGGTGGATATATGAAAAATGAAAGGTTACATGCCATGAAGGAGGGAAGGGGTCAACTGATTGTAGAGTAGGTTGATATTGGTTGGGAACATTGTGGGCCAAAGGGCCTGTAGTTTGCTACAGTGTTCTAAGTTCTTGTCCTAAGAAGGAAGTCAAAAGAGGAAAAAGAGAGAGCACAGAAAAAAAGGTGAGGCAGGGAGTGAGGGAGGAAGCCAAGCAAGAGTGTCAGATAACGATCCAGTCTGAGTGAGAGCCTGAACCAAAGACAGAAAGAACAAAAGAGTGCGAGACAGAAATAGGAGGCTGAAAGTTTCAGTGTAAGATTGAAAAAGAGCTTAAATATTGAAAGAGGGAGCATGGGAGTGGAATGGCAAGGAGTAAAGGCAAAATATCTGGATTTAAGTAACAGCTTCAAGGCAGATAAAGTGTGCTGCTTGGCAGAGCACAGCAGTCCCCCAGTGAAGGGTACTTGGTATTGTGAACCATTCTTTATGGAAGGGATAGCTAACTCTGATTAGAAGAGGATTTAGTGCAACTCATTGAAAGCAACTGGGCAGTGGTGCCACAGCATGCAACAGCAATGCTATGTCTGACGCTTACTGCATCGCTAGGCATTCATGAAATTCAGCTCGACGCCATAAGGAAAGAACACAAGGGCCCGATGTTGTGGGGCACACTGGCACTGCATGTTAAATACTTTCAATCCCAAATATCCTTGTTCTATGGACCCTGTAATTTCACCCACAGAGAAAAGTGTAAATCAATGCACTCATGCTGAAATAACTACTTCAAAGCTATTTAAAACTGCTCCGTATTTGGCCTTTTCATTAAAAGCTTTGCTATATAATAAATACAATGACTTAACTGTACTCAGCTATTATAAGCAGAATGCATAAAGTCAGTGCTTTCAAATGGTGTTTTCACATTTGCCATTACTAATGATCAAGTCTTGTTTTGTCCCTTTGAACATCTCTGTCTCCACTACAAAGCAGATAGACAGGAGACAGCACAAACAAGCTGCTGGAAGAACCCATCTCATCAGGCAGTATCTGTGGAGGGCAAGGAACGGTTGCTATTTCAGGCCACAATTTATATCAGATCCTGATACAGTCCTGGCCTGAAACGCTGACCACTCTTTCCCCTCCACAGATGCTGTTTGACCAATCTGAGTTCCTCCTTGCTTTTGGTTGCAATTTCTGACATCTGCCGTCTCCTGTGTCTCTACGTAGGAAACTGAATGCCTTTTCACAGAGTTCTACTAATCGCCTCCAAATCAGATGGCCGTGAGTTCAAGTCCAGAGGCACGAACACATAAGCTAGACTGGCATTTCCCATAGTGTTAAGTGCTGCACTCTAAGAAGCATCACCTTTCAGTTAACGTAATAAATTGAGACCTTATGGTTATCATTGATGAACAAAAGATTTTGCAACACGCAGATGAAGAGTACCGCCACAGCGAACACTAATTTACTACAATAGGTTTTTATTGGTGCTTGCAAGAACCAGTTTTGTCTAAAATATGAATCCTATATTTTTCTTCAGAAAGAAATGATTTAGAAATGCTGGAGGAAGTTAGCAGGTCGGGCAGCATCTACAGAAAAGAACAGTCAGTTGATGTTTTGGGCTGAGACCCTTCTTCAGGACTGAGAGGGAAGGGGGAAGATGCCAGAATGAAAAGATGGGGAGAGGGGAGGAAGGCTAGCTGGAATTGATAGGTGAAGCCTGGTGGGTGGGGAAAGGCCAAGTGCTGGAGCAGAAAGACTGATAGGAGAGGACTGTGTATCATAGGAGAAAGGGAAGGACTTGACTTGGGGGGGGGGGAGTAATAGGTGAGAAGAAGTAAAAGGTCAGAGTGGGGAATTGGGGGAGGAGGATTGGATTTGTTTACTGGAAGGAGAAATCGATGTTCACGCCATCAGGTTGGAAGCTACCCAGACAGAATATAAGGTGTCGCTCCTCCACCCTGGAGGGTGGGGGCAGCGTCAATAGTCGATGGAGGGAAACCCCGGTCTTTAAAAAAAAAAATAGCAGGCTGTTTTATTTGCTTGACAATTTCTTCATGTGGAGTCTTTAATTCCAAGAAAAAAAAATACAGTATATGAAATGAAATCCACAATGATTACATGAAATTTTGAAGAAGGTTGCTCTGGAATGATGCTCAGTATAGACCAAGTATACAATTGCAGGGAGCTTACCAGCTGTGCTGGCATCTCCATCATGATGGAGGTGCTGGATCTGGAACGCACCCTCAAACTTGCACGATTGGCTGTGAAAACCACCTTCTGTGAGAAGAGCTACAAAGGTTTCATCACCTAACTACAGGAAAAATGTAAGTAAGATTGAACGGGAACAGAGAAAATTTACAAGGATGTTGCTGAGTCTGGAGGACCCGAGTAATAAGGAAAGACTGAATAGGTTAGAACTTTATTCCCTTGAAAATAGAATATTGAGGGGAGATTTGATAGAGGTATACAAAATTATGAAAGGTATGGATAGGGTAACCACAAGCAAGCTTTTTTTGGTGAGACTACACCTAGAGGTCATGGGTGAAGGGTAAAAGGTGAGATGTTTAAGGGGAACATGAGGGGAAAGCTTCTTCACTCAGAGAGTGGCAGGTATGGAATGAAGTGCCAAGGCAAGTGCAGGATGCAAATTCAATTTCAACTTTTAAGAGAAGTTTGGCTAGGAGGGGTGTGGAGGGCTATGGTCTAAATGCAGGTCGATGGTTAGGTAGTTTAAATGGTTCAGCATGGACTGGATGAGCTGAAGGGCCTGTTTCTGTGCCATTGTCTTCTATGTTCTGGCCTTTCCCTGCTATGCTGCAGCTGTCACTGGGTTCAAATATCAAGCAGAGAAGCAACTGTACCTAAGCAAATTTGAACAAAAGGATTTACATAATCAAGCAGGCCAGCCTGTCGAAATGTTTCAGCTTTTCCTCCAAATCTGCTAAAGCCATCCATCATGCATCAAAGATTTGATATGGTGTGATTATCAGAAAGGTGAATACCTATAATTTACATTTCACAGATTCATGCAGCAGTTTTGTATTGTATTTCAGTGTATGGTGACAGGCAAGAAGTGCCATATTGTTAGAAGTGTAATTTATGTAACTGACACCCTGCGCATTTTACTAAGTGATACAAAAGATCCTGTGGTACAATTTTAAGTAAATCAGAGTTCAAGAATTATGCAACTTAGTGCAAGGCTGTTCAGCCCATCATTTGGTAGCAGCATTTTCAAGAAGCTGGCGAATCAATGACATTTCTCTGCACATCCCCACAGATGTCTTTTTTTAAAGGGACATTACACAGGTTAAAACCCAAGAAAGTCTGCAGATGCTGGGAAATCCAAAGCAGAGCGCACAAAATGCCGGAAGAACTCAGCAGGTCAGGCAGCATCAATGGAAATAAATAAACAGTTGACGTGATCAGGCCGAGACTCTTCAGCAATGAGTTTAGCTTTCTATAAAAGGAGCTTAGGCATTCACAAACCCAGCCTCAATCTGCAAGGTTCAGCACCCCAGCCCAGAAGATTCCATTTATCCTTGTCATGCCAATAAGAAAACCTATTTTTACATTATTGACAGTGGATTCCCCCACCCCTCCTTCACATAATCAGTGCTCCTGCTTGGACAACTAACATAAAAATTCTCAAGTTAATAAAAATGTCAGGATTCAAATGACAGAACTGATCCGAATCAGCATCAAAGCATGCAATATAAAATAACAGTTTATGGGACCTTGCCTCTATTCTTGCTAAAATTGATATCCTCTATGATCTCAATCAGTAGTTTCCCTATAAAAAGCGAAAAGGTGGAATAAACATGGAATTTTCAGGAACCATTTAAATTCAGACTGAACAGAATTCAGCCCCAAGCTGAGTGCAGCTGCTGACGGTTCAAGTTTTGTCTCAATGCTAAAATAATGGGTAAAAAATCCCCTGTTGCATGATTTCATAGCTTTGAATGTAGGCAAGCTATTGATTAAGTGACATCGTACAAGAAGAAAATTAGCCATTGATTTGATAATGCACTCTTGAAAGCATTTTCTTCCGGTTCTGTTTTAAAGTTCAGTGCCAAGGACTGCAATTACATTAAACACTCTTAAAAAACAGACACATATACACAGCAAGTTTAAAATTTGCCTTCTGTATGCTAACAATGGCTATTTACTCTAAAGATTAAATTTCTATAATAAATAATTAAAAGAACTGTAGACCCAAGTTAACATATTTCTATCAAACATTGTATCTGTTTATTTTGGTAAAGAGTGGGAGCTTGCAGTGTGCTGGAACAAGTTCACGGGAAAGTCAGGAAATTACGCAAACTGTGAATTTTCATTCAATTTTAAAATCAACCTGCAAAACATACATGGGCAGCAGATCTCTGAACGACAACACATATCAGTGTACAACAGTTTAATCTTTTATTGTAAGGTCATGAGGAGAAGTTTACTCCCGTATTACTGCATGTCAACATTTTACACCTACAAATATTCCACTGCAGAGCTTGAGCATCCAGGTAAACACCTCAAATCATAAATGTCTGCACACCTCTTCCTCCTTTTATATGTCAAGCAGTCACTTTTAGAAACAGAATCCTCATCATGAGTGACTTTTGGCCATTTTGTTATTCAACTATAACCATATCAACTTTAACTTGTTCTCTTTGAATATTAATAAAGCTCAATTTGTCACATGTACATCAAAACGTAAAAATACTCAAAAGATTCAAAATACATTTATTATCACAGTATTTATACAGGATACAACCCTGAGATTTGACTTCTTCGCAGACAGCCATGAAACAAAAACTCCATTAAAAACCTTTCAAAGAAACACATCAACCCCAACCATGTGCAAAAAAACCAAATCGTGCAAATGGCAGCAAGAATATCAAACCCCCCCACGCAAAGAAAATCAAATCACGCATGACAACAAGAACATCAACTCCCCCATGCGCAAAAAAAATCATGCAAACAGCAACGAGAAATAACAAGCGAAAACACAGAGTCTAAAGAGTCCATGTTCGGTTCAGCTTAGGGTTCATTACCTGCAGGCCGCATCGATTCAAAGTCGCCCAAGATAGCAGGAAAGCAGCAGGAAGAGGAGCAACCAGGAACTGCAGTGATATACAGTGAAATGCATTGCTTGCAATGTGCTAGGGGCAGCCCGCGTGCATTGCTGAGCTTCCAACGGGCAACACAGCATGCTGACAACTTACTACTGTAACCCATACATCATTTTGGAAAGTGGGAGGAAACCGGAACACCCTGAGGAAACCCGCGTACAAACTCCTTATGGACAGCAGCAAGAATCATAGCCCGATTTTCCAGTCGCTGCCGCTGTAATAGCATAACGCCAACTGCTGCCCATCAACGTCAAAAAAACTGACTGCAAATGCAGAGTTTGTTTTGACAGACCAAAATGCGCTCAGACCTTGAAATGGAGTTAAAACAATTAAATCAAGAGCCCCGAGAACAATAACATTCTCTGTAAAGATGCAGAGTAACTTCAAATTAAAATTCATACTTGCGCTTGGCCTCTTGGTAATCAGCACAGGAACATACGTAGAACTCTCTGCTTCTATTAAAACCTCACCCTAACAGTGCGAAAGAACATGCAGACCTAATCCAGCTTCTTTTGCTATTCTCCTTGAATGCTCAAACTCAACTTCAATAAGGAATATCAGCCTTTTGTCCCCATCTACATTGAATTATTACAAATCTGAGGGTCAGTTATGACCCAAGATGAATGCAAAGATATTTAAACACTGCAGTGAACAAGTGCTTTTATAAAAATAAGACACAAACCTGTTTGCTACAAGCCAGTTTCACAGGCAACACAAGCAATCTGCTCCAGTCATCAACGTTGACAGATTCGCATAACCTTCTGAAATTCACTGCGGTCCATCCTTCATATTCACCTATTCAGCAAATGAGCTCAAGAAGTCCATACCACCTTTCAGTAACTTGCATAAATGCTCAAAGCTCCACCTCCTGTTCATAACATGTTAATGTGATCCCTCAGTAAATCATACATGCACACTCTCTACCCCATGACATATCTGTTCAAAGCAGCTTGCAATGACTGCTACACAAGGAAATCAATTCAGAAACAAATTACTGAAAACCAAATATAGGGTGACAACATATGCAGCCTGACAGACTGTATGACAGTGCATCAAGTGAATGAAATTGTCATTTATACAGAGAAATTTTGATTATTTTTAAACTAATTTCTCTGCAGTATCTCCACTAGTTATTGTTTTATAGGTGACTGCAAAGAGAAATTTCCCAAATTTGAAGTCCCACAAGCAATAATGTATGACAGCAACCTGTTTTTATCTGCTAAAGTTCAACATACTAACACACAACCACCAGATTTAGTGATAAAGGATATCAGAAATGATGTAACAGAGTCATGAATGTATGAGAGGACCCACAAAGATCTCAGAGGACACAAGAGATTGCAGATACTAGAATTAGGAGTAGTAAACAATCGGCTGGAGGAATTCAGCAGGCCAAGCAACATCTGGGGAAGGAAAGGAATTGTGCAACATGCCGGGTTCCCTCCAGCAGACTGTTGCTGCTCCAGTAAGATCTCAGCCTGGATGACAGCAATAATTTGGGATTTACGCCCCAAAAGCTGAGAGCAGAACACTTTGGACTTGTTTTTGATTGGCAGACACTTACTCATCATACCTTAACTTAACTTGATAAAGAACACATTATTTCCTGGAGAAGGTGGATTACAAGTTTACCAAACTAACTGCTCAAAAAGACAATAAATTACAAAGACAAGGCTTGTATTCTGCTGAATTTAGATTGAACAGTTGATTTAATTGATTATTAGGACAATCAACAGATTTGACAAAGGAAATGGGGTATAACCCAAACCCTCCTGGGGAGTTCACTGTAAGGAGATTTAACCTTAAAATTAGGAGGAGATGGTTGAGGGAGGAAATCAGCAAGTTTTTAAAAATCTCATATTTGAATTCTGAAGCATCCCTCATAATGAAGGCTGAAGATATGGATTTTGGCTCTGTTGGGCAAAATAATAAGGGATGTGAAAATAAGGCAACTATGATCCAACTGAACAAACGAAACAGTTTTTCAAGACTGGAAAAGTTCCTACTGCTTGATTGCTCCCAATTGCAGTCCACTATCCAGTTGAAATGGATGAGGTCTGCAAGTAACATTTTCATTTCGACTTCACAACATCATTCAGCCTGTTTTGGCCTATCATTTTCTTTCCAGAGTTCATAAGAACATCAGAGTCAAAAGCAGGAAAGGGCAAAGGAAGAAAAAACAGATTTTTGCCCAAAACTGCCAGTTTAAAATTACAATTTAAGATAATAACATTAAATTACAGAGTTCAAGAGAATGATATCCATGGCTATACTGTGAAATTAAGCAAAAAAACCCCAAAAAATTCCTCATTCCTGTAACCTATTAATTTCTGGTTTTGTTAAACTGATATATGACTATGCTTCAGGGCTGATGAGAAACAAAAGAGTTTTTTTAAAACTGTGCTTCAGAATTTTTTATTGAAAAGGGCTTTACTCATATTCCTCATGATTGTAAAGGCAACATGCTGAAACACACAAATGCCAAACTCGAGTCTTTGAACATAAGCTTCTGGGGGGGGGGGGGGGGGGGGGACTCTTTCATATGAGAATACCGCAACCTTTCAAAGTTAATATCAAACCCAACAACCTCCATCAATTCATTTTGAAAAACAAAAACTGCTGATATTGAAAATCTGAAATAAAAACTTCAAATGCTGGGATCACACAGCTTATCAGACACCACTTACAGACACAGCGAGATAGAATTTCAGAGTTAATGTTTCAGGTTCAAGACTGATCATCAGACCAATAGCTTTCAGCCTAACTCTTGTTTCTCTTTCCTCGGGTGCTGCCTGACCTTCTCAGTGTTTCTGACATCTTCTGTTTTCATTTTGGGTAACTTACTTTCCGTTTGCTGTCGATCATCTATCTATAATATTGACTCAATGTTTAGTTCTCCGCCTGCACTGCCTAACCTGGATGACATTTCCCATAGCTCTGCATTTCACAGCCTTTTGATTCCTTTGTTTATATTCTCCCTCACTATCCTACCTTACTAACCTATTAACTAATCATCAACATCTTACTACCAAGGAAATCCTGGCCTCACCTTGTCAGAGTTATCCATCCCTCTGCAATTTAAAACTTGTTTCTTCCCCACTTTTCCCTGACATTTTAACAAATTTCTCTCCTTTCATAAATATTGCCTGACCTGATGAGTGTTCCCAACATTTTCACTTCCACTCTTTGAAAGCTGATTTTGCTTTGAAGTGACCAAAACATTCTCTCCGTCTGCACCATGTGGTCATGATGAGGGACATAAAGCAGTTTCTCTAAAAGGTGGATGAACAGCAAATGGGCTTCAAGTTATGTCTCTTTCACCCATCTTTGTAATGATCATTGATAAAAGCACAGATCAAAAAAGAATCCCTGAGCACACATTTCAGAAGAGACCTTCTGTTCATTGTGGCTGTGACAGCTCCCTAAAATAATTACCTAATTAAAACATAGTTTTTTTGTACTCTGTGCAGCAAATGTCTAATTCTCTGTTTTAAAATTATGAATTAATCTATTTCTACCGTCCTTTTAGGCAATGCATTTAGAGTCATCAGTCAATGTATCAAAAATGTCATCTCTCTAGCTTTTATGCCCTGAAGTCTTTTCTTCTGGTAATTACCCTCTTGCCAGTGGAATCCATTTCTCTTTATTAAATATATCAAAGACGTTTAATTTTGAATACCTGCATTACACTTCCCTTCACATCTCTCAGTGGATTTACCCTGATTTTCTGAACACGTAGCCGCCCTGGTTAGGTCTCTATGCACATCTCTGGTCAAGTTGAGATAGGATTATCATACAACTGAATAATTAATAATAAATGATACAATCTACAAAGCCACTTTATTTCAGAACTCTCTCTTCACTTGCCATTCAAGGAAAGACATTCATTAAGTTACAGTTGGAATGCTCTCTTAATCCTATGATGTCTGATACTATTTTCCCTACAGCATTTTTACACTGGAATGTGACATTTTGCAATGTGGAATTTCACAATGTACATTGATAACTTCCAATTTTATCTACTTCTAGTACTTGATGTTTAAATCAAAATTTGCCAACTTACTCAGCAAATTAAGTTTCAAGAATTAATTAATTCCCTAGGCTGTAAAAGCATCATAATTCATCCAAAGAATCCGCTGTGGTTGAATGCTTATTTTACGAGAGGTAGCCCTGTCTCGAGTGTTTGGTATGCTACTGAAGTATCAAACAGTCCTTGGATAAATTTGCACGTTCTGCACTTAGCCCTGGAAGATGAGCTGGACTGTGTTTGTCTGTGAGATGAGGAACTGCTGCCTGCTTATTCTTACAGAAACATGGCTCCAGGACAACATCTCATGTACCATCAGTCTTCCTTGGACTTTCATTATGCTATTATTTGTGACTGTATGTGCAGGATTGTAACTATGTGCTGTGTGTGACTGTAAGTTTCGTGTTTTGCATTTTGGCCTCGGAGTAATGATATTTTGTTTAGCTGTATGTGTATGGTAGAATGGCAATTAAACCTGACCTTATCCAAATCTTTGATGGATGAACAGCAACCGCTGCTTATTTGTATCTTAAATTAGCCATTGGCAAGAATGGCACAAAGAATTTATTCTGGGAATGGGTTTGATCAAAAATGAAGAAAGATGTTAAAAATGTTGTGGATGAAATCTAGTTTGCCAAATTCCTGCTGTTCTGAAAACCTCTTTTGACCACTTCATTAATATTGCAGTACAATGTCATTCACATCAAACTAAAGGAAACATGTACATAACAATCACTGGTCTGGAATGCATACTGTGAATGTGGATGTGTTCCAACAAGCACTTCAAATTCTGCATCTTACACACTTCAAGCAAGGGTTCAAATGTTCAAAGACACTGAACTACAGAACAATTCTCATGACAAGGAGCAGTCATCGTCTTTCCTCTTTCACATGACACTTTGAACAGTTCAGCAGATAGAATAGTTTCAAATGTGTTCCCAAATTTTAAGAGAACTTTCCATCTCTTTAAAATGGTTTAACTGAATCTTTAATGCAGCTTTCTCTCAGCACTACACTGGAGGGTCAGAATGTGTTCAAGTCCTGCTCTACGTACTCCAGGTTAACACCATGACTTTGTGAACCATGCCTGATACAATTAAACTCAAACTCTTTAGTAAGCATTAAGCAATACAAGAAATAAAGCCAACAGTCAGTGCACTGAGATAAAACAGAAAATGCTGCCAACACTCAGATATTCGTTCAGCATCTGTTAAAAAAAAATCCCTCTCTGCTCTGTTTCCACTTACTCAAGTGTTGGCTGATTTGCTGAACATTTGTAACATCACACTTGACACTGAGTTTTATTTTAAAAAGTGTTCATGCTTGTCAAAATGAGCATAAGGCAGAAGAACTAGATTAAAAAAAACCACTACCAGCTGTTTTTGATTAATAGGGATAAGTCAAGAGGAAACTTATTAAGCTCTATAATGTTATCACGGCTAAAATCTCTCATGACGTGCAAACATCATTACTTGAGCTGTTTTCTTCTTATAGTATAGGTGTGATACCCTGGAAAATTTGGTTAAGATAATTCCAAAACTTTTGGTTTTGTTGGTCCATTTGCAAAGGAACAATTGCGACAGCTTTTCTGTTCGTAACACATCAATCTACAGCCAAATACCTTTAAATTGGAGTCAACACGGGAAGTGAAGCAACCTGTATGCACACAACAATCTCCCAAAGCAGCAATGAGCTAATGTCCAGACATCTGTTACAGTGATATTGGTTGAGGGATAGGAACTTAGGTGCATTTTAAGTGGGATTGTGGGATCTTCCAAAGCCGCCTAGGAGGTGAATAAGATTTCAGTTTAACTATGACCAAATGACGACGCAGCCCTCCAAGTTACTGACTGATAGTTTATACAGAATTTAAACTAACAAGCCTTCTAATTCAGTGATATCAACTGAACAATGACTGATACCACAATTTATGTGTTAGGAGTTATGACAACATTAGTGATTTTACAAATAGTGATAAAACACATGCATCTTTCACCATGGATGTTGTCATTATTCAGGTCATCCGGCTTTGAAAAGGGGTGATTGTTTTACTTATTACACTCAGTGATCCATTACATATCTCACAATATGCCTTAGCTGCAATTTCATCTGTTACACAAGCTACCTTCAGTGAAAGATTTTATTGCATCAATCTCACTTCCAATACTTAAAGTGCTCAACTAAACATCACCCTTTCATCTGATTTACAGATTATATCTGCAGCGGGGCAATACTGGTTCTTGTTGCAACAAAGTGACTGGGTAGGTATGTGATTTAAACAAGAACAAAGCAACAGCATCAAATTTCTTTCTCTCAGGAACAATGCTTCAATAATAAATGAAGGTACTGAATTAAAAAGGATTCTGAAGCTACGTAGGTTCAAAATCTCTTGTACTTCCAGTGATCTTAACAGTGACAGACTTATCATTGTTCTGCTAACATTACTGCCCTAGTTTGCCATGACTGACTAAAATTCAGGTGCTGCTTGTGGTAAGCAGATTGGCTTGAAATATGACTTGAATGCAGAAAGGACTGAATGAAATACAACATCCTGTTTTTAAAAATAAAGTAGGCCTTTGATTTCACTGACGTTTCACCGCAGACTCATGGATGTGTTTACTTAGGGCTTCTGTTGTAGAAATCTGTAGCATTTTTAAAACACTGAACATTACCAAATGCAATGACGCTGTTCGGCGAAAAATAAAATGCAAGTATTATAAATCTAAAATAAAAATGGAAGCAGCTTGAAACAGCAGGCCCATCGGTATCTGTGGAAGGAGAAATAGTTGACGTGGCAGGTCTTTAATCAAAGGCGCAATTGGTTTAAATTACAGGGAAGGTGTGGAAATGATGGACTGGACAAACTCTGATCAATATGAGGATAAGCTGTAGAGGTCAGCAAGTTGATCGGTTAATGGGAGCAGTTGCAAAGAGCAAAAAGCTATGAAATTAGGGTAATTAGACAGTAAGAGCACAAAGGAACACAGAAGTGCAATAAATAGGACATGACCACCAGGCTGAGATGTGCGAATGGAGAGAGAAAAGTTGGGCCTTTACCACTGATGGATATGGCTGTCAACAGAGATGGCCGTCCTGATACAGACAGGGAATGTGAACCAGCTGAGGTTACAGAAGTCAATATTGAGACTGGAAGGCAACATAACTGGGTGAAAGATGAGGTGCTGTTCTTTATGGTAAACTTAATTGTTTGAAAACAATTTAAGTCAGTCTGCTACCTACAAAAGAGTAATTTAATGTAAACACAATTCTTTTTTTTAAATAACTTCTGAGTTGTTCCTCACTTTAATACAACCTTTGCAAGGTCATAAACTAAACTTGTATTCAAACTCTCTACTGATTTATCTCAAGAGTTATCTTTCCTTCTGGACTAGTGCGATGCTTCTAAGAAGTAATTGACTTGGCAGCCAGTTACAGACCACACTGGAAGTTGTTCATAAGTATCAAAATGCATTTCACTTTTTTCAATTTGTACATTTCAACTTACATTTACTACAACTGATAGGTGTGGAAAATATTTAAGCTGTTTGTCTGCTGAGATGTCACTGTACCACATTAAAGTATCTGAAGCCAATTTTCTTCAAAATGGAATTTAAATTATATTGGCAAACCAGTATATTAAGCAATGCCTGCAGATGCGCTGTTACATTCAATGCACGCTCAACATTTACACACAAAAGTACACAAGTTCCCTGCTTAAGTTTTAATTGCGCCTGTTGGAAATTTTCAATTAAAGGTGAAATGCATGGAACAATCATTGTGTGAGGTGATATCTGACAGCAGAGTAGAAATACCTTAATAATCTGTAGGACACTTATGCTGAAGCCCTTGCAAAATTTGTAATAGGGTGAGGAAAACAACCTTCTTAATCGAAAGAGAAAAAACGCATTGCAGGACTGACCTAAAGTGTTTTACAGCAAAATACATTTGCAGTGGCTTGTCTCACAAAACTCTGCACAAGTTAATCCATTTACTTCCTGATTTTACAAATAGCATTTTCTTTGTAGTTTATTTACTAAATCTTTCAAGGTCAATAAAGATAGATAAATGCAAACTGTTACTTACTCTGAATATAAACTCCCACAACAAAATACTTTGGAGTGTTCCTTTTCTCAATTGACACATAAGAGAACAGAAACTGATGCTAATTTCAATCTTCTTCTGTTTAGCAAAAAGTATTACATTATAGAGCACCTTTTTTTTTAAACCTTGCAGATCTTGCTACATCTTTCAAGCTGGTAATAATAATATTTTTCATGGTATTCATTTATGACAGGATGTAGTATATATTCCACTGCTTGAATTAAGGCTGGCATTAGAGTGATATTTCAATTAAATGTAAGGTTTACAGTAAGTATATATAGAATTGTACAATATAGGTAGTTGCAGAAAGCAGATGTTACTGACTTGCTGGGAAATCGGTTTATGGACAGTTCTCAGGAACGGAGTCCTTACATTATCAAGAGACTGCCTCCAGGTTGACTGCTGGCAGCTGAAGTGGTGATCATGAGTGCGCACACAAAACTGACCTCTGATAATCTGACTGAGACAGGTGTACAACAGACATGTTGATATACTGACACGGTGTGATCAATCACCGATGCATTCCACACCCTACTCATCGGGTTATTTTTTTTTCTAATTATTACTAGGACCTTTCAATCCATCAGAGACATCAGTGAAAACAGCAATTCTACCATCAACCTTGGTGAACTTTACTCTGTCTACATTCAGGCAAGTTATTCAGTAACTTGCTAAAATGAAAATGACTGATTTGCACATTGTTTTCTGAAGCACTGTGACTAAATGATCAATTACTTAAATCAGAGCACCACTTTCAAGTTCAAGTTTAAACCGTCTAAAATAGCAGACCAATCAGTAAGTTAAAACACAGTAATCTAAGTTTCATGCACATGCGGCTGAACAGTGCTCATCCCCACCGTTGAGAACATCTACACGAATCGTTTTTACAGAAAGGCAGCATCCATCAGCACGGACCCCTACCACCCAGGTCATGGTACAGGAGCTTCAGGACTCACACCACCAAGTTCTGGAACAGTTATTACCCCTCAACCATCAGGCTCTTGAACTAGAGGGGGTAACTTCACTCAACTTCAGTTGACCCCTGATTGAAATGTTCCCACAACCTATGGGTTCTTCATCTCATGTTCTTGATATTTATTGTTTGCTTGCTTATTTATTATCTATCTATCTATCTATTATTCCTTTCTTTTTTTATTTGCACAGTTCATTGACTTTTACACACTAATTGTACACCCAATTTGGCATGGTCTTTCACTGATTCTATTATGGACTTACTGAGTATACCTGCAAGAAAATAAATATCAGGTGACATATATGTACTGATAATAAATTTACTTCAAACTTTTCAACTCTGAAAGCCAACAGGACTAATCAGCAGAATCCTCTCCTGCCACTGAACATCACCCATGTTAGATTTACATTTCACTACATTAATTAAATCGATAGAGAGCTGTATTCCCTTCATGTTACTGTTTCTCTTTCAGTACAAGCAACAAACAATTCCCACAAGTCTGACAATTCTATTTTGTAAAGTCTTCCCCTGAAAGAGACTGAATTGAATTTGTATAATTTATTTCATGACCTCAACACAACCAGCAGCAGTTCTGAAGTGTTCTATTTTAGAAAACATCGCAGCCAGCTTGCACACAGCAAGTTACCACAGCAATGAGGTAATTTCAGGAAGAATACCCTTATCTGTCTTCAAAATGGAAATTTTAGTATCCGCTCAAGACGGCAGGTTTGATTTAATTCCCTGTCCACAGACAAAGCCTCTGACAGTGTAACTCTGCTTAAGGTATCCATTTAAAAAAATATATTATGGGTGCAAAGGGAAAGGATGCCACGTGATCTCAAGATTCAAAAGTGCACAGAGCTCTGCCTACGTACCAGGTGTTGCATTTCCTCACAGGAGATATGCTCATTTCTAACAGGGAGAAGTGGAAGGGTCACTGCTCGTTTCATTAATTCACCTGCCTGTACATTTTACCACTCTGTTCAATAAGAACAACTTATTTATGGAATTACATGGAAGGTATATCACAGGAACAAGTCACTTAGCACTACCTTCAAACAAACCTCCTCCCAGCCTACATCTAACCCCATGTCTTTTACCTTAGCAGTTCCTTGTGGCAGAGTGCGCACACTCAAACCTCCCTGTGGGTGAAGACATTTTGCCAACTTAGACTTGTGTAACTTTATTTTGCAACATCCTCATAGTATGTGAGCACATGTAAGGACTTCTGGAAAACAACTTCCAAGAGATTTGAAATGCACAGGATGATGGACAGTAGCAGAGAAAGTTAATTTGACACAGGAATTTGCACAACTGCAGACTGAGGAATGTGCTGGACAGTTTAATGAATTTATGATGAGTGACATTAATCTGCTAAGTATTTCTGAAATGCTTTAACCTCCAGCAATACAGTATTCCAAAGCACCCTATTACTATGGATGAAGTTGCAATAGCCTTAAAAGAAACGAGGAATGCACTTAACAGTAGAATTAGAAATGGATGGTAAATTTGGACTAATTTTACCTAAAACAAAAAACCTACCCAAATTTTTTCAAACTTATTTCCTCTGCATTTGTCAACTTGCATCTCACTCTGGTTCAAGCGTGCAGGATCTAATTAAATAATATGATATCATAAAACACCATTTGTGTATTCTGAGGCAATTCAATTCTAAAATATAACATTTTCAGATGGCGAGAGGTTATGATAAAGTCAATAGAGACAAATAATTTCCCCTGGCCAGTGTGGCAAAACAAGATGCCAGAGGTTCAAAATAATAGGTAAAACTCTAGGGAAGATGAAAAGATGTCTCCTGCCACCCTGCCCCCGCCCCAGAATCTGGCACGTGAAATATTCTATCTGGAAGAATAGTGGAAATGAATTCCATATTTTTTGAATAAGGTGGTCCAGATACTTGAGGGTGTGGAAACAGCATAGTTATATACAGAAATGATACAGAGAGACAGACATACTTTATTGATCCCGAGGGAAATTGGGTTTTGTTACAGCCACGCCAACCAAGAATAGTGTAGAAATATAGCAATATAAAACCATAAATAATTAAATAATAATAAGCTAATCATGCCAAGTGGAAATAAGTCCAGGACCAGCCTATTTGGCTCAGGGTGTCTAACACTTTGAGGGAGGAGTTGTAAAGTTTGATGGGCACAGGCAGGAATGATTTCCCATGATGCTCAGTGTTACATCTCGGCAGAATGAGTCTCTATTACGAGACAATAATATGAGACAATGCACAATTTCTCTTCCAAAGTGTGAATGGCCTTCTTTCGTGTCAATGAATCTGTGAATATGGTTTGGTTCCAGCAAGTAGCTGGACCTGGAAAGTTTTATTTAGAAGGTGACAGCAGGAATAAATGAAAGTACACACCTTTCAAAGCAGTTCTGGCACGACAGTTACAATCTATTACAAAACTGCTGAGGTTGAGGTTTTTAGAATCTGTCTATTGGGTGAGGCAAGATAACCTACTCATAATTTCACACCTCTGTAACTACCATCAGCCTTATACCTTTCAAAGATCCTTCCTTCATTAATTTGGCCTTCTATAGATTTCTATTATTTAAAATTACAATGACAATAGCCATGCCCCAAAATGCCTGGTCTGTAGAGTCTAGTAATCACTCCCTAAACTTCTCCACATCTCTTAAACTTTCAGATCTTAAAGCTTTTTATATCTGGTTTCATTCTCTCTCAATACAGCTCGTCCACGTTTGTTAACAGCCTATTGAAATTACTTGAGACAAATTAATTAAGGTTCTACACGCTTGCAAACTGTGACTTATATGTACAAAGGGATTTGAATTTGCTTTTTTCTCTAACAATCTAAGGTTTTTCTTTTTTCTCTGCCTCGTGCATGTTAATTCCTGTTAAGCATTGAAGTGCCTCCACGAAGATGATCTGGAAAATATGTTTAAAGATGCACAAAAGAACATGCTTCAAATAAAATACAAAGAGCAGCATAAATTAGTTGACTACCATGAAAGGGTTTGATAGCAATTTCACGTATTAACCTGAAGCTGCTGATGGCCCTGATGCATGCATTGACTTCAATGTTGCATTCCACTGCAATCATGTAGGCACACTGCTTCAGCTCCCTGATCTACAAAGATAACCTATTAGGCCAATGACCTTTGAAAGCCATCAATATTTTATCAGGCCAGTAAGAATGGATTTAGTCCTACATCATAGATCGTTTCTGTCAAATACATAGTCTCCTGATTGGGACAACAATAATTTTGGACTTCCTTGCTATATTCTTTTCATAAAAGCAGATTCAATCTAGAGAAGAGTACCTCGAAAAGAACTGACAATTGATTCTTTACATAAACAAAAACACATATTTATAACTGATTATTGTGGAATCAGATTAATGTAGGCTTCAGACTACCCATGTGCACACCTCTCTGAAATTATAAAAACTTACAAGTACAAAATGCAAGTTATGGACCTAGTTATGAGTCAAAACATCTCTTCTTTTCCTTGGCTCTTTATCCTCCTCCCCTGGCTACATTGTTGACAGAAATGCATCTTCCTCTGTTATGGAGCTCAAGTCATTATATGTAAGCCACAATAATGAATTCCAGCATCAAGTGCTAGGGCAGATAAACAGAGTCCATGTAGGTTGTAGGCCAATGGACATGTTAGTCAGAAGGTCACAGGTTTAATTCCTGCTTCAGGTATCTGAGTACACAGATAAGGTTAACAGTGCTGAGGGAGAGCCGTACCCTTGAAAATTCGGTAAACAGAACATATTTTAAACATTGAGAAATCTATAATTATTGGTGCACAGAGGGATCTTGTAGTGTTGGTATGAAAAACACAAACTGAGTATACAACTACAACAAGCAAATAGGGAAATGATTTGTTGGCAAGGTGGAATGCAAAATTAGGTTTTGTTGCAATTGTTCAAGACTTTCATGAGATCACACCTGAGATGATACAGTGGAAATTCATGAGATTGAATTCTGAGATGGGATTCCTTCCCACCTCAGAAATCAATCTAGTAAAGATTGATTTGGTTGTATCTATACTCACTGGAACACTGAAGGATGAGATATAGACTCATTGAAATATAACATACTCAGAGTGACTGACGTGGTAAAAGTTGATGAACTGTTTTCTTGGACTCAAAAGTCTAATCTAGAGGATGATAAAAGGCTGACCATTTAGAACTGAGAGGAAGAAGAATTATTCAGATAGTTTAGAATTGTTCGGAATTCTTTGCTGTCTGCTATTTTCCAGGCTAAATTCCTGAATTTATTTAAAGCTAAGATATGTTTTACACCAAAGGATCTGCAGCAGCTTGCCACGTTTCAAGTTGAGGAAGGTCCCAAAGCATTATGTAACAAAGTGCAGAGGAGCTCACCCACAGACCTGGCAAATACTTATCTCTCAATGGATATGAATAAAATACTCTTACCACTATCAATTTATTGTTTATTGAAACCCAGTGTGATCAAATTGGCTCCCAATCATAGCAGTGGCTTCATTTGAGTATTACTTCAGCACTTAACTCTCTGGAGGTGGGAAGCCTGGCAGTTCTATCTCTATGCCCATAGTCTCTGCCCTAGCTCCCAAGTACATTATTGGCTCGCCGGAATCTGCAAGGTTCTGTGATCATGAAGGTATTAAGTATTTGCACTCCTGGTTTTTCCATCCAGAGATGGTCACAATTTATTCTCAACATGTTTCTGTGACGATACTCCAGCTTCCTCCCACATTCCAAAGATGTAATGGTTAGGAGGTTAATTGGTCATTGTAAGTTGGCTGGGGCTAAACAGGCAGGTTGATGTGTGGTGCGGCTCGTTGGGCCAGAATGGCCTGGACAGCAGTGCACCTCTAAACTGATGAACAAGCAAACTTTCAGCAGGGAGTTTTTCCTGAGCATGAGCAATGGCCGAAGTTTCTCCCCCCACAAATAAGTGACGAAGCACAGGCCTTACTGTCACAAGATCAATTTGTGCCACGTACGGCTCAGTTACTCAGAAACGCTTCTTGAAGGCTTGCAACGTCTTTATGCCAAATTGCCATGGGAAGTGATTCTTGGATCATTGTTAGTAAAATAATAACAGGAAATGGCATTCAATATCCCTTATGTCAGTCCATGTCCATTAGATATGGTTGATCTATATCTCAAATCTGTACATCTGGTTTGTTTCCTAATCTTCAAAAATATTTCATACAAAAATAACAACCTTAGTTTTGATATATTAAGATGATCATGATCCTTAGCAGCTTGAGTCCCAGATTTCCACATACTTTGTGTGATTGTTTTCTGACATCAGTTCCTGGGTAGTGCACCAAAGGAAAGCCTTTTTCCTTCTACCCAGTTAAAGCAACACATCTGCTTGTGACTCATTTACTTCTGGGAACATTATACTTAATAATAACAACCTTTTGAAGTAAGTTGCCTTTTGCCAGGAGATGCTAAAAAATTCCGCCTTCAGCCTACGCACAATATCCATTTCTAATATGTTGGTAGAAATAGGTTAAGAACAATGGTGACCTGAATACAATTGTGTGATCTCACTCACACACACACACGCACGCACGCAATATGCACAAGAGACACAAACTTCCATGCATATTGCCACATAGCTCCTGTAAGGGTGCTGGAAATAAATGGAAAGTAGACCAATTGAAAAGGGATAGAAATGAACATGCAGATATCAGTACAATCACAAACAAGAGAAAATCTGCAGATGCTGGAAATCCAAGCAGTACACACAAAATATGCTGGAGGAACTCAGCAGGTCAGGCAGCATCTATGGGAAAGAGTACAGTTGACGTTTCGGGCTGAGGGAGGGTCTTGGCCCAAAACGCTGACTGCACTCTTTTCCATAGATGCTGCCTAGCCTGCTGAGTTCCTCCAGCATTGTGTGCATGATGCAGATATCAGTCTTTTCCAAAATCAAAGCAACTACTTCATTGCACAATATGGCCAAACTAATGCCTGTACCCAGGAGTCAAGAACAACCAAGTGATTAATTTCAAAGAGGTCAGACTTTCTGAATAATCTAATAAAACTGATGCAAAATAAAAAACGGAGGAAAATCAATGAATTTGATCAATGAAACTCCGAAGATGAAGGTATGTCGTTGGAAGAAAAGCACTAACAATGAACAACAAAAGCTATCACCTGCCAACCAAAGGATTTAAAGGCTTACTTAATCAGATATGGCCTCCCTATTGCAGGGTTTCTCTTCAACGCTGAGCAGGTACCATCTGCATAACTTCAATGTCTTAGAATCACTTAAATAATGTGAAAAGTTGCCAACGTTGAGATTAAAGCAAATCATACACTGGTAAGAAATAGTATATATTATACTCTGGCACATCCATTTATCGAATGTCTATACTTTGAATAAACTTTGGCTATTTTGCTTCAAGCTGAATTTTTTTTTTTTGCCCACCGCAACTGTGACGATACTCTGCACAATATTTTTAAATGCTTCTTATTCTCAATGAGTTTTTGTTTTCAGCTTGCCACTCTTTGAAACTTCCTGAAGCTGTTATAGGTATAGTGAAAATGCAAGTCTTTTGATGGTACACATCAAATGGACATACCCAATGTTTGCTGTATGCCAATTAACAAAGACAAAATCCAAAATAGCCTGAGACAATCAGTACTTTTAGTCCAACTAAATTTATTTTCTACATTCATTCTATTTAATATTTTAACTACCAACAGGAAATCTGAATCAAACTCTCATCTTGACATTAGTACAAAAGGAAAAACTTCTATGTGATACTATGTTTAACAAAAAAAAAGTTAGGAAGATGGAATACAAGGAATCCCACTGTGACACTGATAAGACTTTTGATTTTCTCAAAATTTTCTGCAGCTTTCAAAAATTCTAACTGTTTGCACCCAGTTCAAGAATCAACTGGGATTAAATTGACTGCTCGTGCCTCACATAGGATTTTATGACCCATTAAACCTAGGAACAAGTTGAGCAGGTGCGACCAAGGAATTATACTGTCCAAAGAATGAATTACATAAGGAAGACAGATTGAACCTTCCAGCATCTGAAATCATGTAAACAACTGAATAATAATGTTGATTTCATGAAACAAAATTGACTTAATTTTTACTGTACAAGTCGGATGTGCAGTATTGATTGACGCCACGTTTATTGCTAAAAAAAAAAGCTATCCTTGACTGTAAGGTCTTTGCAAAGCATCACTTAGAAGATACTGTAAAGATGCAGAAGAAGGTCTTGTGGTCGGATGACAGTAAAGTGGAATATCTTAGCCTCAACACTAAGCGGAACATCTGGTGTAAATCTAATAAACTGTGAATCAGCCTGCTAACACCATCCCTACTGGAAAGTACGGTGGAGGTAGCATCATACTATGGGGATCCTTTTCAGCATAAAGATCTGGAAATCTGGTCAGGATTGATGGGAAAATGAATGCTGCTAAATACAGAGAGATCCTGGATAAAAACCTGCTTGCCTCTACAATAAAACTTAAACTGGGGAGTAAATTCATCTTTCAACAGGACAATGACCTAAAGCACACTGCCAGAGCAACCACGGTATGGCTTCAAATGAAGAAAACTGATGTCCTTGAGTGGCCCAGTCAGGGTCCCGACCTTAACGTGATTGAACATTCCTAGCAAGACCTCAAGACTGCTGTCTACTGCCACTCCCCGACAAACATAACAGCTTGAGTAATTTTGCAAGGAGAAACGGGCAAATCTTACTCCATCACATTGTGAAAAGCTAATAGAGACTTATCCAAAACGAGTACTGGCAGTTCTAGCTATGAGAGGTGGTTCAACTAAGTTCCGAGCAAAGGGAGATGAATACTTCTGAACTGCTGACATTTCAGTTTTTACATTTTTAATTTCCCCAGTTTTTGGGGGGCTCTAATGTGAAAAAAAGGAGCATGTGATTTACAAATAAAAATTCTCAGTTAAATTGATCAAAATCCCTGGTTGTAATACCCATTTATGTGAACAAAGGGTTGGGGGCTGAATACTTTATTAGCATTGTGGCCTGTCATGATCCAACCGTGTTGACATCCGGTCAAGAAAGCTCACCAACATCTCTGCTTCCTCAGAAGGCTATGGAGATTTGGCATATCTCCAATTACTCTTACTAAGTTTTACAGTTGCACACAGGTTGGTCTGGCAACTACTCCACCAAAAATCACAAGAAAAAGTTGCGAATACAGTCATTGTGCAAAGCAACCAGTCTTTCACCGACCCCGTCCACATCCCGCCAGCTCTGCAAAGTAGCTAACATAATCAAGGACACCTCCCACCCTAGTCATTCTTTCTTCTCCCTCTTTCATTGGCTGTTACCTGACTCTTGAACAGACTTCTCAAGGAAGGAACTTGATCTCTCAATCTGCCTCATTGTGACCTTTGCATTTTTTTTAACTTTCCTGGGCCGCACTCTGAAACTCTATCACCATATTCTCAAGAAGCACACACAAAGTGCTGGAGGAACTCAACCAGCTGGGCAGCATCAATGGGAATTGATAAACAGTTGACGTTTTGGGTTAAGACTCTTCTTCAAGAGTCCTGAATAAGGGTCTCAGCCTGAAACGTCAAACGTTTCAGTATTTCCACAGATGCTGCCCGACCAGCTGAGTTCCACC
Organism: Hypanus sabinus; assembly: GCF_030144855.1. Classification (NCBI taxonomy): domain Eukaryota; kingdom Metazoa; phylum Chordata; class Chondrichthyes; order Myliobatiformes; family Dasyatidae; genus Hypanus; species Hypanus sabinus. The sequence goes on from NC_082723.1 coordinate 12,449,103, forward strand.
AGCATTTTGTGTGTGGTGATTTGGATTTCCAGCATCTGCAGGTTTTCTCGGATTTACCATATTCTCCTTTCTGTTTTCTTTTTACCGTCTCAGTATAATTAGGTGAAACAAGATCTGCCTTGATGGCATGCAAAACTTGGTATCTTGGTACCTGTTAATAAACCAGCACTATTAATTAAAAAAACAACACCAATTTCACAGGTTTGTCGTAAAGATTAGTCTTTAGTGGATACGCTATGTTGGTGCAGACAAAGAACAATTTTACAGCGTATTAACTCACTCACGAAGAAAGTATTAACTGGTAAAAAAAAAACAGAGAAGTTCCAAAAGACAATATATTCTCTTTGACAAGTCTTTGGACCTTCAACTCAGCTTCCATCAGAGGGTACATAGGACACTCTCTAAAATAGGCTAAGCCCCTGAAGAACCAGAAGCATACATTTTAAGATTGGGTTGCTCAGGGATAACAATTAGCCTATTTAGCATATTAAAATTCATATTGTATTCCTGCTGCGTCTAGGTCTCTCAACAGACCAATATTATTACTCCTGGGTCTGACTCTGCACAATCTAAAATAACTATGAAATTAACTAGTCAGGATAATTGTAAAAATAAAAATTGAATAAAAGATTTAGAAACATTCCACAGATATTAATTTACCCTTTCTGAAGATCAATATATACCTTCTCACTTTGCCCTCCTTATCGTTGCTGAAGGACTGGTCAACGAGGTAACTGCAATGATTTTCAGACATTTTCAACCAATCACACTCATTTGAATAGTCAGTGACACTTAAGTTTGGTCTTAGCTTCTTCATTTGTGACTGGATATTTTTGCGAAATTCTACCAATATTTCTTTAATGATTCTACTTTGAGAGGCACAGAAGCTCTTTTGCAAAAACTGATAAAGGACATTTAGGCAAAGGAAAAATAGGTAGCACAAAACTTTGTCAAATTCATCAACTTTTACTCCAACTTCGACCCTGCCCATATAATCACTTGGCCCTTTTCTGACACCTCTCTCCCTTTTCTTGATTTCTCTGTGTTCATCTCTGGAGACAATCTGTCTATCAATATCCTTTATAAACCTACCAACTCTCACAGCTACCTTGACTATACTTCTCCCCTGTCACCTGTAAAAATGCCATTCCCTTTTCTCAGTTCCTTCATCTCTGCCACATCTGTTCCCAGGATGAGGCTTTCCATTCCAGAATATCAGAGATAATTCCCTTTTTCCACCACGGATGCTGCCCTCATCTGCATCTTCTCCATTTCCTAGACATCTCCCTGCTGCCTTTACAGGGATGGAGTTCCTAGTCTTCACCTACCACAAAATGAGCCTCTACATCCAGAGCAACATTCTCTGTAACTTCCAACATGATGTTCAAGATGGCCCCGGCGTATATCCGTGACTCTCTGCGGGTTGCAGAAAATTGTATCACTTTTCCTCTTAAATATACTTCTTTAAAATACTTTTGGCACAATCTGCAGCATGCAAATTTCCTCTTAACAGCTGACTACAAAATTACATCAATGATCTTCAGATCTTATGATCGATGATTAAATTCAGAGCAGTTAAGCATGGTGCCTTTAAGGGTCAGTGTCAAGATGGAAAATACAGCAAGAGAGGCAGAATTCAAACCTAGCTGAAGTGCAGAGGGACGAGGCCTCCTCGAATGAGCATCTAGTTGGCAAATGTGCAGTCGCTGGAAAACAAAGTTGACAATCTTGGGGCAAGGCTGCTGTATCAGAGGCAGATGAGGCAGATCTCAATTGTTAGTTGCACTGAAACTTGGTTAACTGCGAATACACCCAACAGATTTATCCGACAGGAAGGTTTTACGATTTTCAGAATGGATCGAACTGCAAACTCCGGTAAGGAAAAAGGTGGCAGCATGTAGTTCTTTGTCAATTCTAGTTGGCGCACTGACATTGGGGTTATGTCAGCTTCTGGTTCCCCTGACGATTAAACGTAGACCATTCTATTTGCTTCAGGCGCCTCATCCACGATCCTGACCGCATACACCATCAGCAGTCGATTAAAAGCTAACTCTCACGGCACTGCCAATTGTTGTCAATAAGCAAGAAATAGCCCATTCCAACGCATTTCAAATTATAATTGGTGACTTTAACCAATTTTAACCTTTAATCAATCATTACCAGCACAAAACCTGTTGCACTAGAGGTCCCAACACACCTGACCATTGCTACACTATGACAAGGAGAGCCTATGACTGGAATCAACAAGGGATGCTCGAAGCCTGTGACAGGGTTTGAATGCCATTACCTCCTACAAAGTTAAATCTTACAAAATGGGGGGGACAGCAGAGCTTTGTTTCCGAATGAGCTCAATGCCTTCTATGCTCACTTTGACCATCAGAACAGGGAGGAACCACCGCACACCCCCATGTCTCCCTATGATACTTAGGTCTCAGCTCTGAAGATGACGTATGGGCTGCCTTCAAGGGCCAAGGAAAGCATCCGGTTTGGACAGAGTATCTGGGCGAGTACTGAAGACCTGTGCTGACCAACTGGCTGGTGTGTTCACGAATATCTTCAACCTCTCGCTCCAGCAGTGTGTGATACCCATCTACTTCACGCAGGCTTCAATCATACCATGCCCAAGGAACATGATGACCTGTCTCAATGTCTATCACTCAGAGGCACTTACATCAACAATGATTAAGTATTTGAGAGCATATCAGCTCCAGTCAAAGTGGCAACTTGGATCTGCTCCAATTTGCCTACCAAAGCAACAGGCCCACAGCAGATGCCATCTCATTGGCTCTTCACGCCACTCTGGAACATCTGGACAGCAAAGATGCATACATCAGGATGCTTTTTCTCAATTACAGCTCAACATTTAATACCATCATCCCCTCAAAACTAATCAGTAAAGTCCAAGATCTGGGCCTCTGTACCCCCTTGTGCAATTGGATCCTGAATTTCCTCACTTGCAGACCCCAGTTAGTTTGGATTGGCAAAAACATCTCTTCCACAATCTCCATCAGCATAGGAGCACCACAGGGATGTGTGCTTAGTCCCATGTTGGACCTATAACTGTGTGGCTAAGTAAAGCTCCAATACCATATACAAGTTTGATGACACCACTGTTGTGGGTCATATCAAAGGTGGTGATGAACCAGCATACAGGAGGGAGATTGAAAATTTGGCTGAGTGGTGTAATAATAATAACCTCTCACTCAATATCAATGACCAAGGAGCTAATTGTAGATCTTAGAAGAAGGAAACCAGAGGTCCATGATCTCTGGAGGATCATAGGTAGAGAGGGTCAGTAACCTTAAATTCCTGGGTGTCACTATCTCAGAGGACCTGTCCTGGACCCATCATATAAATATAATTGCAAAGAAAACATGACAACGCCTCTACTTCTTCAAATGTCTGTGGAGATTCAGCATGGCATCAAGATCTTGGCAAACTACTATAGAAGCGTGCTAACTGGCTGCATTACAGCCTAGTATGGGAATGTCAATGTCTCTGAGTGGAAAATCCTGCAAAAGGTAGTGGATTCGGCCCAGTACATCACGGGTAAACCCCTCCCAACCATTGAGCACATCTATATGAAATGTTGCAGAAAAGCAGTATCCATCATCAAAGATCCTCACCACCCAGTCCATGCTCTTTTCTCGCTGCTGCCATCAGGTAGAAGGTACTGGTGCCTCAGGACTCGCACCACCAGGTTCAAGAACAGTTACCACCCTCAACCAACAGGCTCTTGAACAAAAGGGGTTAAATATACTCCTTCTATTTCTGGTGATCCCACAAATGATGGTCTCACTTTAAGGACTGTATCTTGTTATTTCATACTCCATATTTATTGCTATTTATTTAGGTTTGCAATTATACAGTTTATTGCTCATTGATCCTGTTTATAGTTAATATTCCGTAGATTTGTTAAGTATGCCTGCAGGAAAAAGAATCTCAGGGGTTGTATGTGGTGACATATATGTACTCAGATAATAAATTTTAGCTGGAACTCCCCCCCCCCCACCCCCACTGTGATACAATTGTCCATTTGTCCCTCCTCACTCATCTCCCTCCTTCTCCCTTGGTATGCAGAACACGAGATACACTTGCCATTTATTCTATCCCTTACCTCTATTCAAGGGCCCCAAACAGTCCTTCCAGGTGAGGCAATACTTCACTTGCAAATCTGTTGGAGTCTTCTACTGTATCCGATGCTCCCAATAACATTGATTGGTTCTTCCTTTCCACAGAAGCTGTCTGACCTGCTGAGTTCCTCCAACATTTTGTGTGTGTGCCTGTAAAATTGCCTAGCCCTGTCTGGCCTCTCAGCCTCCATAAGTTTATCCAAAATTCTTCCTACTTGTATCTCAACTCTCACACATCAGCTTCATGTTCCCTGAATTGCAATGTTTATTGTCAAGCAGTGTCTCAATTTTTAGTTTGAAATTTAGTGCACCGTTCCCTCCCTGGCTTTGCCCATTCTTTACTTATGTAGTTACTTATAAACTTATAACTCACAGGAAACTTCTCATGTTTCCGAAAAGTTGTCTTATTGCAGCTGTGGAGTCACAAGTTAGCTGGGACTCAGATCATGACAGAAACCTCCCCTTCCAAACACTTCCTTAGGCCTATATGACCGAGCTCTGTGCCACCTAATAGCTTCTCGTGAGGCCTGGTGTCAATTCTTAGTAAAACATTTTCCATGTCAAAGATGGATTATTGTCACTTCCAGTGCAGGGTTAAGAGACATCACATAATAGTTCCAATTTAAGACATCATGACAATATTTTCAACCAAATGCTTAGAAATTGGTTCCCCTGTATACATCTGCTGTCCAACTACTACATCAGCTAAAACAATCACATAGTTCCATCTAAGGTGGTCCACATCTTCCTTTTTCTTTAAAAAATCTATATAAACTGTGCATAACAGTAAAGCCTGAAGTTCTGAAACAGGGTTATTCTTATTGCTGATGATAATATTGATCAGGTTAATGCTCAATTATCAAAGATGAACCTAGGTTCACATCCTTCTTTTCAGTAATCCTGTTTATGGGAATTTCCTGAACATTGTATGTTATTAAATCCCAAGAATACTCATTTAGTAGGTAAACACAATCTGCATAAAGTGAAGCACAATGTAAAATGCTCCACGATGGAAATAACATCAAGAATTGAATACACAACCACCTATTTGATAAGGCCAGCATATCACTTTATATTGTACTTACATGTATGTTCATTCTTTACATTTATTTCAAAATAGAGCAAAAAAAATGAAGTCTGTGATCAGACAATCTTCTTGATAAGAATTCAATTACTTTTGAATAATATGTTAAAAAATATAGTACAAGAAATGCTGAATTTCAATCAAGCCAATTATCAAATGAAGGATTCGCCCTGTACAGTTACATGTATTAGGTATTTGCTGTGGTATGTTGGCTGAGATGCTACAGCATTCAATGTTGTTCGATGAAGCTAAAGAGCTCAGGTGACCAAATACTTCACCAGAGGAAGATTTCAAGAAGAAAGAGGCAGAGTCAAAGAGGGATGGGGAGAGATTTCCAGATTTTATGGCTTTGATTGCTGAAAGAACAGTAGCCACTGTATGCGAATCCTCTTTTTATGTGACTCCATAAAAAGTCTGTTGGAGGATCACAGAATGAACAAAATAAAAGAAAGATGCGGGAAGCCTTTAACAAAAACAGAAACTTGCTAGAAATATTCCTCCTGTTAGACCACATCTGTGTGAAGAAGAACAGACTTAAGATAACACATACAAAATACTGGAGGAGCTCATTTCTAAGGAAAGGGATAAACAGCCAATGGTTCGGGTTGAGACTTTCTTCAGGAATGTTTATTCCTTTCCATAGATGTTGCCTGACCTGCTGAGCTATTCCACATTCTGTATGTGTCACTCTGGATTTCTTGTGTTTACAGACTGACAGTTTCAAGTCGAAGAACCTTCACCAGAATTGCAATGGAGAAAAATGTTGCAGGTTGAACTGCTGGGAGGCTAGTCTCTGCAGGGAAGGGGGGGGGGGGAGTGGGGGGATATCTCTAACAGGGTAAAACTGGGTCAACCATGGAGATAAGCAGTAAACAAGGTCATCTGGTCAATGAGTGAATGGGAGTACTGTCAACAGACAAAAAACTGCAAGAGTAGGATGACATGCCCAACAGGTCAGGCTGAGCAAGTCTTCCACTCCCAGAAGAAACAAAAAGTTAAAGGGGAGATAGCAAACAAGCTAAACCAATGTCACAGATGCAGAAATGATTCTTAGATGTTGTCCACAGGTGAACAACTACAAACAGAAATCAAGTTACCATTCAAGTTGGAGGATTTTAGAGCTTAGGGATATGGAGATAATGGCAAACGGTACATTTTAACAATACTGGTAAAAACTAGGAGAAGTTGCTTAGCAAATAGACGGATCACCTGCAATGAAACTTGATGTAAACTAGGAAACTAACAGTGGGTTTATAAATGAAGTTGATGAAATGTCTAGCAAAAAACAATGAATGGTCTCATTTTAGGAGACGACAGGCTGAATCAAAGTCAGAGGAGCAGACTGATGAGGTGAAAGCATACTACCTTAGTGAAATGAGTGTGGAGTTGGAAGCACCACTCAATGTTCATTAGGCTTCAATGTGTCAATAGTCTCAACGGTCAGAGAAAGTGATGAATTGACAGCTGGCATCCAAGACGGAGGTGGGGCTGAAGCCAACTGCTCAAATTTGCAGTAAGTTCAAAATTCAAAATAATTTTATTACCAAAGTACGCACACATCACCATATACTACTTTGAGATTCATTTTCTTGCAAGCACCTACAGGAAAAGAATACAACGGAAATTTGCAAAAATCTATACATAAACAAGGACTGACAAACAACCAATGCATAAAAGTCGACAAATTGTGCAAATAAAAATAAAACAGGGAACATGATTGAAAGCGAGTCTGTAGCTCAGAGTTAGTTTAAAGTAGTGTAACTGAAATTATCCACACCGGTTCAGGAGCCTGATGGGTTTAAGGTAATAACTGTTCCTGAACCTGGTGTTTCTGATGCCTACTGATGTCACAGGGTCTGAGGGTTTCTTTGTGCCTGGATCCTGTAAATTCGCCAGCTGAACATGTTTTTGAGAATGTCAAACATCCTTTGATTATATTTTTCAAAATTATAATAAAATTAAAATGAAGGTTGAAATATCATAAATAAACTTTACAAAATTCACAAGATCTGCAAGATCCAGTAAGGAAGATACAACACACATACAACAATTAGTATTTAAGGCTAAATTGTTTGCAAGTGCTAATTCTGGGATCATACATCATTAAAACTTAAATGATGTTGCTCAGGATAAGATTTTCCAGATATCTTATAAAGGGTCACATCAATTCACACTGACTTCTGCTTCACTGATATGGAGGAACCTGCTAACACAGCTTGTGAATATGTGCTTCATCACCAACAGCAACTTTAGGACTTCAACATTCAGCTGCACATGGGCAAAAGCTGCTCTTTGCTCGACAGAGTAGTAATGGTAAACAGCAGCAGCCTTGCTGCCATGACTAACTGTGAAATCTGAGCAAACAGTTACCATCTTCCCAATCTATAACATTGGAAGGAGGAGAACAGCAAGTTATGAACATTGAAGAACATCTGAGTGGCCTTGTTACAACTAACAGCCTGCAGGATCGATCACAACAGATTTATTTCACGTCTATAATACACCAACAATAAACTTAATGCTTTCTGTCAAAGAATTTCAATTATCTTCCTGTTCTCCACATTCTCAACGTTTATACTTGGTAATCTTTACATACAGTTCTGAAAGACAAAGACAAATTTGGCACAAAAAACAAGAAGAATTAAGACAATCGGTTGAATGCTGGAGACAAAAGTGACCAAGGATGGAAAATACCTTACAAACCTTATTTGTGTTTATCAGGTAGATGTAATGATGTTTCTTAGCTGGAGAGAAAAAGCATTCTGTTCCTCAAGATACAAGACATGTGAAGTCATAACCTCTACAGGATTATCAAATCTCTTTCAGCTTGAGTTCTGTCAGTGTCAGTGTGACAACTTCAAATCTAGAGCCTCAATGGAGGCAGGGGCATGGAGAAATTTAGCCCCTCCTGTGCACATCGTCCTCCTGGTTGGACAGAAAATCTGCAGACTTCTTCATGAATGGGAACAATATTCTTCTTTGATGATGCTGACAACAACATTGTCAAATGGGAAAAGATTCTTTCCCCAAAACTATTTTCCTATCTGTTCCACAGGTGACAAGAGCCATTCTCACTTCATTTAACACAGTGACTTTCGTACAGACAGTTATCTCCGAGTATCAAACAAAACTCACAAGATTTTCAAAGTGGAAATAAAGTCTGTTATGAAAACCTTGCAGATACACAATAATGAAGTAATCCAGTCTGAAGATACTGCAGCAGATATAATTTTCAACTATATTTATAACATCCGAACAGGAACACTAGTAATGCTCTTGCAACATCTGCCCTGGATTTAATAGTTGTTACAATATCCTTTGGAGAAGACTACCCTTCTGCACTCACATGTGTCTTTGATTGTCGTTACTGTATGTATTTGAAAACAAGCCAACTAATCAGAAAATCATCCAAATGTAATGCTACAAGTTTATTAAGCAAACAAATCCAAAAGGGCTCAGAAAAACTCTGGTCAAAGGAGTTCTGTAGGACATAAGAGGGTTTCTAGTCCTGTACAGAATATGGACCATTTCTACTCATTGTGTGCCTTGCCAATTTTGTGGCCTCAATTCCACCATCATCCCCACTTAACCCAGAAAACTTAACTTGCCCTGTCCCACCCCTTCCTTCAGTCTATTCGACGAAGTTGCTGCAGAGCATTCAGGAGCTCAGGACTTCACAGGAAATGAAAATTAGAGAATGCATGACACACAAAACACTGGAGAACTCAGCAGGCCAGGCAGCATCTATGGAAAAGAGTACAGTTGCCGCTTTGGGCTGATACCCTTTGGCCAAAGGGTCTTGGCCCGAAACATCGACTGTACTCTTTTCCATAGATGCTGTCTGGCCTGCTGACATCCTCCAGCATTTTGTGCGTGTGTTGCTTTGGATTTCCTGCATCTGTAGATTTTGTCTTGTTTATGATAGGATGCATGAGCAAGCTGCCACAAATGAGCAATGGAACCACAGCAAGTCTGCTCATTTTACAGTCATGTTGGCTGAGTCATTAATATTTGAAAGGACTGCTGAGAAAAACATCCTTGCACTTTTATCAGTGTTAGAGCCTTCAGCACAACTTGCCCATCCTGACTCAAGATGACTACCTGAGTTAGTCCCAATTGACTGTGTTTTGCCCCATAGCCCTCTAACCTTTCATATCCACATACCCATTTAAATATCCTTTAAAAATTGCATTTTTACCTGCTACTACCACTTCCTCTGGCATCCACCCTCCCCCCTCCCCATGTAAGAAGGTTGTCCCTGAAATTCTTCCCCCCTCACCTTTAACTTCTATGCCCTCTAGCTTTAGACTCCCCTACCCTGGGTAAAAGACTGATCTTTCACTTACAGTGCTGTGCAAAAGTCTTAAGGGCATTTATATAGCTAGGGTACCTAAGTCTTTTGAGAAGCGCTATAGTAATTTTATGTATCGCACAATACTGCTGCTACAAAACTAACAAAATTCATGCCATATGTCAGTGATGATAAGCCTGATTCTGATATGGTTCTCTATTGTGGACTGAGAATGGGAAGGGGACAGGCAGAGGGGAATCATGGTTAAGAAAAGGGGAAGGGAGGGAGTGTGAAGCACCAGTAAGACATTCTGCAATGATCAATAAAGATATTGTTTGGAATCAACTGACTTTGCCTGGTGTCTCAGTGCTGGGTGTGTCTGCACCCACCCCTGGCACTCCTTCTCTGTCACCTGTCCAACACCCCTCTCTTGTTATTCCCAACATCCTTTGCTCTTAGCAGATATACAAAATGTTCTCTGCTCCACGTTGACAAATACAGTACTGTGCAAAAGTCACAGGCACCCTAGCTATATATGAAGCGCCTAAGACTTTTGCACAGTACTGTCTCTGCCCCCTTCTTGTTTTTTTTTTAAACCATAAGGTCACCCTTCAGCCTCCAATGCTCTAAGAAAAACAGCCCCAGCCTATCCAGTCTCTCCTGATAACTCAAAATGTTCAGCACTGCTAACATCCTTACGAACTGTCCTCTGCGATCCTTCAGATCCACTTCTAGCAGCAGACCAGAACTTGACCGAACCCCAGCAAAAATGCAGTTCTTCTGTCAACAGCTATACCATCAAACCAGAATAGAAATGGGGGAAGTGCCCAAGTGCCTGGGGAACAACATGATCCTATTATCCTTCCGCTCAGAAACTAAATTGTTTCCAATTTAGCTCCAGGTACAGACTCAAATTTGTTCTACCCAATTCCCAGGCACAGTTATTAAACCGGACACTTGACACGACTTGCAAAATCCTCTCCCTCCCACTTAGTTCCTGAGTATGAAATTTAAACTATTTTAGCAGAAGCCCATTATGGAATGCTCACAACAGCATGCTCAGTGATGGTTGAAATGCTTGCAATATAACCAATAAGACTGAGAGGAGGTATGGTATAAATCTTCAACAGGTTCCCTTTGGGTAAATACTTATTGAGACACAGCACTCAATAGGCCCTTCGAATCGTGCTATCCAGCAAACCCCGATTTAACCCTACACTAATCACAGGACAATTTATATTCACCAATTAACCTACCAGCCGGTACTTCTCTGGACTGTGGGAGGGAACTGGAGCACATGGTCACGGGGAGAGTGTACAAACTCTTTACAGGCAGTAGCTGGAGTTGAACCTGGGTTTCTTGTATTGTAAAGCATTGTGCTAACTACTCCTCTACCGTTAATGAGAAACAGTTTTGATGGCGTAGGAATTAAAGGCCACAGGACAGGGACTGAAAATTATTACAAAAGACTGGGGACTGTAAACCCTTTTAAGAATAAATAGCAGTAGTTATGATCTTGAATGCACTGTTTAAAAGTGTGCTAAATACAGATTTAGTAGTGGTTATTAAAAAGGAACGGCATAAATATTTTAAAGCTTTTTTAAAAGTTGCAACGTTGTGGTGAAAGAGCAAGAAATTGTGTGGTGTTCTCTGCAAAGAGCAGGCACTGACTCAAAGGGATGAATGTCCCTCTGTGCAGTTTTATTTCCTGTAATTCAAGCATCAGTAATGTCAACCAAAACATTTGCGCAGAGTCTCAGACTTTACCTCCTCATTCCAAAGAGGCACAAAGCTGGCGCATGCTCCTAGACTGGGAGCTCAACTGCAATGTTTACATTGAATCTTTAGCACTGGAGAGACCGATTGGGCTAAATGCTCTATTCCTGGGTTTATAATCCACAAGAGACCCACTTAAATTTCTTTTTCAACACGTTCATCTGATCAATCTGCAATAAATATACCTCTTTCACAAACGCTGCCTGACTGTGCGTGTGCTTTCAGATTGCTTGGTTTATATTTAAATTGTCCTTTGACTCTTCATATTTACTTATTTAGTGTCTTCTTAAATGCAGCCAAGTAGCAAACCACATTTACTTGTAATCTGGGAAAGGTGAGATAAGATTCAAATGCAACTCACGGTAAAAATAGCTCTTAAATTTCACTTAAGTTTTAAAATATGAGATTACTTGCTGCATAACATAGTTTTCATTATGTTTATTGGATAAAAATGCTCCTGAATGCTGCCCTGTAAACTGACAACTAAATACAGCAAGTCTGACAACTCGAACACTGAACTACAACACTGTTGCAGGCTCGAAGGGCCAAATGGTCTACTTCTGCACCTATTGTCTATAACTTCAGTATGGAAGATGCAAGTTGGAATGTTTTAAATATGACTTTAAATACCAGTAAAAAGACAAGAAATTAATTCACATTTAAAAACCAAAATAGAACACAAATGAACTCACATTTAATTACAGAGGGAAACAGACTGCTTCGGGATCACCAGCTGACCCAGCCTGGATTTAGCTTATTACTTATTTACTGACTTTTCCAAAATTTGTACTAATACATTATAGAAGGAAATGGATTAAAAATATGGAAAGGAACATACAAATTCCAGAGTCACACCCACAAAACCAACAGCTTATGTCTACAGGACACAACTCGGGCAATCAAAATTTTTTTTACCAACAGCGAAAGATCTTAAAGACAACTTAAGACCACCAATAATTATGTTGTGTGGGATGCAATTAAGTTACAGAATGTTATCGTTACACACTGTAAATCTATTCTGCTTTCCACCAATTACATGACTTGTAGGAAAGTGAGTTTATCCTTCACATTATATTTGATTTTTAGGGGAATAAAAAGGATCCACCTACCTTGTGCTTCATAATCGGCAAGGTAAGGAGTCGACTGCCTACTCTGTTGAGCTGAGCTCATGCCGAGCACCGACTGCAGTTGTGCCACATTCAAACTGGCTGTAAGTTCACCACTTCGATCGCCGATCTGCAAGAAGACATTCCAAGGCTGAAAACTCACACGACACAGGAGGTTACCTCCGAGCTTATGTTGCCATGTAGTTTGAGGATTTTGGGATTGGGGGGGGGGGGGGGGGGGCTGTCTAGAGGTGGCAACTATGAGGTGGGGCAGGAGTTCACAAGTTGAAAGCAAAGGAAAACAGGAAATTTGTGCCCGGTCTGATGCAATTGATGCAACAGAAAACAGTCAAAATTCAGAAGCTGCACTGTACATTGATGTTTAATTGAGTTATCTTTGCGCATTCCAGACCACCTCCTGTTTATTATTGTTTAATGGCCCATCAATCTGTATGACTGCATAGCAGACGAGCCTTCATTTCCTTCACATTATACTTAGGCCAAAGCAAAAACTGGTCCTGCTAATGAAATATATTCATATGCTGAAGGAACATTTAAATGTTGATATTATACTGTGTAGAATGGAACATTTAAAGACTTGCACAAATCCTTAAACTACTGCGTTTAAAAGCAGCTGCTGTTATTGGCATCAGATTCAGCTTCTGGGAAGTTGTTTGCTTTTGAACGTTACTTGGGTACCTGAACACAAAATCCTGTTGGTTTTAAAATATTAACCCTAAACCTGCTGAAGAGGAATAGTAAATGGAAAGGTTTGGATTTACATAATGCTCATTCAAGCATTGACAGAGAAGTGTGAAAGAACACCGATTAGCAAAAGTCAGAAATTATACTCAGATGAGCACTTACAACCGTAACATATAATCACTGTGGTTTCTTTTTCCCATGACAATTTTGCCCGTTTTTACTTATTGTCTTCTTTTGCTGTTTTGAACCAAAAACACAACTTGTTTTACATATCAAACACGAGGAAATCTGCAGATGTTGGAAATTCAAACAACAACACACACAAAATGCTGGTGGAACACAGCAGACCAGGCAGCATCTATAGGGAGAAGCACTGTCGACGTTTCGGGCCGAGACCCTTCATCAGGACTAACTGAAAGGAGAGATACTAAGAGATTTGAAAGTAGTGGGGGGAGGGGGAAATGCAAAATGACAGGAGAAGACCAGAGGGGGTGGGATGAAGCTTAGAGCTGGAAAGGTGATTGGTGAAAGTGATACAGAGCTGGAGAAGGGAAAGGATCATGGGACGGGAGGCCTCGGGAGAAAGAAAGAAGGGGGGAAGCACCAGAGGGAGATGGAGAACAGGCAAACAACTAAATATGTCAGGGATGGGGTAAGAAGGGGAGGAGGGGCACTAACGGAAGTTAGAGAAGTCAATGTTCATGCCATCAGGTTGGAGGCTACCCAGCCGGTATATAAGGTATTGTTCCTCCAACCTGAGTTTGGAATCATTTTGACAGTAGAGGAGGCCATGGATAGACATATCAGAATGGGAACGGGACGTGGAATTATAATGTGTGGCCACTGGGAGATCCTGCTTTCTCTGGTGGACAGAGCGTAGGTGTTCAGCAAAACTGTCTCCCAGTCTGTGTCGGGTCTCACCAATATATAAAAGGCCACACCGGGAGCACCGGACGCAGTATACCACACCAGCCGACTCACAGGTGAAGTGTCGCCTCACTTGGAAGGACTGTCTGGTGCCCTGAATTGTGGTGAGGGAGGAAGTGTAAGGGCAGGTGTAGCACTTGTTCCGTTTACAAGGATAAGTGCCAGGAGGGAGATCGGTGGGAAGGGATGGGGGGGACGAATGGACAAGGGAATCGCGTAGGGAGCGATCCCTGCGAAAAACAGAAAGAGTGGGGGAGGGAAAAATGTTTTTGGTAGTGGGATCCTGTTGGAGGTGGCGGAAGTTACGGAGAATTATACGTTGGACCTGGAGGCTGGTGGGGTGGTAGGTGAGGACAAGGGGAACCCTATCCTGAGTGGGGTGGCGGGTGGATGGGGTGAGGGCAGATGTGCGGGAAATGGGAGAGATGTGTTTAAGAGCAGAGTTGATGGTGGACGAAGGGAAGCCCCTTTGTTTAAAAAAGGAAGACATCTCCTTCGTCCTGGAATGAAAAGCCTCATCCTGAGAGCAGATGCGGCGGAGACGGAGGAATTGTGAGAAGGGGATAGCATTTTTGCAAGAGACAGGGAGTGTCTCCAACCTGATGGCATGAACATTGATTTCTCTAACTTCCGTTAATGCCCCTCCTCCCCTTCTTACCCCATCCCTGACATATTTAGTTGTTTGCCTGTTCTCCATCTCCCTCTGGTGCTACCCCCTCCCCCTTTCTTTCTCCCGAGGCCTCCCGTCCCATGATCCTTTCCCTTCTCCAGCTCTGTATCACTTTCACCAATCACCTTTCCAGCTCTTAGCTTCATCCCACCCCCTCCAGTCTTCTTCTATCATTTCGCATTTCCCCCTCCCCCACTACTTTCAAATCTCTTACTATCTCTCCTTTCAGTTAGTCCTGACGAAGGGTCTCGGCCCGAAACGTCGACAGCGCTTCTCCCTATAGATGCTGCCTGGCCTGCTGTGTTCCACCAGCATTTTGTGTGTGTTGTTGTTTGTTTTACATATATTAGATTCCTAGACATTTACATTTTGAAACTCCTTACCACAATAATGTACCATTTCCTTCCAATATAGAAGAATAATAAATACTGCCAAGTCCCAACTTAACTTCCAATACTTTTCAATTCTGTAGTATTCCAGCAGCATCGGAACTTTGCTCTTGATCCTTAGAAATAACAGCTTAAAATTTATACAATTATAAAAGCATCCTTTGATACTGGACTCTTATCAAACAAAATTTTATACTAAGCAGCAGGAGAAAATATCATGAATGAGGTAGCTGTTACTACAAAAGGAACTAAGACAAATACAGGTTACAACAACACACACAAAATGCTGGTGGAACACAGCAGGCCAGGCAGCATCTATAGGGAGAAGCGCTGTCAACGTTTCGGGCTGAGCGTTGACAGCGCTTCTCCCTATAGATGCTGCCTGGCCTGCTGTGTTCTACCAGTATTTTGTGTGTGTTGTTTGAATTTCCAGCATCTGCTGATTTCCTTGTGTTTGCTCTTCAAATACAGGTTACAATGCCTTATTTGGGAAGGGGGTGATCAGTCCCAGAAAATAAGTCTGTATCATGATTTTCCATAACTTGAAGTCACATCATCTGAGCAGGCATCTAGAAATGAGAGTTGAAAAAGAAATTATGTTTATTTTTTTCCACATAAACTCTGTTATGTGGTATTTTTATGTCTGTTTATTCAATGTCTGAATTTTATGGGTGCTGATTTATGAATTCTCTAAGGGCAAATT
Source organism: Hypanus sabinus (assembly GCF_030144855.1). Taxonomy (NCBI): domain Eukaryota; kingdom Metazoa; phylum Chordata; class Chondrichthyes; order Myliobatiformes; family Dasyatidae; genus Hypanus; species Hypanus sabinus. The sequence continues at coordinate 12,464,887 of NC_082723.1, forward strand.
TGCATTATGCTGAACAACTGTGATGAGTGTGGTTGCCTGTTTTGAGAAAGGTCCGAGGAAAACATTACAGAGCTTTTCTTTGAGGCAGCTAAAGATACAGGCCTCACTTCCATAAAGGAGTGAAGGAAATCAGTTGAAAGTTTGAGGTTTCATGACATGACTTACAGTAAGAAGGAAAAAAACAAACAACAGTCCTAACATTGAGTCTTCTGCTGCCTTTGCCTTGGTGCCATTTTCTTTGATCTCAGAATCTGGACCATGACTCCAATCTCTGTAATTCCTGATCCAACTGCACTCGCTTACCCTCTCTGTATTTATTCTGTGCTAAGCAGTGACACAATTCTGACTTGTCTTAATACTTCCACTCCCCTTGCAGTTTAACTAACCTCCCAACACTGAACTTGCAGCACTCCACTATGGTCAACATCACAATCTTCAACAAACTGTTACTGCAGTGAGACAAACTGGACCCTACCTCACAGAGACCAAAGGTCTCACACATCACACCATTCCTTCTATTGCACCATGACCCCAACAATAAACACATTACTGATCTAATTTCCTGACAAGATCTTCACTCCAGAGCCACAGACCTCACAAAGGAACCCCACTTCTCCCTCCTCTCCAACAACCGCAAGCAAGACTGTTCTTGTTGGACCAATTCTTCCAACTTGTTCCTGTCCTACAGAATGCATCTCTTCCTGCTTTAACCTCACACATCCATATGGGCCAACTCCTTCTGCTACATTTTCCACTTCCCAGGTGACAATCAGCTCATTTTCACCAAGGGCAACCAATTCTCTATTCCTCAAATTAAGATGAATTGAGGGCCCTTCAGTTCTCCATTGCGCAAGAAGCTCAACTACAACCATCCCCCCCACACAGCCCACCTTGTTTCTCTAGCTGAACATGATCTTACTTTGAACTATTCTTATAGAATCACAGTCACACTGCAATAAAACAGTACTTCTGGCCTACTGAGTCACCTATAATTATCCTTGTTCCAGTCCGCTTGGAAGTTCCACCCCTCACCTGTCTTTGCTATACAATGACACATACAATACAATCACTGGCCACTTTATTAGGTACCTCTTAGAACCTGGTGTGGTTTGCTGCTGTTGCTGTAACCTATCCACTTCAAGGTTTGACATGTGCATTCAGAGAAACTATTTTACAAATCGCTGTCGTAACGTGTGGATAGTTGAGTTATTACTGCCTCTCTGTCAGCTTGAACCAGTCTGGCCATCCTCCTCCGATCTCTCTCATTAACAAGGCATTTTTACCCACAGAACTGCTGCACAGTGGATGTTAGTTTTAAATTTTTGCACCATTCTCTGTAAAGTCCAGAGACTGCTGTGTGTGAAATTCACAAGAGATCAGCAGTTTCTGAGATACTCAAACCACCCCATCTGGCACCAACAGTTATTCCACCGTCAATGTCATTTAGATCACCTTTCTTCCCTATTCTGATGTTCGGTCTGAACAACTGAACTTCTCGACCATGTCTGCATACTTTTAAAAAGGTATTTTGACAAGTACTTAGGTAGGAAAAGAGCAGAAGGACACAGGCAAATGGCAAAGGCACCACAGTCAGCCTGAACAAGGTCCTAAAGAACTGTTGAATGCCCCTACTACATTCCAACTCTAACTGCTTTTCGAATAAAAAATATATAAATATTTCTAATTGGATGACTGGTCAACTTCCTGTTCCAAGGCAACAACCTCGACCCTTCTTCCCTGGAATAATTCCAGTAAATTCCTTTTGCACCTTTGTTAAGGTCTCTTTTTACTGAGGTGAGATGCTCAGAGGTGGGTACAACACTTCAGATATGGCTGACACAATAATTTATATATGTTGAACATGACATTTACAAAGGCCATTATCCCAAACCTTCTTTTAAAACTGCTTTCACCATCTGCCTTGCCACTTTCAATGAACTTTATACATGTATCACCAGCTGTGTTTATTCTACTTTTGCTTTGAAAATTATATCCTCCAGATAATTCTGCTTCTCCTTTCTTCCAACCTAAATGGAACACTTTTTTTCTTCATCAAATTACATTTGTCACAAAGTGCAACCAAATCTCCCTTTATCTTCTTTTAGTCTAGTACTAGCTTCTCTGCAATTTACTAAACTTAAAAGTTTTGTGCCGTCTGAAAATTTGGAAAGTATATCCTGTCCTTAATATACGTTAAAGGCAGAGGTCCTACAGCAGACTTGCAGTGAACTCCAGAGTACATTTAGCTGGAAACTCAAAAACAAAATTTCACTGCTGCAGACACAAGAGACTGCAGACGCTGGAACCGGAGCCAAAAACTGATCTGCCGAGGAACTTGGCCAGTGAGGCAGCTTCTGTGGAGGGAAATGGATAATTGACCTTTCAGGTCAAGACCCTTCATCTGGGATGATTTTTACTCCAATCTTTAACTATTCCTGTTTCCTAGCACTTAGACATTTTCCTATCCATCCCAATGCAGCCTCTTTCATTCCATGGACTTCAGTTTTGATAAAAAGTCAATTATGTCATACTTTTATCAAGTGCCTTTTGAAAGTTTGTAAACTCCACATCAACCTGTTCTGTTACTTCATTTAAAATAAAGGCAAATTGTGTTTTTTTTTTATTAGTTTTTTTTAATACATTTTCTACATAACTACAGATAGAAAAAAAAACCCAGATCAAAATGAAGGACATTGATACAGTGCAAAAATAAGCTTACAATAACAATCTGATACAGAGAAAGATAATTGAAAAAGCACCCAAATTGAAGACAAGTAAAATTAGCATCCTCCCCAAGCCCCACAGCACAAATCAAAAAAAGGAAACTCCAGACCACCCACATCACAATATAGAGAATATAAATCAGGACAATCAAACCCCCAAAGCTGTAAATACACTTAGCAACAGAAGATATTAATGCCTACTACCAAAAGAAAGAGGAGCTGAAAGCAAGGGACCGAAAAAAAAACCTTAGTTAGGAGGAAGGTTATGAAAGTACTCAATAAAAGGTCCCCAGACCTTATGGAACTTTAAGTCCGAATTAAGAATTGAATAATGAATTTTTTCAAGGTCCAAGCAGGCCATAATATCATTAAGCCATTGAGCATGTGTGGGCGGGGCAACATCTCTCCATCTAAGAAGGATTAAACGTCTAGCCAGGGGAGAGGCAAATTATAATATTCGACACTTAGACAAACTCAGACGTAAATCTGTCTCACCCCAGAAACCGAACAGAGCAATTAAAGGGTTTGGTTCTTCGTGGTGATTCAGAATATACGATAACGTTATAAAGACATCTTTCCAAAATTTCTCCAAGCTAGGACAAAACCTGTATATATGAATGAGAGAGGCCTCACCCCTTTTGCATTTATCACAAAGTGGACTGATGTTAGGGTAAAATCGAGATAGTTTAGATTTAGACATATGGGCTCTATGAACAATCTTAAACCGTAAGAGGCAATGGCGAGCACAACGAGAGGTTGTATTAACTGATTTGAGAATCGAGTCCCAAGTCTCATCAGATAAGGAGGTATTTAAATCCTGCTCCCATGCCATTTTAATTTTATCCACAGGGGCACATCGTAAGGCTGCTAATTTATCTTGAATACTTGATATTAAACCTTTGCCTCGTGGATTAATGGAAAGAAAAAAGTCCATAACATTTTTCGCAGGCATTTCAGGGAAGTTAGGAATTAAAGGAACAATAAAGTGTCTAATTTGGAGATATCTAAAAAAATGAGCATTGGGCAGATTGAACTTAGCAGAGAGCTGTTGGAAAGAAGCGAAGCGATTATCAATGAAAAGATTTTCAAAATGTCTAATGCCCTTCCTATACCAATCATGGAATGCTGAGTCACATGTAGTGGGTAAAAAAAGGTGATTATGCACGACAGGGCTGGAAACGGAAAAACCATGGAAACCATAAAATTTGGCAAATTGTGTTTAAGTAAATTTTTTTCCTGTTTTAACTGTTTCCTGTTTTTTCTGTTTTTACTGTTTTCCCCCCAATCAGCGCACCCATGTTTAAATGTCTATTAATTGTGTCCGTATGTTTCTTTCCCCAGCACACATGCTATCCCTTATAAAGGCCTGATGAATGGTCTCAGCCCGGAACATTGACTGTTTTGCCCTCTCCAAAGATGAGGAATAGAGACACAAAATTCATTGAGCATTTTATGCGTTACTCAGGATTTCCACAAAATGTAGAATCTCCTGTGTCTATCACAAGCTGTACTGATTGGTTTGCATTCGTTGAGTTGAGCACTATTCTATTTTTGAACAGGGAATCCTCAGTGCTCACCCTTAGGTGAAATCAGGCAACATGGGATATACAAAGGAAAATGGAGCCGAGGTAGATGATTAGCTATCATCTTGGCAAATTCTGGACCAGGCTGGAAGCACCACAAAGCTGCTGCTTCTAATTCTCAACTAATCTTTGTAAACATAGGTGTTTGGAAGATTACAGTCAGGGGCTCTGAAGTTCACTCCTCTCAGCAAATAGGTTAGGATCCAGGTGTCTTATCCACTTTCAGTATAGCTAGCCTTTCTTGTTTCTTAGGCCATCCAGTATTTCAACCATTTCACTCCAAAGCTGAGTCTCCAGCAGTAGTTTTTTCTTTCTTTAATAAAAACTTAAGTACTCATTTACTAACTCAATCATTTTCTCTGCTTGGCAGATTATCTCCCAATATAATGTAATCAAGAACTGTACAGAGGCAAGGCATATGGTCCTCAATTTTGTCTATTTCATCAAATTCATAAACGTGGCCTAATGGCAAAATTACAAATATATTGCACTGAGGCATTAATTTAATCAAATAAGGGATTAAGTAGCGTATTTCTGTACACAACAAATGCTTAGAACTAAATATTTTATAGTATAAGATAACATTTTTTTTGAAGTGGATTCATCAGGCTTAGGTATACAGCCAAATGGTCCTTGCAATTCACTGTTCCCTTGGGATTGCACTCAAGCTGTGTAATACAGACATAACCAAATCTCATTACTTAATAATGACTTGTTTTGCTTTAGTTTTTCTTTGTTCTTTGGCAGTACAAAGTCGGGAAATGTTAGAGTTGACAAAAGGGCTGGAGAGAGAAGACACAAGGGAAACGGGAGGCTGACATTTTACTGTGTGAGCCTTCTTGTGGAAGATCACACAATGAGAAAATAAATGATATGATTTAAATTTTAGTTTCAACACCTTCACTTTTAACTAAGGGTGGGCAATGCAGGACTTTACCAGAAATGCTCAGAATCTATCAGCCCTCTCCCATTAATAGAACAGTGATATAAACACAATATTACTTATTTACCAGCACTTATTTAATCAGAATGATGCTTTTCTTTCATTAACACGCATCTTTAACAACACAATGACCAGGACATTTATTTAGCAAAACTAGAGCAGAAGAAGCTACAAGTTAATATGAACTTGCTGACTCCACTCAAAAACAAGCCCTCATCAGTCAATAAGAATGACACAGTAGCATAGCCATTGTCAGAAAGGTGTTTGAACATTCTCCACATGGGTGTAAGCGGATGGTGTAGGCTCGGAGGGCCCACTACCATGTTGTGTCGCTAAATAAATGAATAAGAACATGTAAAAGTGAGTCACTGAAATACTTTGCAAAACCAAGAGTTTCTCATATTTATTTAAAAACTATACTTGGCACCTGAGAAAAACCAACGCTGACCTTTGAACAACAAATGAACCTCTTGACACTGTCTGCATGCTTATAGAGAATTGCAGCCACATGATTGGCTGATTAGATATTTGCATTAACAAGCAGGTGAACAGGTGAACTTAATAGAGTGACACTGAGTGTATTTTAAATGCTCTGCCCATTTCTCAAGGCTAATGCCCACTAATTCTTACATTAGCTACAACAACTCCAGTTTAACTGGACTGAATGCACTCGTATTCATCCAGATCCTCATCAAACCTCTCAAATAATTCAAAGCATTCTTGAAAAAAGTTACAAAGCAGTTCTCATGAAATCTCAAGCAAGAGAGAGCACACAAGACTATGAGACACATAAAGCTGCCTTCTGATTCTACAGATTTCCCATGAAAGCCAGCACTTCATTGACACTACAGTGATGGTTCAACACACAATGGATTCAGAAATTATTTAGGTTTTTCAAACCCAATTCCAATAACCATATTATCAAATATCTATACATTTGGTAAGGTTTTATTTGACATATTACAGATGCTATGTAAATGATGTTAATTTGGTTTTAAATTAATACCATAAATGAAACGGAGAACTTGCAACAGAATGATCTGCACAACCATGGGTAATGATGCTTTGCTGCAGGATATTTCAAGGACATACTGACACCTGAAGAGCCCACACTTTTTACTTGTTGTTCAAAAGAATATTAGCTTAAGCAACCAAGCTGTGCCATTCTCCTTCAAGTGAAGCACCATTTTTGGCCAAGTATAACCTTGGAAACTGTTCTGTAGTTAGAAATTTGGACAGACTTCATGATAAACTCTTTCAGTTAGTAGTAAACAAATTCAACATTTCTCACCAATAAGCTACCTTTAGATTTAGGAACATGTATACGGTAAAGATGCACTGATGCCATATGCAGGTACCTTTGATGAAATCAAGTACAGTATGATTTTTAACATTGTTTTGGAGGGCGCAACGATACAACAGAAACTAAAAACTGTTCATGTACTGTATAAATCAGTATCAGATGAATACAGTTTGTTTTGTAATATAATTACATTAACTATTAACAGTTTCTAGCACAACGGTGATCTAATCTGAATGCATGACTGCTGAAGAAGTTGATTGAGAACAGAATACATACTGCCCAATTTCTGATAAAGTGAGTTCTGTCATTTGCAACTGTGGCTCCCCAGAACCTTATCTACCAGAATTGTAAACTTTTGAAGGAGAACTTTTTGTTTTGACAGATAAAGTCACAATTGCAATTAACCTGCAGCACACAGCTAAAATAAGCTCCGCAGATACGGAGGCCTAGTTATGGCTTATAACAATTAGGCCTTCAATATTTCAAAGGACTCATCTCTTCAACAACTTAGTCAGTTTCTAATTAGCCCAATTCTGCATATGCAATTTAGATGTAATTACCGTGACTAATTAAAATGTTACCGCTAATAGCAGAACAATTATATAACCCACAGGATTCGAGTTTTGAGTTACTAATTTAAACATATGAAATGCTGATTACATGGAGAACAAATGCTGCTTACATTTTTCAACACGACCATGATCCATCTGCTGTTTGCGCAGGGATAGACAGTACTCTCACTTTAAGCATTTGTAGCTCTCAATGCAAACCTGAATGCAATGTGGGACCAGGTATTCCCAGGCATTAGTGAAGATGCTGCACTCTTTCAAAAAGGCTTCCTGAACATCCTTCAGTCTTTTCCTTTGTCTACCTGGTAACCTCTTACTCCAAGAGGGCTTGAAATGAGGTGTTTCATTCAGCCATCTGTCATTGGGCATGGGAAGGACATGGACAATTAGCACATTAATGTCCTGTTCAATAATGCTTGGGATATTGGAGAGAATGCCAACTTTGGTTTGCTTGTCCTGCCAGTAGATTGGAGGATTCTGTGCGGTGCTGGTCTCTCTTTTGTGCTGTGATACCTATGCATAATCCATGACTCAGAATCTGACCAGTGCTGCTTGGTAAACCATAAGCATTGTATCGACCTTCAAACACACCTGCCCCCACTGAGACCGAGAAAATGTGACAGCACATGGAAGAATGTTATTATTGACATCTGTCTTTACTGAGTGCTGGCTCTCGAAATCTGAGAAATGGTCAGTATTTCCCAGGGTCTCACTGTGGGCCATCACTGTCAGGAGACAGTGCCATACAATGGGGCAAGTTGGTACAGAATGTCTGTTTTGCAGATGTTGAGTGTCAGGTCCCTCTTTAAATGCAGCCTACTTTGGTAAACGAGCCAAAGGTGACTTGAAACTCAGCATCCATAAGCGTGCAGGCAGCTTGACTTCCACAACCGAAGTGATCTTGGTGCTAACTGGAAGCAACAATGGTCAGGTTCCCATCTGCCCTGCGGACTAACTGCATACAGCTGGCAGCTTGTTGGAGCTATGGAAAAACTTTTGGGGCAATAATAGTCTTGCTTAACACCAGTCTCAGTTTCATAAAAGTACTAAAGCTGCCCTGAGGTTATTTCAGGAAACTTTAAGTGTGTTCTGATCAAATCCACATACAATCTGCTAACCAAATTGGACAGGTCTTTTGCTATTCATCCATTATTTTTGTTTCTCTTACACAATATTCAGAACTTTAGATATACCCACTGCTTTACCACCTTTGTCTAAAATCATTTTACTTTGGTTAGCATGCAGCTGATTTGAATGGCACAATGCAAAAGTTGTTCATGATTCACGATTGTTTAATGTCGTTTTCAATACACAAGCGTAAAGGAGAATGGTCCAGATCTGATGCAGCACAAATTAACACAATAAGATAAAGACACAATAATATTTTAAAAAACAATAAATATGTAAAATAGCTTATCTATGTACAAAGATTGATTGTATATCCATAAAGTGACACTCAGTACAGGAGTGTTTATACATAATGTGACTGACAGGAAATGTTAAAGTAATGGTGGTTGGGGATGTGGAGGGGTGGGTTAGTGGGTGAAGATGTTGATCATCCTTTCTGCTTGGTGAAAGTTGCTGATTTTGAGTCTGGTGATTCTGGCATGGATGCTACGTTGCCTCCTCCCTGATGTCGCTGGCCCTTTTTCCGACACCTTTCTGTAAATATATCCTTGATGGCGGGTAGGCCGGTGCTGGTGATGGGCTGGGGAGTTTTAGCTACCCGTTGTAAGAGCCTCCTGTGTGCCATAGTGCAGTTTTCATAGTGTACAATGTTGCATCTTGTTAGGATGCTCTCCACTGCACATCTGTAGAATGACGTGAGTATAGGCAGTCCCCGGATTACATACGAGTTCCGTTCCTGAGTCCGTCTTTAAGTCGGATTTGTACAGAAGTCAGAACAAGTACATCTGGTATTATTTAGCGTCAGTTAGTCAAATGATTGTCTTAGTATATAGTATATATTTTACCTTTCTATGCATATAAAACACTTAAGAAACGTATGTATTCCAATAATTAAACCACTGCGTTGCTTAGTAATAATTGCAGCTTTAATTGAAGCAGCACCTTTCACATGCTCCATTATTCTCACTTTATCCGTTATCCTTTAAAATTGTTCCGATCGTTGACCGACTGTAGCCTAACGCTTTTCCAATGACCGATGGCGTTTCACCTCTTACCAAACGCTTTATTATTTCTACTTTATTTTCAATCGCGATCGCTTCCCGTCAATGGAACAGAAACACTGTGGGCGACGGCTCCCGAGCTTTGCCGGCTCCCGAGGTCCGCTGGGTCCTAAGGAGCACTGCATTGAGACAGGCTAAATGGGACAAGTGGGGGCTGTGCTGAGTTTGGGTATTTGATTATCCACAATATTCCACGTGGGAATTTAAACTGGAGGTGTCCGTGTATTTTTTTTATGAGGTCGAGTTGTGAGCTCAACATCAACCCAGCACAGATGGTACGGGAGTCACTGGATAAACATCAACCCAGCACTGGAAGGGTCTATCACTGGATCGAACTCGGGAAACTCCAATCTCCAGCCTGGCGCTGATTTCACTGCCCCACCAGCCGAGTGGAACGGGGGGGGGGGAGGGGAGTCAGAGTGAATCTTACTAAGAAAAATTTAAGCCAAATACAAAGTTAAACAGTTAAACACTCAACACAGTGTCAACGGCAACGACTTAAAATGGCGGACGGCCTTCTCCTTCCTCGGTTCGTAAATACGAGTTGTCCGTAAGTCAGACGTTCGTAACTCGGGGACTACCTGTATAGATGTGCATAATGCTCTCTTCAGTCTCCTCAGAAAGAAGAGGCATTAATGAGCTTTCCTGAACATGTAGAATGTGTTCTAGGACCATGAGAGGTTGGGCTAGGTGTGCATTTCCACATATAACAATTACAGCATGGAAACAGGCCATCTCGGCCCTTCTAGTCCATGCCGAATGCTTACTCTCACCTAATCCCACTGACCTGCACTTAGCCCATAACCCTCCATTCCTTCCCTGTCCACATACCTATCCAATTATGCTTTAAATGACAATAACGAACCTGCCTCGACCACTTCTACCGGAAGCTCATTCCATACAGCTACCACTCTCTGAGTAAAGAAATTCCCCCTCATGTTACCTTTAAACTTTTGCCCCTAAGTCTCAGCTCATGGCCTCTTGTTTGAATCTCCCCTACTCTCAATGGAAAAAACCTGTCCACGTCAACTCTATCTATCCCCCTCATAATTTTAAATACCTCTATCAAGTCCCCCCTCAACCTTCCACGCTCCAAAGAATAAAGACCTAACTTGTTCAATCTTTCCCTGTAACTTAGGTGCTGAAACTCAGGTAACATTCTAGTAAATCTTCTCTGCACTCTATTTTGTTGACATCTTTCCTATAATTTCCTACATGTTTGAAATTGCTCAGTTTCCACTACTGTGCCAGTTATGTAAAAAGGGGTATAAATGATGCAAGTTCTCCCAAAGTTGGTAAAAATCTGCTCTGTCTTGTTGACAGTGAGGAAGAAGGTATTTGCCTGGCACCAGGCCTTGAACTCTTCCACTTCCTCTCTGTAGGCTGTCTCATCGTTGTTGGCAATGAGCCCCACCACTGTCGAGTCATTGTGAAGTTGTCAACGTGAGTACTCGGGAATTTAGCCGTGCAGTCACGTGTGAGCGGAGTGTTCAGCAATGGGCTCAGCACACAGCCCGGGCTATTGAGGATGACTCGTAGGTGGAGCGGTTGTGTGTCCTGACAATCCAAGTTTTGTTGGTAAGGAAGTCCAACACTCAGTTGCGCAGTGATGTACTTAGATCAAGGAACAGGAGTTGGTTCACCAAGATCTGTGGGACAATAGTGTTGAACACCAAACTGAAGTCCTTAAACAGCATTCTGATGTAAGGTGCGTCAGGGCCAGGTGAATGACAGGTGCTTTAGCATCTGTCGCAGAGTGGTTCTGACTTTAAGCATATTGGTGTGTGTCCAATAGCGAAGTTGCTTGTGACATGTTAATTTAATCTATTTCCACACTGCAATGAACTAAACCTTTGGTGTTAATCTGCTTGAAGCCTTTCCATCACAAGAGAAAAAGAAAGCCCCAATTCAGTGTGATTATATTTGGTAGAACATTGTGGGACAGTAATTTGGGAACTTTGCTTTATCAGAGGTGTCATTTGTTGGAAAAGAAACTAATACGCTTTCTGAATTTCCTACCACTAAATGTACATATCTTTACCTCCCCCTCTGCTTTCTGCAGGGATCCCTCCCTCCCAATTCTCCTGTCTATTCATCCCGCTCCACTAATCTTGCTCCTGGTGCTTATCCCTGCAAGCAGCCTAAGTGTTGCACCTGCCCATATACCACATCCCTTCAGGGCCCAAGACAGTCCTACCAGGTGAGGCAACACTTCACCTGGATATCTGCTGGGGTTGTCTATTGTGTCCAGTCCTCCCAATGCAGCCTCTTCTACATTGGGGAGACCTGTCGTGAATTGGTGGATCGCTTCATCGAGTACCTCCACACCATCTGCCAAAAGAGGAACTTTATGATGGCCAAATATTTTAATTGCATTCCCATTCCTGTTCCGACATGTTGCTTCATGGCCTCCTTTTGTGCCATGATGAGACTACCCTCACGGTAGAGGAGCAACATCGTATATTCTGTCTGGGTAAGCTCCAACCTGAAGACATAAATATTGATTTCTCCTTCCAGAAAATAAATTCTACCCCAACCTCCATCTTCCTCTATTCCCCACTCTGACCATTTTACCTCCTCTCACGAGTAGTTTCCTCCTTCCCTTTTCTCTATGATCCACTCTCCACTCCTATCAGAATTCTTTTTCTCCAGCCCTTGACCTTCACCAACCATCTGGCTTCACCTCTCACCTTCCTGCTGGCCTGCCCCTACCCCCACCTTTATACTCTGGCGCCTTCTCAGACCCGAAGAAGGGCCTCACCCCGAAACGTCGACAGTCTATTCCTTTCCGTGGATGCTGCCAGACCCGTGGAGTTCAGATCAGGTGACAGTGCTAATAATATCTCAGTATAAGAGAGAGGCAGAGGCATTAATGTATCTAACAGCAGAAGGGCCAGTTATTTGGACTGAATATTTGAGGTAAATAACAAATGAACAGGAGGAAATGATCAGAGCTTTTCTAAAATGCATATCTACAATCTGTATTATACTACCTGAAGGGATGGTGGACACAGCACACTTCACAAGGTTAAGCACTTCAACGGAATGCTAAGACTTGAGAAAATAGTTGTAGTGAAGGACTATATCAGACAGATCTTACAAAGGATCAGGTGCAGGAAAGTGGGCACAAGGGCAGCTTCCAATTCTGTAAGATTTCATGATGTGGGTCTGACAGTTTCTTACCTCTCTGGAGATTTCTAGGTGTCTTGTTGCAAAATGTAGTCCTTGCTCATGGCTCCCAAGGGATACGTAGGCATTTCCTAGACTCCAGCACGCTCTGCCTTCTCCAACTCTGTTCAAAAAGCCAAAAAGAACATCTGATAGCACATTTTCTTGTACCCTATTGTACAACTTTTGGATGAGATTAGAATACTTCTCTTATCAAATCTCAAATCCAATAGAAAATATTTCTGATCTCTCAGTTTTACTATACAATAATGAAATATTAAGTGTTTGGCTCGAGAATTCCTTTTCTAACATAACATGCAATTGCAAAGCTTTTTAAGTGGTTTCTGGTGGAACGCAGCAGGCCAGGCAGCATCTGTAGGAAGAAGTACAGTTGACATTTCAGGCAGAGACCCTTCACCAGTCCTGGCCTGCTACGTTCCACCAGCATTTTGTGTGTGTTGCTTGAATTTCCAGTGTCTGCAGATCTCCTCGTGTTTAAGTGGTTTCTATCCTTTTCTGCACAGAGAAAATTATACCACCGGTGAATATGAGAAGATAAATAAAAACATAGGGCCCATTTAACTGCTCCATGATATGTTTTATTACAGACCAGATTCACATGACAAGCTTTGCCTTAATGTTTGGTCTCGAGCATAAGAAAAATCTGACAGAGTTCAAAATGAAAGAATACATCAAATGTTGCACAGAATATTGTGTGTGAGCCTCAGGAAAGTCAAGCCTAGTAACAGCATTTATTTAGAGTTTTTTGAGCTACGGCAGAATCGGTACAGCTTTGTCCGACTTACTGTGCAAACAGGAGGTGGAAGGTATGGGTGACAAAGAGAAAATCTGTAACACTTTCTTCAGTTATGTAGAAGGATGTAATAGAGAAATGGCGGTCTTTTAAAGGTGAAATTTTGAGGGTACAGAACCTTTGTTCCTGTTAGGTTGAAAAGAAAGGTTAAAAGTTTGAGAGAGCCATGGTTTTCAAGAGATATTGGAAACTTGGTTAGGAAAAAGAGAGATATTTACAATAAATATAGGCAGCATGGAGTAAATGAGGTGCTCGAGGAATATAAAGAATGTAAGAAGAATCTTAAGAAAGAAATTAGAAAAGCTAAAAGAAGATACGAGGTTGCTTTGGCAAGTTAGGTGAAAATAAATCCGAGGGTTTCTACAGTTATATTAATAGCAAAAGGATAGTGAGGGATAAAATTGGTCCCTTAGAGAATCAGAGTGGATAGCTATGTGTGGAGCTGAAAGAGATGGAGGAAATTTTGAACAATTTCTTTTCTTCGGTATTCACTAAGGAGAAGGATATTGAATTGTGTAAGGTAAGGGAAATGAATAGGGAAGTTATGGAAGCTATGATGATTAAAGAGGAGGAAGTACTGGCGCTTTTAAGGAATATAAAAGTGGATAAATCTCTGGGTCCTGACAGGATATTCCCAAGGACCTTCAGGGAGGTTAGTGTAGAAATAGCAGGGGCTCTGACAGAAATATTTCAAATGTCATTAGAAATGGGAATGGTGCTGGAGGATTGGCGTATTGCTCATGTGGTTCCATTGTTTAAAAAGGGTTCTAAGAGTAAACGTAGCAATTATAGGCCTGTCAGTTTGACGTCAGTGGTGGGTAAATTAATGGAAAGTATTCTTAGCGATGGTATATATAATTGTCTGTATAGACAGGGTCTGATGAGGAACAGTCAACATGGATTTGTGCGTGGAAGGTCATGTTTGACAAATCTTATTGAATTTATTGAAGAGGTTACTAGGAAAGTTGACGAGAGTAAAGCAGTGGATGTAGTCTATATGGACTTCAGTAAGGCCTTTGACAAGGTTCCGCACGGATGGTTAGTTAGGAAGGTTCAATCGTTAGGTATTAATATTGAAGTAGTAAAATGGATTCAACAGTGGCTGGATAGGAGATGCCAGAGAGTAGTGGTGGATAAATGTTTGTCAGGTTGGAGGCTGGTGACTAGTGGTGTGACTCTGTACTGGGTCCAATGTTGTCTGTCATATACGTTAATGATCTGTATGATGGGTTGTAAATTGGATTAGAAAGTATGCAGATGATACTAAGGTAGGTAGCATTGTAGATAATGAAGTAGGTTTTCAAGGTTTGCAGAGAGAATTAGGCTAGTTAGAAGAGTGGGCTGAACGATGGCAGATGGAGTTTAATGCTGATAAGTGTGAGGTTCTACATTTTGGTAGGAATAATCCAAACAGGACATACATGGTAAATGGTAGGGCATTGAAGAATGCAGTAGAACAGAGTGATCTAGGAATAATGGTGCATAGTTCCCTGAAGGTGGAATCTCATGTGGATAGGGTGGTAAAGAAAGCTTTTGGTATGTTGGCCTTTATAAATCAGAGCATTGAGTATAGGAGTTGGGGTGTAATGTTAAAATTGTACAAAGCATTGGTAAGGCTGAATTTGGAGTATTGTGTACAGTTCTGGTCGCCGACTTATAGGAAAGATGTCAACAAAATAGAGAGGGTACAGAGATGACTTACTAGAATGTTACCTGGGTTTCAGCACCTAAGATACAGGGAAAGGTTGAACAAGTTAGGTCTTTATTCTTTGGAGCGTATAAGGTTGAGGGGAGACTTGATAGAAGTATTTAGAGTTGACGTGGACAGGCTTTTTCCATTGAGAGTAGGGGAGATTCAAACCAGAGGACATGAGTTGAGACTGAGGGGGCAGAAGTTTAAGGATAATATGAGGGGGAATTTCTTTACTCAGAGAATGGTAGCTGTGTGGAATGAGCTTCCAGTAGAAGTTGTAGAGGCAGGTTCGGTTTTGTCATTTAAAGCAAAATGGGATAGGTATATGGACAGGAAAGGAATTGAGGGTTATGGGCTGAGTGCGGGTCAGTGGGATTAGGTGAGATTAAGCGTTCGGCACGGACTAGAAGGGCCGAGATGGCCTGTTTCCGTGCTGTAATTGTTATATGGTTATATGTGATTTGAGGACAACCATACAGGAATAGACCACTTGAGGGTTACCGAAAAACAACGGTCATATAGCCTACACAGCCCACTTACAATTGTTTTTTTCCTAAGTTAACATTGCTTTGACAACAATGCCACTACTTTTTTGTTGTGTCAGGAAGGTTCAAGTAAAATAGTTTTTTTCAGACTAGAGGAGGACCTTAGGAAGAGGCAATGGCGCCTAACAGTGACTCCTTTGCTTGCATCTTCGGAAATAGCTCTATTTCCATCTTCGATATCTTTATATTTTCCTTTCAGGGTTCTTTTGAAGACCCCGACCTGGAGTTACACGCTGACTACAGTTCTTTGTGGGGGTGGGAACCACTCTTGGGGCTCCATGACTGGCTGTTATTTGGCATGCCAAGGGTGCAGCCTGATATCTTTGTTCGCCTTCAGACGTTCGAGATTTCGTGGTTCTGGAGACGGGGGGGGGGGGGGGGATGAGAGGTCGGTGTCCGGGCAGGAGGCCAGTGTGTCATGGGACAAGGAAGATCTAAGGCCGTGTGCCCAGGAACCTGAGATCTTTGGGCACATCGCTCAGAAAAAGTGACGCAACGGACTTTTATCATCATAAACCAGCGAGTTGTTTGTTATGTCTCCCCTCTCGCTGTGTAAAGGAGACACTTCTTTCTCCCTTATTAGGGGGAGAGAGGGGAGGGGGAAGGGGGAGAGGAGTGGGGGTGAAAGGGGTTGGGAGGGGGAGGGGAGAGGGAGCACGCACCTGTGGAAGGTTATACAGCAGATGAATGAGCAGTCTTTGGTGTACTGCAAGGCTGTGTCGTTACTGCTGCTTGCTGTACGTTTGAGTGCTCAGTGGTGGGTGCCGGTGGGGGAAGGGGGACGGTGTTTGCTGCTGCTTATGTGCAGGAGGGCGGAGAGCTGAGGGAGACTTTGGGGTTCTAACATTTAACTGTTATTCCTTCTTTGGGGGCATTCCTCTGCTTTCATGCATGGCTGCAAAGAAAAAATGGGATGTGGATTACAAATTACAGCAGGAGATAGAAAAGGCCTGTCAGAAGGGCAATGTCATGATAATCATTGGGGATTTTAACATGAAAGTGGATTGGGAAAACCAGGCCAGTACTGGACCTCAAGAGAGAGAATGTAGAAGGGATGGCTTTTTAGAACAGCTTGTTGTTGAGACTACCAGGGGATCGGCTGTGCAATGACCTGGAGGTGATAAGAGAGCTCAAGGCTAGGAACCCATAGGGAACAGTGATCACAATATGATCGAGTTTGCTTTGAAATTTGAGAAAGAGAAACTAAATTCCAATGTGTCTGTATTTCAGTGGAATAAAGGAAATTACAACGGCATGAGAGGGGAACTGACCAAGGTTGATTGGAAAGGGAAACTAACAGGAAGGACAGCAGATCAGCAATGGCTGGAGCTTCTGTGAAAATGAGGGAAGTGCAAGACAGATATATTCCAAATAAAAATAAATTTTCAAATGGAAAAAGGACACTACCATGGTTGACAAGTGAAGTCAGAGCCAAAGTAAAAGCAAAACAGAGGGCATACAAGGAAGCCAAAGCTAGTGGGAAGATAAGGGATTGGGAATCTTTTAAAAACTTGCAGAAGGAAACTAAGAAGGTCATTAGGAAGAAAAGATGAATTATGAAAGGAAGCTGGCGACTAATATCAAAGATGATGCTAAAAGCTCTTTTAAGTATATAAAGGGTAAAAGAGAGTTGAGGGTAGATATAGGACCAATAGAAAATGACGCTGGAGATATTATAATGAGAGACGCAGAGATGGCAGAGGAACTGAATGCGTATTTTGCATCAGTCTTCACAGTGGAAGACGTCTGCAGTTTACCAGACATTCAAGAGTGTCAGGGAAGTGAAGTATGTGCAGTGAAAATTACAAGTGAGAAGGTGCTCAGGAAGCTTAATAGTCTGAGTGTGGGTAAATCTGCTGGGCCTGATGGAATGCACCCTCCGGTTCTGAAGGAAGTAGCTGGAGAGATTGCGGAGCCATTAACAATGATCTTTCAAGGATCGATCGATTCTGGCATTATACAGGATTACTGGAAAATTGCAAATGTTACTCTGCTATTTAAGAAGGGTGGGAGGCAGCAGAAAGTAAATTATAGACCTGTTAGTCTGACATCAGTTTGGGAAGTTTTGGAACAGACTGTTAGGGATGAGATTATAGAATATCTGGAGGCACATGACAGGAAAGGAAGGAAAATCCTGCCTGACTATCCTACTGCAATTTTTTGAGGAAATTACTAGCAGGGTAGACAAAGGAGATGCAGTGAAGTGATGTACTTGGATTTTCAGGCTTTTGACAAGGTGCCACACATGAGGCTGCTTAGCAAGATAAGAGCCCATGGAATTAAAAGGGAGTTAGTTACTACCTGGGTGGAGCATTGGCTTATCGGCAGAAAACAGAGAGTGGGAATAAAGGGATCCTATTCTGGCTGGCTGCCGGTTACAAGTGAAATTCCATAGGGGTTGGTGTTGGGACTGCGGCTTTTTAAGTACGTCATTGATTTTGACTATGGGATTAATGGATTTGTGGCTAAATTTGCCGATGATACAAAGATAGGTGGAGGACTGGGTTGTGTTGAGGAAACAGAGAGCCTGCAGAGAGACTTAGATAGTTTAGGGGAATGGACAAAGTAGCAGCAAATGAAATACAATGTTGGAAAGTGTATGGTCATGCACTTTGGTGGAAGAAGTAAAAGGGCAGACTGTTATTTAGATGGGGAGAGAATTCAAAATGCAGAGATGCAAAGTGACTCGGAAGTCCTTTAGCAAGATACCCTAAAGATTAACCTCCAGGTTGAGTCGGTGGTGAAGCAGGCGAATGCAATGTTGACATTCATTTCTGGAGGTACAGAATTCTAAGAGCAGGGATGTGATGTTGAGGCTCTGTAAGGCACTTGTGAGACCACACTCAAGAGCATTGTGTGCAGTTTTGGGCTCCTTGTTTTAGGAAGGATATACTGACATTGAAGAGGGTTCAGAGAAGATTCACAAGAATGATTCCAGGAATGAAAGGGTTACCGTATGAGGAAAGTCTGGCAGCTCTTGGGTTATACTCCCTGTAGTTCAGGAGAATGAGGGGGATCTCACAGAAACATTCCATATATTAAAAGGCTTGAACAGATTTGATATGGCAAAGTTATTTCCCATGACAGGGGAGCCTTGGACAAGTGGGCACAACTTCAGGAGTGAGTGACGTCCATTTGGAACAGAGATGCAGAGAAGTTACTTTAGTTGGAGGGTGGTAAATCTGCGGAATTTGTTGCCACGAGCAGCTGTGGAGGCCAAGTCATTGGGTGCATTTAAGACAGAGATAGATAGGTTCTTGATTAGCCAGGGCAACAAAGAGCATGAGAAGGCAGGGGAGTGGGGATGACTGAAAGAACTGGATCAGCCCATGATTGAATGGCAGAACAGAATCAACAGGCCGAGTTCAGGATGTATATTGTATATATTTCTGACATTAAATGTACATTTGAAACCTTTATTCACCCTCATTAAACTGAAATCACAAAAGGTGCATCTAGCTTGTATGGTAATATCTTCCTCCAAGAATGCCAGCAAAATCTTTACATAAAGACCCATCTGTTTGAATCATGGTCACTGTATCAGCTAGAAAATGATATTCCACAATAGTTTGCAGAAAGATTACTGATATGTACTATTTTCTTTGTCAACATTATTAATCACGGAGCCCTCCTGGCAACAAGAAGTGGCAGTGTGAATTTTTAAAGAGATTTTCTTCCCAATGCTTATCACTGCTTTATACTTATTAAAAGTGTGTGCACCTAGTTCCACAGGATTAAGACAGGTGAATCAATTATCCTTGCTATAGCTGGCTGAAATAGTCTAACGATATCACTCGAGGGAAACCTTGAGTGTGGGCAAAAAATTTACTTGAAACAGAATGTGCTGAGGAGTGAAATTTTCTCATTCAACGATGATAAAAAGTCAGAAAGGCTTTCATTAATAATTACTACTGAAAGTTTTATCCCAGTGATATGTATGTGCCGTTCCATTAAAGAAAACTACTTTGCTGCCCCATTAGGTCTCCATTCCTGCTTAACGCCAACCACCAGCATCTAGTTTTGGCCATCACTGTGTTGAGGCTTGACCAAACATCCAAACATTTTAAGGTTGAGATATTTTCAGAATGCACTTGCTTGCTGTGAGACTGAACTCCAGATATTAGTTTCACTCTCGCAGAAGAGCTTTATTTACAGATAGGCTGATCAGAGACCACTGTACAAGCTGATGTCTTTAGACATCTTTGTGAATTATGAAGTGCAACAATGTTCAACGTTTTAGGGTGCTTATCAAAAACAATGTACAAAGACTAAAAAAAAGTGTAAAAAGCTTCTACTTTTCCTCAATCTTAACCCCACTAAAACAGTTGACAGTAACAGACTACATTCCTTACCTGAATTATCATTCAATTGAGATCATGATGATTTGCTTACAAACCAAATGCCAGATACCATATACTGGACCAAGTATAATGTTCAGAGTATTAAACAACCTACACTATATCTTTGAATCTAGTTTTCAGTTAACATGGTTAGAGAGCTACCTGTACCACAATTTACTGGATTGTGTAAAAACATGTAGAACGATAAACTAGACTGTCCATAGGAGGAAAAATAATTAAGAAATGGATGAAGGTTACTTGAAAAGGTTAACAAGCAACTCTGAACAACCAAACTTCAAGTCAGAAAAATCAGGTAAGCAAATGACAGGAATGAAGAAGAATACATGCTTGGGTTTACTTTGAGAGGTCAAACTTCACCATAGAAAGGTCCGAACTGAGTGCAGATGCTATTCTTCTATACTCAGTGTTGAGAGGAAGATTTTTCCCTCCAACTGACAGCTACATCTGCTCTTATCTAAAGCCAAGAGTACAGACAAGATATAGTTTCTTAAGGTTGTGATAGCTGGGGATAAGCTCCCAATACCTATTAAATGTTCCCAATGCTGTGTGCTTCAAATAGCCTCTGACAACTAAGTCCAGCTCCTGGCCTTCACATGTGGCTCGGTAGCCCAGCAGAACAGTTTCTACTAACAGGAAAAAGGGCAAAGGCGGGAAACTAGTTGCTTCCGTGATTGGCTACTCACCTAGGAGAAGGAAAACACTGACCTCAAACCTCTGCTGCCTTGTGGCTATACCCACTCATGGGGAAGTCTTTGGGAGTAAACACCGGGGGGAAAATCTGGAGCTGGAGTGCCTAGGGCAGTTCCACATTGAGATCAATGCTGACTGGCAACTCCTGAGTCACTGCTGGTGTCGAACTGTATCGGTCTCTGCCATTCCTTTGCGTTTATCAGCTGTGTGGAGAGGGGGTGCTTGCTACATGAGCAACAGCTTGCTCTCCATATTGTACTGCCCTAGCTTGCAAATCCAGACAGTGAGGAAGCAATAACCATGGTCAACCCTGACTGACGAAGCCCTCAACATGGACAAGGTATCTAACTTTGAAAATCTCTTTTGTCTGCCACATATGATACATTTAAGAGAATTTAACCTTGCATATTTATGTATTTCTAAACAAAACAAGCCTTAGAATCCGCCACACTCCATATCAAGCAGCAAAAAAAAAAGCAGGTTGCGTTTAATTCTTCAGGGAGTAAGTGATTGCCTTGGTTTTAAAAACAACAAATGACAGTTCATTATATTTTAATTGTTTGATGAATTCATTGTTCTTAGAATTAAAAGAGTTATAAAATTTCATTGTACCTACAAAAAAAATCCCTGTAGCTTGCCATAAAACTTATTCCAATCCAATACAGCATCCACTATCAGGGACCCCTACCACCGAGGCCATGCTCTCTTCCTGCTGCTGCCTTCAAGAAGGTGGTACAGGAGCATCAGAACCCACACCACCAAGTTCAACAAGTTATTACCCCTCAAACATCAGGCTCTTGAATCAAAGGGGATAGCTACACTCGCCCCATCATTGAAATGCCCCTACAATCTATGGACTCACTTTCAAGGACTGTTCATCTCATGTTTTTTTTTAAATTTATATATATATAAATAATTTATTAATTTTTTCTTTCTTTTTTTATTTGCCCAGTTTATTATCTTTTGCACACCGGTTGAATGCCAAAATTAGTGTGGTCTTTTCTTGATCATTTACAGTCATCATCTGATGGATTTATTGAGTATGCCCATAAAAAGAAAAGGAATTTCAGAGTTGTATATGGTTACATATATGTACTTTAATATAAATTTACTTTGAACTTTGATGGAATAGTGGTCTTTGTCTCATAGCAGCACTAGTAAATTTACTTGGCTGTGATAAAATTAAACTGACTGGCACATGTTCCATACTAACAAGTTTCCAGTGCTCATAAACAGCAGAAAAAGCTTAAGAATAAATCTTAACCAAGGCTCCATTAACAGTCAGCACTTCAAAATAAACAGGGATGTGCTATGTGCCATTACAATATTTGACAACAGCAAAAGCATATTGCTCATGTTATTGGAATGAAAGTCAGAGAATGGATGATGTAATTTCCAGGCTATTTGAAAAATCCATTTCAACAGACTTAAGAGGGAACAACAGTTATGTTTTGAATATATTAATTATCTAAATTATCATTTTCGTTCAGCCTCTAATCAGTGTCTGAAACGTTATTTACAAACCATGCAATATGGCTGTGTTGCAACATAACTCCAGTTCAGTAAGAAAGGAGATCCTAAGCAGTTAACATGTTAATATTTTCTAGTTTAACATTTTCTAACAATTAATTCAATCTATAATTAAATGTCTACAGTTTAAAATAAAAATATTACATTACAGCCATTGTTTCTTCTGTATACATTGAAGGGGAAGATTTTAAAACATAAAACTTTGTGATGTATAGACTAATATATAATGGTCTCACATGTCACAACATTATGTTACTAATTTCTAATACTATTCTTTTAAAACTTCTAATACCAGGTACTAATTTCTGATTATTTTAAGTTGATTTCAGTTACATAACATCAAAAGGCCAACTGAAGTTTGAGCTGTCTCCATTCCTTTAATAGAAGTGGGGGCTCTCACTGACATGTGATAAAATAGTAACTGTCTGCTTCTTCAACACCTCTTTTGAGTAGCTGTCATTCCTGCAGGTTATTCTGTTATGCTTGATCTCAGCAGGCACCAATCCAACTCTCCTGAAACAAACATGTGCAAATGCCAAAAGGAACCATGGAAAACTTTCCACCCGAATTCACAAACAGGAGATGATTCCTTAACTCCTCCTGCCTATTCAACTATTTGTTTACATAATTATTGTGCACATCAAATGCTTTTAATTACTTTTGCTTGATATTCCTCTACATTTTCCCTGAACAAAGATACAACATATCAAAAAAGCTTCGATCAACTCATTATTTACAACAATTTGAGGAAGAACTCCCAATTTTCACTATTCCATAGAATGGAAATCAAGCTTCTAGATTTACCTCCAAAACACTGATATGTTTAGAACTCCATTCACTGGAAGGAATTGCTCTTCGAAATTGAGCTAAGTAAGTACAACCAAAATTATAATAAAAGTTTGATTAGTTAGCAGAGAAACATGTTAAACTTATACAGTATAAACCAAACGCATGCAACTTGTACATGCTACTGGTAACACCAATAACAACGATATTACCCCAGTAGCACTGTCATTAAGAACACAGACTCAGATCCACATTCTGCTTACCTCTCTGAAAACTTATTTAGTCACCAAAGCTTTAGATATGTAGGATCAATGGAAAAGCTGACCAACGATTATTTTCTCTGGGTTTTGTCATAGGAATGGTAACATAATGCAACAGCTGAGGAGCGGTTGGCAAGATATTACAATTAATTTCTATTAATTAAGATGGCACTAAACGGCAACTCCTTTGCTTGCATCTGTGGAAACAGCTCTATTTCCATCTTTAATATCTTTATTTTTCCCTTTCAGGGTTCTTCTGAAGACCTTGACATGGAGTTACACACAGACTTCGGTTCTCTGCAGGAATGGGACCCGTTCTCGGGTTTTCAGAACTGGCCGTTGTTGTTCGGCATGCCATGGGTTCAGCCTGAGAGTACGGTTCGTATTTGGAAGCCTGAGAATTTCGGGGCTCTGGAGACGGGCAGATCGAGGATCGATGTCACAGCAGGAGACTTGTGTGTCATCACGGAGTCCGGAAAATCTTTCGCTGTGGGCCCAAGAACCCAAGATCTATGCGATCTTCAGCAACAGAGCTCTTAAAAAGCGATGAAACTGACTTTTTAACATCGTAAACCAATGGATTGTTGTTATGTCTCCTGCTCGCTGTGAAAATGGGAGACACCTCTCTCTCTCTTTCTGGGAGAGAGAGAACGAGTGGCTTGTTGAATGGCGGATGAAATGTGATAGTCTTTGGGGCAACTGCAAGGTGTGTCTTTGGTATCGCCTAGCTCACGCTTGGGTTTGGTAGTGGATGTGCTTTTTTTTGTTGAGGGGGAGGGGGGATTGTTGCCTTGCTGCCGCTTATGCGTGGGAGGGGGGAGCTGGGGGGTACTTTGGGGTTCTCACGTTTAACTGTTGTTCATTCTTTGGGGCATTTCTCTGTTTTTGTGGATGTTTGTGAAAAAAAAGCATTTCAGGATGTATATTGTATACATTTCTCTGACATTAAATTGGACCTTTCAACCTTTAATTGGTAGACAATAGATTCAGACATGAAATGTGGAAAATTGATGGAGCTCTTAAGGAATTATTGTTGTTGTTCCTCTCTGCACCTTGTGGTGTACCAATCTTGCTGTTTCTTTAGCACCTGTCTGTCTTTATGAGGCTGAATTGCTAGCTCGATGCTCAACACAGCTTGGATGGAAAGTGTACAGGGAGCCAGCTGGAATCAAACCCAGGACCGCTTGCTTTGAAGTCTGGTGCAGATGCCACTAGCCAGCTTTAACAAATTATAGGTCAAAGTTATACTCATGTACATTAGCTGTTTCCATTGTACCAAATTATTAATGTACTGCAGCCCACACCAGAGATGAACAAATCAATGTTAGTTGCTTCCTATATAATCATCAGGAAGCTGACCTTCGGATGAACTTAATATCATCAGTAAGAGATTATTGCTGTCAAACACAGGAAGGCAAAAAGTAAGAGCTGATCTCTGTAACAATGCAAGAGTAAATTAAACAAATGCCATCAGTAAATCAAAGAAATGCTAACACCAGTTAACAGATACAGGAATTGAAACAAAGACATAAAGCAGCTTCTACCTGTCATTTAGTTCCTGGGCAATGGAAAGATGTTTAAGGTGGTAGTCAATAGCTTTCTCATAATCTTCCAGCAGAGTATACGTGTTGCCCAGGCTGTAACAAGCTTGAGCTTCCACAGCCTGGTCCTTTAGCTGCCTCGAAATATGAAGAGTTTTTCTGTGGAAATAAAAGCACAAAATCCCTTGACAAACTTGATCAAATTGATTCCTTATAAGGAAATGCACTAAAATCAGAAAGCAAGCATTATTGAAAGAGCTTTTAAAAAATCTGATACCCTAACAGGATCACAAAAATGCTTACAACTCTCCAGATGTTACTTTATTAGACTTCTATTGATCTTTAGTGGAAGGAATAAAATGTATAACCTACCTTCTGAATTAAAAAGGATGCTGTGCCCTGTTCTCTGCCAGTACATCCAAAGGCAGATAACTTGGCCACGACCACAATTTTGCTAGGTGCAGATTGCTGTGGCTAAACGACTTGATGAGCTTCACAGCACTGGTAATTTTATATGGTCGTACAGTGCTCTGGAGCAGGCTTTTGTCTGATCATTTATAAGTGCTTTCCAGGTTCATTTACTCTTTCTCTTCACTGCTGAATGTTTAAAGCTATCACGTACGCAGAATCAGCAAGCTTGGCTAACTAATGGCATGTTATCCAGCATAAGCACTTCTGACTCCCACAGGAAGATTTCTGCAAGTTTGAAATAAATTGATTTCTATAATGTGCAATAAAGAACGAGAGGTAAGAAGTGGCTGGGAGTGGGACATGTGCACAGGGGAAGAGAAAGGAGGGGAGGAAAGGGAGCAGGGATAGGAGGAGAGTAAATGAGCCTTCATACACACCACTGGCTGGCTTGTATTTTGGATATGACTTAAGCCTTTTACTAACCATGGTAAACCTCTGTGACAGTTCAAACACATCTTAAAATAAATGACAGTTCAGCAAGGGTATGAAATCAAATAGATACCGTCTGTCCGTCCTTGCAAATGAGTATAAAGGAACTCTTGCCGCAAATTTGAAATGGATAAAGGGAGTTCCCCCCACTTTTCTAGCCAGTGAAGTTAGGAGGCTTGGAGGAAGAATATCACATGTCAGAGTCTAAAGAGATTGGACGACTCAGTAGGATGGTGGTTTGCATAATGGTTTGGCAGTACAGGCGACCCGGGTTCAATTCCTGCCGCTGTCTGTAAGGAGTTTGTACGTTCTCCCCATCGCCACGTGGCTTTCCTCCAGGTGCTCCAGCTTCCTCCAACAGCTCAAAGACAGTCAATAGGTCATTGTAGATTGTCAAGTGATTAGGCTAGTATTAAATCGCAGGATTGTTGAGTGGCGAGAGTCAAAGGGCCATTAGGGCTTATTCCGCGCTGCATCCCAATAAATAGCAAGTAACAGCAGAGTACCAATTGTGAGGCAAAGGAATCTGGGCTTATAAATTTATTCTGCCTCAGAAAACACAAATATTTTAAAGTATATAGAAACAAATCTCGATACTATCAAGCTTAAGATCCTTCCACTGAGCAGAGACTTCCCACCGAAAAGCAATTATTCAAAGCGCTTAGCTAAGGTTTGTGAGAATTTCTGAGGCTCCTTCACAGACATGACCAGTTTCTGATCAACCAGTGAATGATGGCAAAATGTAAACACAAGAATTAAGCTCAACCGCTCTCTGCTGCAGGTGGAGGTTCTCACTTGCTATAAAAGGGCATCAATCATTCTGGCGCCTGAGAAGGACGAGCTGCCTCGACAATTATTACCCAGCTGCACTTACAAGTACTATGTTAAAGTGCTTTCAGAGGTTGGTCATGGCTAGAATTAACCCCTGCCTGAGCAAAGACCTGCTCCTGCCACAATAGGTCTACAGTGAATGTGCTCTCACTGGCTCTCCAATCGGTCTTGGATCATCTGGACAATAGCAATAGCTATGCAAGGCTGCTGTTTATTGATTACAGCTCAGTGTTCAACACCATCATCCCCCTCAGTACTAATCAACAATCTGCAAAATCTGGGCCTCTGTACCTCGCTCTAGAATTGGACTTCCTCACCAAGAGACCACAGCTTGGATCAATAATAACATCTCTTCTTTGCTGACAACCTGCACAGGTACACCTCAAGGCCCAAGCTTAGCCCACTGCTGTACTCTCTCTACACTCATGACTGTGTGGCAAGGCACAGTTCAAACGCAATCTACAAATTCGGCACTGACACGATTACTGTTGACAGAACCTTAGACAATGTGTACGAGAGCTTTTACACCCCTTTGTCAGAGTTCGGCGTTCAATTTTGGTGACCTCTGTACGTCGCTGGTGCTCACAGTCCAAAGAGTGGGTTCATTGGTCATTGTAAATTCTCCTGTGATTAGATTCGGGTTAAACCATGGTTGTCAGGGTTGCTAGGCAGTGGAGCTCAAAGGGCTGGAAGGACCTATTCAGCATTGTATCTCTGAATAAAAATATAGTGAGATAGATTTACTGGCTATTTCAACAACCTTACACTCAACATCAGTAACACCAAGGAACTGATTATGGACTTCAGGAAGGGGAAGTCAGGAACACACATCAGTCTTCATCAAGAGGTTAACAGTGGAGAAGTTTAAAACAATAGGCAATAGGTGCAGGAGTAGGCCACTCGGCCCTTCGAGCCAGCACCACCATTCAATGTGATCATGGCTGATCATCCACAATCAGTACCCCGTTCCTGCCTTCTACCCATATCCCTTGACCCCGCTATCTTTAAGAATTCTATCTAACTCTTTCTTTAAAGCATCCAGAGAATTGGCCTCCACTGCCTTCTTAGGCAGAGTGTTCCATAGATCCACAACTCTCTGGGTGAAAAAGTTTTTCCTCAACTCCGTTCTAACTGGCCTACCCCTTATTCTTAAACTGTGGCCTCTGGTTCTGGACTCCCCCAACATCGGGAACATGTTTCCTTCCTCTAGCGTGTCCAATCCCTTAATAATCTTATCAATCTTACATGTTTCAATCAAGCTTCAAGTTCTTGGGTATCAGAATCTCAGAGGATCTATCCTCGGCCCAAACATATTGATGCACGCATGATGGAGGCACGCCAGCAGCTATACTTCATTAGGAGTTTAAGGGGATTTGGTAGGTCACGAAAGACTCAAGCAAAGTTCTACAGATACACCATGGCGAGCGTTCTGGTTGGGTGCATCACTGTCTGGTATGGTGGTGCTAATGCAAAAGATTGAAAAAAGCTGCGGACTCAGCTCCCTCCCTCCATTAAAGGACATCGTCAAAAGGAGGTGCCCTAAGAAGCTGCATCCATCATCGTGCCCTCTTCTCATTGCTACTGTTAGGGAGGTGGTACAGGACTCTGAAAACACACACTCAGCATTTTAGGAATACATATAGTACTTTTTTTTATTATTCTGTACATATATAAATAAATAAATATTAAATTGAACTAGTGCAAAAAGAGAGGGAAAATATTGAGGTAATGTTCATGGGTTCATTGTCCATTCAGAAATCTGAAGGCAGAGGGGAAGAAGCTGTTCCTGAAATGATGAGTGTGTGTCTTCAGGCTCCCTCTTGATTGCATCAATGAGAAGAGGGCACGTCCTGGGGAGGCTAGTGCCTATGATGCTGCTGACTGTGTTTACAAGCTTTCTGCAACTTTTTATGATCCTGTGCAGTGGCCTCTCCATACCAGAGATGGTGATGCAATCAGTTCGAATGCTCTCCATCGATAGAATTTGCAAGCATACCATTTGGTGGCACACCAATTCTCCTCAGACTCCTAACGAAATATAGCCAATGTCATGTCTTCTTTCTAACTGCATCAATATGCTGGGCCCAGATAAATACTCAGAGAAGTTGACATCCAGGAACTTGAACCTGGTCACCCCTTTCTACTGCTGATCCCACGATGAGGACTGGAGTGTGTTCCCTTGACTTCCCCTTCCTGAAGCCCACAATCAATTCCTGGTCTTACTGATACTGAGTGCAAGGTTGTTGCTACGACACCACTCAACCAGCCTACTTACAATATCTCAATGCATGAACACTATCTCATTATTTTGCTCTCTTTTTCCACTATTTATTTATTTTAATTGCACGTTGTAAGCTACAGCCATTTTTATGCATTGCATGGTACTGCTGCCACAAAAGAACAAATTTCACCCCATATGTTAATGATAATAAACCTGATTCTGATTCAAAAGCCAAATTACCTAACATCCCATCATCCACTGTTGCTGGGTAAATCAATCCTGAATGTGTTTTTTTTGGTAGATTTACTGAAATTCAATTTCAAATTTAAAAAAAAGTCAGGCACACACACTCACTCACTTTTATTAAATCTGCTCCACAACCATATTACTCCTGGGAGCTCAAAACAATTCACTATTTGTATTGAATTTTCAATGGTTACAAATATAAGGCAGTTTGAACCAGAAGGAACTGGTATTGAACAGAAATAATGTGTTGACATATCATTCTTTATACCAGTACACAACATTCAGATGAGGTACCAATTTGCACAGACCCCTCTCTCTAAGCATTTGTTAAAATAGACCTCCTATGTTACAACTCAAATACAGACATTATTAAGTGTTTGTAGATCAATTTCTTCACCTTTAATGTTTGCCTCTCATGTGGATGTCTCATCTCCACACAGTACATCTCCAACTCATCTGCGTCGTTCTGCCTCCATCTCCTGAGATATCGCACAAACACCTATTGACCATATTCCTCCCACCTCGTCTCCTGTAAGTACTCCATTCCATTCTCCCAGTTCAACTGTTACTGCTGCATTTGCTCTGACAATGAAACTTGCTGTACAGGTTCTGATGAAATGACTTTCTCCTGAATCATAGCTTAACCTCTACCATAAAACACAGAGACTTGATTGCAATTTACCTATTTCCTCAATCTCTGGTCAGCCCCTCTCCAAAACCAACAGTTCCTTGGTTCTTACCTTCAACTCTGCCAGCGTTTGCATTCAACTGATTATCCACCTGCTCCAGTAAGATTCCACCACACAACACTTATTCTTCTGCCCCTTCAACATTTCATGGGATCGGTCCCTTCATAACCTCCTGGTCAATCCTTCTGTTCCACCAACCATTCCCACCCTTATGGCACATGCAACACCTGTCCTTTCATCTCTTCTCTCACTATCATCTAGGGACTCAGTCCAAGTGAGGCAGCGATTTACATGCACTTTTCTAATCTAGGGTGCTGCACTTGGTGCTCACAACATATACCAGAAAAATCAAACGTAGATTAGAGACGGCTCTCTGGAGAATCTGGATTCTTGCAGGAGGAGAGACCCTGAGCCTCTGATTGTCCAGCACTTTAATTCTCTATCTCACTGACACTTTCAGCTGTCCATGGGTTCCTGCAGATAGGGCCCAACCCTGAAGAACAACATTTCATTTGGCTTTCAAGAAGGAGCTAGATAGGTATTTTATGGATAGGGGAATCAAGGGATATGGGGTCAAGATAGGAACTGGGTATTGATAGTAGATGATCAGCCTTGATCTCAGAATGGCGGTGCAGGCTCAAAGGGCCGAACAGTCTACTTCTGCACCTATTGTCTATTGTCTGGGCACGTTGCAGACTTCAGGGTTTAATTCAAATTCTCCAGCTTTAAGTAGTTTACTCTTTTGTTCTGTCTGCGTCAGAATTGCATTAATATATCTATATCCTTCTGCTCTTTTCTCCCTGATGAGCACATCAGCTTCCCTCTTGAATGCTTCTGTTATCTCATTCAACTGCTCCTTGGGGCATGTTCCATGCCGTTTCCACACTCGAGCTAATGAAATTGCTTTCAACTGATTAACTGATGATCATCACAACTTACACTATCATATCCTTTCATAACGTTGACACTACTCAAGCAAAACTCAAGATTCATCTATCCTGCTTGAGAGTATAAACTCTATTTACTGTTCCTTAACAGAGTATATTTTCTTTAAATTTTATTTAATAAGCAAATTATTGACTCTGTCTGCTTTCATAATTATGCACAGCACCAGAGTTCAAAATAAAGTTAACAGGGTAATTTTATGGTTAAAACAAAACCAAAAAGTTCCTTTCCATAAAGTATCATATATATATTAACTGCAAAGATCTGGATTTAAAGAGAGATGACAAGATTCTTATATCTAGATCATGGAATCAGCTCCTTTGGCAGCAAATGAAAAATGAGTAGGAACAAGCCACATCTGAAATTAGACCAGTGGGATTAGGAAATGGGGATTGGGATGAGAATTGGGGACCAAAACCTAGAAAGAGAACTCCGCAATCTTCGAATTTAAAGAGGTAGATTCTTGGTGGGGGGGGTCTGTATGTCCAGAAACCAAACACTCAAACTTAAAAAGGAGTAGAAGATAATATGCCTTAATAAACACGCTTTTATTTTGAGTGAAAGCATTAAAGTAATTTCCAGTAAATCAAGCTTGCTCATAACTAGTAACTTACAGTGCCAGTCAAATGTTTCTTTGCAGACCACAATTTCAAGATGTATTTTTAAGGCTAAGCTGCAATTTTTCCAGCACCTGCAGAATCTCGTGTAAATGAAGAACGCTTTTTCGCCAAGGATGTAGTTTTGCATAATTACAAATTAGCTCACTGCTGTAACCTGTTCCTGTGTAATTTAAAGGTAAACTCCAAATCCAGCAGAATGGCACTGCTGTAAAACTGGAGAGGCAGTCACCCCTAACATTGACAGAACATCATGGATTTGCATTTCTTCTTTAAGACTTCCTCTAATGGTTCAATATCCACTGAACTATTTAAGTAGATAATCTAACCCAGCATTCCTAATAAACCTCTGAAGAACGTTGGATGGATACAAGTACCAGTTCCCAAGGACCTGCTAAATCAAGGCTTCTTCCCATCTTCCAGATGAAGACAGAACTATTGGGGCAACTTTAAAGAAGAGCTGAGATCTACTTCCTGGGTCTTGGTCAATGCCACCCACACTCCCAACAATCAATACAAATGATTATTTCGTCTTTATCATCCTCACGCCAGTGTTAATGAGCAGTAACACCAAGAAGTTGTGACACATACCATAGAAATGTTAGGTCCTTCTCTGTGCTTGTTTCTCAAGGATATTTCCTCTCTGACAAATTCATGCATCTCTCCTTCGGAATTGCAAGTTCAATCATCCAACCTATAGCAGCCAATTCTAACCAAACCAATTGTCTCTGCTAGGGAGCCCCACAGATTTGTTATACTTATAAGGCACGCTCTCAGCTCCAATGATTTCTCCAAAGTTGAAGATATGTATTTGATTATTTATAAGCAGTTAGCAAATATATAAACTTGAAACAATGAAACTAAGCAAAATTCAGCATAATTGAGTGATCAACAAAAGATATGACATCCAGTGGTCCCCAGCCACAAACTGCATACTTACTTATTCCCTTCAATTTTATCATGCCCCCACTCGTGACTAGTTTCCATAAAATACAACACAGAATACAAAGCAGATAGAGAACAGGTGTATGGCATTTTTAACATCATTCAACTGTAAACAAAAGTAACAGTAATGTGACTGAGACACTACATAGCCAGGAATTCTCCATATATAACACACAACTTCCTTCAGTATTTGGCAACTTCCAAACAGCCAGAGGTGAGATTAAACAGAATTCCTATTTTAAAGAGGTTGTTACTATCTGCAATGTACCACTTGTAAAGATTGTGAGAGCAGATTTAAAAGCAAATTTCAAAAGTGAACTGGTTAAATGCTTGCTGGGAAGATATTTTCACAGGGAAAATGTAGATGCATGAGATTAAGTGGATAACTCTTTCAGTCAGCACATGGCCCCTGTGTGGGGAACTTTAACAACATATCCTGCAATATTTGACAGCTGGTTATTAGGGAAAACCCCAAATGTCAAAGTACTGCCAATTTTACAACACTGCTTTTAGATTTCGATATTGATTCCCCTTAATATTCAATCCAGCTGAACAATGTTAAATGAAGATGCACTTCTGCAATTCATTTCAGTAATGCAAAGATTTTCCAGAGGAAAAAAATTGAGCTGAGCCTTTCTAATTTGACTTTTTATTTGGCGAGCTCATCCACTGAAACAACAGACATACAAATCAGTCACACTGGTGTAATTAGGGTTGGCGTGTTTGTTCAGAGACGTTTCATCACATTATCTGCCACCAACTACAGATATAAACCTTTAATTCTGGAAGATTCCAGAACAGGGGATCCCAACCTGGAGTCACGGACTGCTTGCTTAATGGTGTTGGTCCATGGCATAAAAAAGGTTGAGAACCCCTGTCCTAGAGTTATGCTTGAAGGTTTCTTGCCCCTGGGGAGAACAGCTGGTACTCCACTGACAGATACATAATACAATAACTAGGCCAACTGTGACACAACTATTCATTACAACCATGACAGGGATAATTGGTGTCCTGAAGAGTTTTCCATCTCATTTCTCAGAACCTTGAAATCCCCTGCAATCCAACCACGTATCTCAGTCTTTAACAAGAGTTCTCAACCTGGACTCCATGGACCCCTCAGGTAATAGCAGGGATGCAATGCATGAAAAAGGTTGGAAACCCCTGGTCTTGAATATACTTGATTTTACTAAATTTTACTCAAAGTAAAATTTATTAACAGAGTACATACATTTCACTACATAAAATCCTGAGATTCTTTTTCCTGCGAGCATACTCAGCAAATCTATAGAATAGTAACTGCAAACAGGATCAAGAACATAGACGACAACAACCTTGCAACTGTAAGTATAAATAAATAGCAATAAATAACGAGAGCATGAAGTAACAAGACAAAGAGACCTTAAAGTGAGATCACTGGTTGTGGGAACATCTCAATAGGTGAGTGTAATTATCCTCTTTGTTCAAGAGCCTGATGATTATGGGGTTCTTGAACTGTTCTTGAATCTGGTGGTCCGAGTTCTGAGACACTTGTACCTTTTGCCTCATGACAGCAGCGAGAAAAGAACGTGGCCTGAGTTGTGAGTATCTTTGCTGATGAACGCTGCTTTCCTACGACAGTGTTTCATGTAGATGTTCTCAATGATTGGGAGGGCTTTACCTGTAATGTATTGGGCCGAAATCATTACCTTTTGTAGGATTTGCCATTCAAAGGCATTGGTGTTCCCGTACCAGGCCGCAATGCAGCCAGTCAGTACACTTTCAAAAGGTTCAAAGGTTCATTTATTATCAGAGCACACTCTTGAAATTCTTCTTCTCTGGGTAGCCATGAAACCAAGTAAGAAAGGCAGCACGAGCATCAATCCCAAAATCCTACCATCCACACAAAAAAATAGCAAATAAAAAACGGAATAGGCATATTGACCCTCAAATTCCCTCTCCCACACCAAAAATGAATAAAATTGAATAAGCATATTAATCCCTAAATCCCTCCTCCCCACACACAAAAAAAAGAAAGATTGGGTGAAAAACACAGAATATTAAAAAAACTATAAGACTAAAAAGAAGTCTACAGTCCAAGTCAACATCCAAAATGCAGAAAAACCTGGGGAACACTCTCCAGGCCCAGTGGCAGACCTTTCCTATCTCTGGTAGCAGAGTGATTAAAATACAAACAGTCGGCGCTCACCCTCCACACACGCCTCAATGCTTCAATCTCCCTTGTCGCTTTAATCGGCAAAATGGAGTCTAACAACAGCTTGCACCCCACAGCTGTCCCACAGTCTTCTTGCCATAAAGTTCGTACACGCTGTCTCTGTCTCCTGGAATCCTCTCGGAGACTGCAGAGCGCTGAAACATCCAAGCAATCTCCCAGCTTCCGCATTTGCCTCGATGTTTCAATCTCCCTCGTTACTTTAATCGGCAAAATGGCTCCTCGTCCGCAGCCTTTTTGCCGTGATTTTCGTGGGCGTTGCCTCTTCCTCCCGAGTCCTCTTAGAGACTGCAGAGCGTTGGAACACCCAATCTTCAAACATCAAATCATAGACACCAACAGTTCCAGAATCACATCCAAGATAAAAAGCAAATGTATAATACATTAAAACCAAAGTGAAATATATGGTTTCATGTTCTATCCAGGAGATGTTGAGGAGGCAGAGCTAAGTAGTTATGGCGCCCAATGGCGACTCCTTTGCTTGCATCTTCGGAAACAGTTCTATTTCCATCTTGAATATCTCTATTTTTCCCTTTCAGGGTTCTTCTGAAGACCCTGACCTGGAGTTACACACTGACTATGGTGCTTTGTGTTAATGGGACCCGCTCTCGGGGCTCCACAATCGGCCGCTTTTCGGCATGCCAAAGGCTTGGCCGAAGGTTTCAGCACGGATTCAGAAGCCTGGGATCTCAAGGAACTGGAGACAGGTGGATCAAGGGTTGGTGTCACCACAGAAGACCCATGTGTCGTTGGGGGAGTCGAAATGTCTGCTATGTGCCTGGGGGCCCGGGATCCTTGCGATCTCCAGGCACAGAGCTCGGAAAAAGTGACGTAACAGACTTTTAACATCATAAACCAGTGAGTTTTTTATGTCTCCCTGCTCGTTCAAAAATGGAGTCACCTCTTTCTCCCTTATTAGGACAGAGAGAGCCTGCAGCATGTCGAATTATCGGGTGAACAATGTAGTCATTGTAGTGACACCCAGGAATTTACAGTTACTGACCCTCTCCACCTCTGATCCTCCAATGAGAACTGGCTCATGAACATCTGATTTCCCTCACCTGAAGTCAACAATCAGTTCCTTGGTCTTGCTGACATAGAGCGAGATGTTGTTGTTATGACACCACTCAGCCAGATTTTCAGTCTCCATCCTGTATGCTGATTCATCATCACAACAGTGGTGCTTAGCCACACACAGTCACAGGTGTAAAGCGAGTAGAGCAGGGGCTAAGCACACAGCCCCGTGGTACACCAGTGTTGTTGGAGATTGTGGAGATGTTTTTGCCAATCTGAATTGACTAAGGCTTGCAATTGATCCTATTACACAAAGGGGTATTGAGGCACAGGTCTTGAAGTTTACTGATCAGTTTTGAGGGGATGATGGTATTAAATGCTGAGCTGTAACCCTTAAAGTGCAATTTGATGTATGCATCTTTGATGACCAGATGTTCCACATCGGTGTGAAGAGCCAATGAGATTACATCTGCTGTTGACGTGTTGCTCTAATTCAGAATCTCTGAGTGTTAATGAATACCAAAGATTTAGCCAATTAAGTAAAGGAATTACACTCCACTCCTCACCTCTGTCCTAAGTGGCTGAACTTTCATTTTAAGGCCATGCCCTTTAGGTTTTAGGCATTTCTTTCCCAGATGAAACACAATGTCGAAAAAACTCCCTCAGAATCCTACACTTTGCACTAAAATGAACTTGTTTTCTTTTGTTCTTTTACGCTCGTTCTTGTGAAAATTGTCCATAATTTGCTTTTTCCTTCTTGTGAATGTTGTTTTTATGATGCTGTGCTTGTGATGCTACTGCAAGTAAGTTTTTCATTGCACCTATGCAAACATATACCTGAGCATATGACAATAAGCTTGATATTAACATTTCTTTTGTTGATTCTTTCAATCCTCTCATTCTTCAAAACCATCAAGAATCTCTCAAACTGCATTGGATCCGGATTAATAACTATTTCATTTTCCATTACACTCGAGTACTGGCAAGGACGTTAAATGATGCCGAATCATTGCAAGAAAGTAGCCATTTGATTCATTATGCGTCAATGCTGGCTTTTGGATGAATTACCCCACCACAAAGTATTGAACTGTAATGTGGTAAACCTAGACTACTTAGAATCAGGTTTAATATCACTGGCATATGTCGTGAAATTTGATGCTTTGTGGCAGCAGAACCTCGCAATACATTAAAAAATATATAAATTACAATAAGTAAGTATTGCAAAAAGTGAGATAAAATAGTGAGGTTGTGTTCATGAGTTGACTGTTTAGAAATCTGATGGCAGAGGGGAAGCTGTTCCTGAAACGTTGACCATCTCTCTTCAGGTTCCTGTACCTCCTTGATAGTAGCAGTGAGAAGAAAGTACGTCCTGGGTGATGGGGGTTCTTACTGATGGATCTCACTTTCTTGAGGCATCACCTTTTGAAGCTGTCCTCGATTCTGGGGAGGCTAGTACCCACGATGGAACTGGCTGAGTTTACAACTTACTGCAGCTTTTCTAGATCCTGCGCAGTGGCCTCTCCATACCAGACAGTGATACAACCAGTCAGAATACTTTCCACAGTAAATCTACAGAAGTTTGCAAGAGTCTTTGATGACATACCAATTCTCCTCAAACGTAATACACCCACAGTCACGCCTTCATTGTAATCGCATCAGTCTGTTAGGCCTAGGACAGATCTATAGAGAAGCCGACATCCAAGAACTTAAAACTGCTCATCCTTTCCACTACTGATCCCTCAATGAGAATGGCTCTGTGTTCACTCAACTTTACCTTTCAGAAGTTTACAATCAATTTCTTGGTCTTACTGACTTTGAGTGTAAAATTGTTGCTAAAACACCACTCAACCAGCTGATCTATCTCGCTCCTGTACGCCTCCTCATCACCAATCTGAAATTTGGTCGAAAATGGTTGTGTCATTGGCAAAATTATAGATACCATTTGAGCAGTGCCTAGCCACAGTCATGGGTTTATGGTAGTGTAGAGCAATGGGCTAGGCACAAATCCTTGAGGTGCGCTGGTGTTGATTATCAGCAAAGAGGTGATGTTATTTCCAATCTGCACTGAATGAGGTCTCCTGATGAGAAGGTAGTCAAGGATCTAGTTTCAGAAGGATGTGTAGTACCAAGGTTCAGGCTTTGGAGCTTGTTGAGTAGAACTGAAGGCTTGATTACTTCAAATGCTGAGCTATAAACAGCAGCTTGA
Organism: Hypanus sabinus; assembly: GCF_030144855.1. NCBI lineage: Eukaryota > Metazoa > Chordata > Chondrichthyes > Myliobatiformes > Dasyatidae > Hypanus > Hypanus sabinus. The sequence continues at coordinate 12,502,408 of NC_082723.1, forward strand.
CGTAGGTATTGTTTTTCACCTGGCAGCTGAAATGTACAGTCTCAAAGGATATTCAAACTCCTGAGTGATGTTCCTCTTCTTTGCTTGTAAGGACTGAAGTTAACTGCACAGCTGTGACTGGTGACATCTGGAAAATGCTACCTTATAAAAGTCAGCAGAAGATGGTTAAGTACTTTTTGAAATAGAAGTGGGTATAGGTTTTTAAAAAGAGGGAAAAGAAGATTGGAATTCTTGAGGGAAGGAGCAGGGGAACTAAACTAATTGGATAAGCTAAGCACAAACTTGCAATTTTGGTTCAGTTTCATACTGGACAAAGTATCACTTATCTTCTTTGAGCACATTTATGCGTTAATACAAAGAATTTGTTTAATGGAAATGAAGAGGACAGAGGAGAATCCCTTCTCTACCAAGTTCCAAAAATTTGTATGAATTTTAATTCTAAGCCTGTGGCACAAAACTAAGATGTGACTCAGAGTCCAACAATGGCCATCCCAGTCTTGTACAGCACACAAGCAGGAGCCTATTTAATGTCCTACTTATCATTATCATGAGGTTAACAATCAAACTGCTTTGTCTAATGGAAAAATTATGTCCTTCAGCTAAAGAGCAGTTTTATAGCTTGACACTAACATTTTTAAGAAATTTGGTCATCCCATTTATTATTTTAATGACTAACATCAGTCCAGTTCTCTAAGCTGCACAAGGGAGGGAGATATTGAAAGAGACACTTACATAAACAACCCATTCAATGCAAATGTACCTTTGATTATTTATTGTATTAAAGGGAACAGCGGGGATGTCACGTGATGATGTAGGATCGAGACGTGGAAATCCAGCTCTCCCGTAAAAAATCAGTAAAATAATGTTTAAGTGAAGAAAAGTTAGTAGATACTTTTTGAAAATTATTTATAAACTACTCAGGATTGTCTTAAGATATGTCTCCTAAACAGAAGTAGAAGAAAACTACTACTTTGAAGACAACACAAGTTGGAAAAGAATCAAGGCCATGAAAGAGCCTCAGGCTCAAGTGCATTTTTACCTCCGGCGATACAGAACAGGAAACTGCGGCAACATCAACCGTTTCCAAAAAAAAAAGAGCAACAGGAATTGCGCATGCGTGAAGGAAGGGGCATGCGCAAACACAAGCAACCCAAACTACAAATCCCAGCTATGATCGGAACTGAAAGTGAAAGTGAATATGAGGTGGAATCACATTCTCTGGATAAATCAGACGAAGATGAAGAGACAAACAAAGAAGAGCAACAGGAAGAGGTTGGAGGTGACATTGGAGACAAAAAAATCTTTGGTGCAAATAATGCATGAATTAAAAGCATTAAAAGTAATAAAAAAAGATATTAAAAAATGAAGATTATGTTTGATAAAATGATGAAAAGATAGGACAAAATGGACAAGAAAATGAAAAACTTGGAAGAAATAACGGGAGACACCATTGATAGAGTAAATAAAATGGAAGATAATATTTCTCCCTGGACATCAGAAAGAAAACGGTTGTTGCAAAAAGTGGATGTACTTGAAAATTTTAACAGACGAAATAATATTAAGGTTGTTGGACTTAAAGAAGGTATAGAGGGAGAGGATCCAATAATTTTTTTTCAAAAATGGATTCCAGAAATTTTGGAAATGGAAGAAGGAACCCAGTTAATTGAAATTGAAAGGGCTCACAGAGCCTTAAGATCAAGACCTTAAGTTGATCAAAACCCATGATCAATCTTGACAAAATGCTTAAGATATCAAAATAAAGAAAAGATCCTGAAGGCGGCTGACCAACGTGCCAGAAAGAGAAACGGGCCATTGATGATAGAAGGGAAAACAGCTCCTTTCTATCCTTATATAAGTTATGACCTTTTGAACAGAAAGAAGGAATTTAACCCAGCAAAAAAAGTTTTATGGGAAAAGGGTTATAAATTTATATTGCACCACCCGGCAACCCTGATTATTGTTTTGGATGACAGAAAAAGAAGATCTTTTACTGATTATCGGGATGCGGAAGAATTTGCACAAGAACTTCCAAATATTCGCTAACCACAGCCAAAGATTTTAAAATGAACGGATTAAAGATGAAGACAGGGACAGTGAATGGAGTTGATGGACGTTTAAGGACAGAATATTTAAATATATTCTTAATTATATGATATGGGGGAGAAAGGTAAAAATTTGAGAAATATTAATTGAGAGTAGTGATATTACTTTTTCTTCTCTTATATATACTTTTTTATGTTACAGGGGAGCTGGGAGAACTTTGGATCGATTGCTACGGGATTCACGTGTGTAATCATGGCGATTGCCATGATCCGCACAACGAAGGGGGGGGTAATGTATTTTTTCTTTATTCACAAAATCAGTAGGGGGGTATTTTGTTTTTTTTTCTTTATAATCTATTTTTCTTTAATCTTTCTTTCTTTGCCTGGACAATCGGGGGGAGGAGGGGGAGGAACACATAGCAACATGGAGAATTTTAAAAAGATTCCCCAAGGTACTACAAAAGTTGAAAAGTTAGGTATTACTATAGACTGGAGTAACCCTGTTAAAAATAATGACTAATTTACTGAATTTTTAAAGTTTTAATGTTAATGGGCTTAATGGACCATTGAAAAGAAAAAGAATTTTTAAAAAAATTAAGAAAATGAAAATAGATATAGCTTTTAGCTGCATTTCATTTGAAAAAATTACTTATAATTTAAGAGATAAATACGAAATATTTCTGAAAATTTGGCGCCCTTATTTACAAAAGATAGGATTAAGTATATAGGTGCTCCGAAGATAAAATTATTGGTTATTTGGGGAAAGAAATAAATATATATACTAAAGCTATTATGAACTTCATGGAGCATGTGTGGATCCTCCGATATCCAGGCAATCTTTCTTTCTCTCTTTAACCATATAACATATAACCATATAACAATCACAGCACGGAAACAGGCCATCTTGGCCCTCCTAGTCCATGCCGAACCCTTAATCTCACCTAGTCCCACCTACCCGCATTCAGCCCATAACCCTCCACTCCTTTCCTGTCCATATACCTATCCAATTTTACCTTAAATGATACAACTGAACTGGCCTCTACTACTTCTACAGGAAGCTCATTCCACACAGCTATCACTCTCTGAGTAAAGAAATACCCCCTCGTGTTTCCCTTAAACTTCTGCCCCCTAACTCTCAAATCATGTCCTCTAGTTTGAATCTCCCCTACTCTCAATGGAAACAGCCTGTTCACGTCAACTCTATCTATCCCTCTCAAAATTTTAAATACCTCGATCAAATCCCCCCTCAACCTTCTACGCTCCAATGAATAGAGACCTAACTTGTTCAACCTTTCTCTGTAACTTAAGTGCTGAAACCCAGGTAACATCCTAGTAAATCGTCTCTGCACTCTCTCTAATTTATTGATATCTTTCCTATAATTCGGTGACCAGAACTGCACACAATATTCCAAATTTGGCCTTACCAATGCCTTGTACAACTTTAGCATTACATCCCAACTTCTGTACTCAATACTTTGATTTATAAAGGCCAGCGTTCCAAAAGCCCTCTTCACCACCCTATCTACATGAGGCTCCACCTTCAGGGAACTATGCACTGTTATTCCTAGATCTCTCTGTTCCTCTGCATTCCTCAATGCCCTACCATTTACTCTGTATGTTCTATTTGGATTATTCCTGCCAAAATGTAGAACCTCACACTTCTCAGCATTAAACTCCATCTGCCAACGTACAGCCCATTCTTCTAACCAGCATAAATCTCCCTGCAAGCTTTGAAAATCCACCTCATTATCCACAACACCTCCTACCTTAGTATCATCGACATACTTACTAATCCAATTTACCACCCCATCATCCAGATCATTTATGTATATTACAAACAACATTGGGCCCAAAACAGATCCCTGAGGCACCCCGCTAGTCACTGGCCTCCATCCCGATAAACAATTATCCACCACTACTCTCTGGCATCTCCCATCTAGCCACTGTTGAATCCATTTTATTACTCCAGCATTAATACCTAACGACTGAACCTTCTTAACTAACCTTCCATGTGGAACTTTGTCAAAGGCTTTGCTGAAGTCCATATAGACTACATCCACTGCCTTACCCTCGTCAACATTCCTCGTAACTTCTTCAAAAAATTCAATAAGGTTTGTCAAACATGACCTTCCACGCACAAATCCATGCTGGCTACTTCTAATCAGATCCCGTCTATCCAGATAATTATAAATACTATCTCTAAGAATACTTTCCATTAATTTACCCACCACTGATGTCAAACTGACAGGTCTATAATTGCTAGGCTTCCTTCTAGAACCCTTTTTAAACAATGGAACCACATGAGCAATACGCCAATCCTCCGGCACAATCCCTGTTTCTAATGACATATTAAAGATCTCCGTCAGAGCTCCTGCTATTTCGACACAAACTTCCCTCAAGGTCCTGGGGAATATCCTGTCAGGACCCGGAGATTTATCCACTTTTAAATTTCTTAAAAGCGCCAGTACCTCCACCTCTTTAATTGTCATAGGTTCCATAACTTCCTTACTTGTTTCCCACACCTTAGACAATTCAATATCCTTCTCCTTAGTGAATACCGAAGAGAAGAAATCATTCAAAATCTCTCCCATCTCCCTCGGTTCCACACATAGCTGACCACTCTGATTCTCTAAGGGGCCAATTTTATCCCTCACTATCCTCTTGCTTTTAATATAACTGTAGAAACCTTTTGGATTTACTTTCACCTTATTTGCCAAACCAACCTCGTATCTTCTTTTAGCTTTTCTAATCTCTTTCTTAAGATTCCTTTTACATTCTTTATATTCCTCAAGCAATTCCTTTACTCCATGCTGCCTATATCTATTGTAGACATCCCTCTTTTTCTGAACCAAATTTCTAATATCCCTTGAAAACCATGGTGCTCTCAAACCTTTAACCTTTCCTTTCACCCTAACAGGAACATAAAGATTCTGTACCCTCATAATTTCACCCTTAAATGACCTCCATTTCTCTATTACATCCTTCCCATAAAACAACTTTCTTTCTTTTTTTTTTCTCTTTTTACAGGGATATGTTGGGGGGGAAGGGGTTAAGGGGAGGGGGGAAGGGTCAATAATACTTTTTTCCCTTCTGTAACCATTTGAAAAATTCAATTAAAAAAAATTTATAAAGAAAAAGGGAGCAGCAAAGCAAAGTCTGAAATATCCTTACAAGGTAATGTTAGCAGCGCAATGCGAAACGAGAATGGCAGAATGAGAGAGCATGTTAGTCCAATATTTAATCCAAATTTGCTGCCAGATCTAGCTTCCCAACCAGAAAACTCATTGGATTACACAAGATTAATAAACACAAATGACAGTTGCATGACACTGTCATAAAGTCCATAGGACATTACAGCACAGAAACAGGACTTCCGTCCCATCTAGTCTATGCCAAACAATTATTACATTTAGTCACATAGCTTCCCATACTTTTCCCATCCATGCAGCGAGAGAAATTTCAGTTAAATGTTGAAATTGAACTCCGATCCACCACTTCCACAGGCAGCTTGATCAACACTTTCACCACCCATGTTCCCCTTGAAGCCATTACCCATGATCTCTAGTTCTAGTCTCACCAATCTCAACAGAAAAACGCCTGCTTGCATTTACCCTATCTATACCCCTCATAAGTTTGTATACCTCTATCAAATCTCCTCTCCTTCTACTATGCTGAAGGGAAAAAAGTCCAAATCTATTCAAACTTCCCATTGAACTCAGGTCCTTTGTAAATTTACTCTGCACGCTTTCAATCTTTTTGACATCTTTCCTGTAGAAAGATATTAGTACAGAAACCTAACTACATACACATTTTGCTTATGATGAAACCTACTATTTAGTTAGTCAATGATCCATTCACCAATCCTCCACTTTAATTTTTAGAATTACTGTACTATTCAGTCCTCTCATTCAATTTTGTATTAAAATACATCAAGGCAATGCATAGGGTTACCATCCTTGGCAATCACTCCCAGGAGAAATTGCACATGATGTAGTTGTTCACAACAGATTTGTTGACTATTAAGGAAATTTGAGAACATGGGGATGGATAATGCTGGAAAGCTGAGTTGAGAATGAAGCTCTTTTGATACTAAATGGTGGAAATGGTTTGAAGAAATGTCTCCTTTCTTTATGAACAAAAACTTACTTGTAATACTCAGCAGCCACATCAAATCTTCCCAGAAATATATGCGCATTTCCCAGGTTGCTGTAGGCCCTTCTCTCAGCCGCTTTATCTCCAAATTCTTTTGCGATTGAAAGACGCTGAAATAAAATTGAATCATATTGACTGATTATCTGGAACTTCACGGGAAAATCATTTCAAAATTCACAGCTTCCCAGGTAGTCAAGTAACCTTCAACCTTTTCAGCTTCTTTTTATTGAGGGACATAAACCAGTGCCCTCCTTTGACTCTGTGGCTAACATTTTAAGAACAGATAATTTTGTTGACTTATTTGACACCAGTGCCCCCTACAGATGATGGTTTGCAACAATCACACTAGATTCAGACAATTAGTGCCTCTGTAGACACTGCTGTAATAGTGGCTTTCAACAGGTTTTTGAAATATGACACTCTTTACAAATACTTGAGAAAAATAAAATATGAACAAATGTACAGCTATATATTTTAGGCAAATTCAAACTGCTGTATGAACATGAGAAAATCTGCAGGCACTGGAAATCCAAGCAGCATTTGCCATGGAGCCTTAGCATTAACCGAGGGGTCCTTGGGCCCCAGGTTGGAAACCCCTGATATAGACTGAGTCTTTTGCTCCAGATTCCAGCATTTGTAGTCTCTTATGGAAACATTTATCTTAAATGGAAATATTTAACATAAATGGAAACATTTATCTTAGGCATTTGCTTGTCATCATTAGCACATGGCACATGTTCTCTTATATGTCCCTTCCCATGTTGATATGCCACTGTATAATCTTAATGAAGCCTTTAAGACCTCCCCCAAATGATGGCATGTTACAAATATAGCCAATTTTCATTCAAATCTTGCTGCCAAATGAACTGTTCGATGTTCCCTTGATTAATTATGTGGTCACCATCAAAGCAGGAAGATTTCGTTTTGACAATTTAATCTATACATCTAATCGCTTTGCAACATCAGTGTGCATGGAGCTGACTGTAGCTTAAAACCATCCTCATCATCACAACTTGGCCAACTTCAAAGAGTTTCATTGATTTTACCCCACCATTTCTGCTTCACAAGTTTCTCAAATACCTACAGGATGGTCACAAGCATGAGTGCAATAGCCTATTTTTAAGATTCTTTGAAAATTGACTATACTCCCCTTTTGGATGATCGCTCTGAGATCCTTTTAATTCTCTGAAGAAGCATTCTTCCCAGGTCATCATCTTCATTTTCTAATTATTTTAAGCTTTATGTTTCCAATCCACATGGCAAATAAAATATTTTTTCTTTATTTGCTCCATCAAAATTTCATATAGTATGTAATACCTCATTGTTCAGAGTTAACTAATTCCAGCTTCCCCATATGACTATCAACATCACCTTTCATAGCCAACAGCCGGGACACAGTTAAAGGTACCAAGTTTAAATCGACTTTCTGTTATGATGCCAAGCGTTTCTATTTCCAAGGCAACACGAGTGAATCTGCAGATGCTGGAAATAAATAAAAACACAAAATGCTGGCAGAACTCAGCCGGCCAGACAGCATCTATGGGAAGAGGTAGTGACGACGTTTCGGGCCAAAACCCTTCATCAGGATGGCCTGCTGAGTTCTGCCAGCATTTTGTGTTTTTGTTTCTATTTCCAATTTCAATTAATTGCTGAATCAACTCGATTACTCACATCACCTCGAGCTTCAGTACCACGAGTCCAAACAGACTAATCTCGAAACGAGACCTAGAATTCAACACTCTCTTCTGCAAATAGGTCTTTGACTTCTTGAGGAACAGACAGCTGTCAGTAAAGACAGGCAACAACATCTCCACCATGATTATGCTGAACACTGGTACCCCACAAGGGAGTGTATTACTCTTGAGCTTAAGCTTCCATTTCCACTGTAACCGCCTGAGAGATGAAAAATAAATCAATCACATGGCAATTATAATTAAAGTCTATTAAAGGGCTACGGTGGGTAACTTTGTCACATGGTGCGAGCAGAATCATCTGCAGCTTAGTGTGAAAAAGACTAAGGAGCTGGTGGTGGACCTGAGGAGGACTAAGGCACCGGTGACCCCTGTTTCCATCCAAGGGGTCAGTGTGGACGTGGTGGAGGATTACAAATACCTGGGGATACGAACTGACAATAAACTGGACTGGTCAAATAACACTGAGGCTGTCTACAGGAAGGGTCAGAGCCGTCTCTACTTCCTGAGGAGACTGAGGTCCTTTAACATCTGCCGGACGATGCTGAGGATGTTCTACGAGGCTGTGGTGGCCAGTGCTATCATGTTTGCTGTTGTGTGCTGGGGCAGCAGGCTGAGGGTAGCAGACACCAACAGAATCAACAAACTCATTCGTAAGGCCAGTGATGTGGGGGTGGAACTAGACTCTCTGACTGTGGTGTCTGAAAAGAGGATGCTGTCCAAGTTGCATGCCATCTTGGACAATGATTCCCATCCACTCCATAATGTACAGGTTAGGCACAGGAGTATATTCAGCCAGAGACTCATTCCACCGAGATGTAACACTGAGCATCCTAGGAAGTCATTCCTGCCTGTGGCCATCAAACTTTACAACTCCTCCCTCGGAGTGTCAAGACACCCTGAGCCAATAGGATGGTCCTGGACTTATTTCCCTTGGCATGATAAAATTATTTATTTATTTATTTATGGTTTTATATTGCTATATTTCTACACTATTCTTGGTTGGCGCGGCTGTAACGAAACCCAATTTCCCTCGGGATCAATAAAGTATGTCTGTCTGTCTTTGTTAATATTTGTGCACTTTGTAGACATAAATGGCTCATAGTGCATTCACCATCTGAAAATAATCCAAATATACAGACATAATTGCATCTCTTTTATCTGCAGCATTCTAACTACTGCTTCTTCTTTGGTTGTCCATCAGAATCTGATGACAACGTCCACTCCTTTAACAGTGAGATCTTTGATGACTATACAGTCCTATCCTGGACCCACAACTCTATTTTGCAGGTGGGACATGTATATGTGGGAGTGGTGGTAGTGATGGCAACCATGGCTGCATTTCTCCTGGCTCTCTTCTGCTGTCATCTGGTTGTTCTTTCCATCTCCAGAATACGAACCCCGTCCCTACACAGCTGTCGCCTAGTGATACAGTCAACAGCAACATCCTCCAGGTCCTCAGGTCTGATCTTGCACTTTCCTAAAGCATTCTTCATCTGATCCTTATAGTGCTTCTTCAGCCCTCCAGCTGAGCGTCGACCATGATGTAGCTGGCCGTATAACACTCTGCGGGGTAGCCGACACGGGGGCATCCCTGTCATGTGCCCCAGCCACTGCAGCTGACAGTGGGTGATCATCGGCTCTAACTACTAAGACTATACAATAAACATTTTTTGAGCTGGTCAGAGGCTCAAGTTGCTGTCTATGGAACAAGTCAGTTCTCAGCACAGTGGAAAAATTATACTTGATAACCTTCATCATTCATCACATGTGCCAAGTCAACCATCTAACCAGCTTCACCTATCTATTAACTAGGACAGTTTATTAATCCCATGATGCTGGTCATTACAAACATCAACAAGTTTTCTGCATACAGTTGTTCTTAGAGAGATCTTGAAAATAGATTCAGACTTCTTGTTGAATATGATGCTCATCTAAATTCTGCTGCATAAATTAATTTTATTCACTGTTAAAGTATTTGCTTGCATTTAAATCAATACTTTGCCTCAACGGTTTTCCCCAAGTTTCATCCCTGCTCCTGCTGATTATCTGACATATACCAGTAAACAGTGGCACAGAGACGCTGATAGGCACTCTGACAAAAACAAGTATTAGGCTCCTTCCTGTTCCCCAGTGGGTGACACACTAACAGAGCACCACAAGACAGTGGCTATTAGGGTTAGATAATTAGATGGTGATGTACAAAAAATTCTTGCTACTGAAATCATCCTTTGAATATGATTTAAAGTTGGTGTGCAAATTTAAACATTCAACAATTTCACATCAGAATCTTATTTCAAATCATTACTGTGAAATGTGATGATAGGTCTTTTACCTCTTTGTGAAACTTGATGGCATCATGATAATTTCCTAACAGGTAATGTGTGTTGCCGAGGTTACCATAGGCTCTACCTTGAGCTGCTCGATCACCTAAGTCTTTGACAATTTTAAGATTCATCCTAAACAAGACAAGAAAAGAAAAAGAATCAAAAACATTGTAAACCTAAAGTGAAACTGAAGAATCCTTCCTATTCAAACCGAGCACAAAATGACATTCATTGTCGAAAAAGACCAATACATTCGGGACTTAAAACCTCCAATATGAACCTTAAATGGATAGTAATTATTGTCCAAATCTAGATTATGGCCTTCGGATTGATTCCAGGGGTATTTGCTTTGTTTTATATTGAATAACTTTAAGGCTCATGACTAGGGCTACACAAAATCCACACCAGCAAAAATAAACTATCCAATCAAATTAAAGTTCAATCTGATTTAATTGAGAGATTACATGTCTTTGAGAATTAACTTTGAATTTTATTAATTGGCAGGCAACAGTACTCAGACAGCATGGGTACTTGGTGAACACGTCTTGTTTCATCACTGTAGAACCTAGGATGAGATAACTACTGATGTGATTTGTTTGATGATCAATCATTGATGGTGATGGTCCAATCTGACATCCTATGGCCAGAGTCCAGGAAAGAAAGTAAGCAAAAGATGGGATAGCAGGAAGTGAAATAAAATACAGCACTAAGGAAATCAAGGGAAAGGAAGATCTAAAAATAACTGTACTTATTATATGGCCAACACCTGCTGCAATTCCTTAAAAATATCAAAAGGAAATAGAATCGTAAGTGGATATGTACAAGGAGGAGACTGATAAGAAAATGAGGGGAAAAAACTAAAAAAAGGAAACAAAAAAGAAAAAGTGGGAAAAGCAAACAGTGTGAGACAAAGAAAAACGAAGAAGCAACCTTTACGAAAAGCAACATGTTGGCTTCCTCCTCTCTTTGTAACGAATCAAAATATAGAACATAAGAGACAGCAGCAGAATTAGGCCATTCAACCCAATGATTCTGCTCCACCATTTCATCATGGCTGGACCAACCTCCTTCTCCTGTCTTCTCCCAGTAACCTTTCACAACCTGAGTAATCAAGAACCTATCAACTTTTGCCTTTGATGTGTCCAATTACTTGGACTGCACAGCCACCTGTGACAATGAAGTCAACAGATTTACCACCCTCTGGCGAAAGAAATTCCTCTTCACCTCTCTTCTAAATGGACATCCCTCTATTCTGAGGCTGCGCCCTCTGGTTTCAAGATTCCCCCGTTATAGGAAACATCCTCTCCACATCCACTCCATCCAGGCCTTTCACTATTCAATAAGTTTCATTGGGATCCCACCCACCATTCCTCTCAATTCCGGCAAGTACAAGCCCAAAGCCATCAAACGCTCCTCACGCAATAACCTTTCTTTCTCAAGAATCATTCTTGTGAACCTCCTCTGAATCATTTCCAATGTCTGCACATCCTTTCTTGAATAAAAACTTCTCACAATACTCCAAGTGAGACCTCACCAGTGCCTTATAAAGCCTCATCGTTACATCTCTTCTCTTACCTTCTAGTCCTCTTGAAATGAATACAAACATTGTATCTGTCTTCCTCACCACTGACTCAAACTGCAAATTAACCTTTAGGGAATCCTGTACGAGGACTTCCAAGTCGTTTAGCACCTCAGATTTTTGAATTTTCTGTCCATTTGTAAAATAGTTTCTGCTTTTGATCCTTCTACCAAAGTGCATGATCATACATTTCCTGACACTGTATTCCATCTAACACCTCTTTTACCATTCTCCTAATCCATCTAATTCCTTCTGCAGCCCCTCTGCTTCCTCAACACTACTTGCCTTTCAACCTATTTTTATATAATCTGCAGACTTGGCTACAAAGCCATCAACTCTGGCATCCAAATCATTGATGTACAACAGAAAACGAAGCGGACCCAACACTGACTCTTGCAAAACACAACTAGTCACTGGCAGCCAAATACAAAAAGCTCCCTTTATTCCAACTCTTAGCCTCCAGCCAATCAGCTAATCCTCTATCCATGTAATACCATGAAAAGCATCTTTCCTGTAATGCAATGGGCTCTTATCTTATTAAGCAACCTCATGTGTGGCACCTTGTCAAAAGCCTTCTGAAAATCCATCAATTCTCCTTTCTCTACACTGCTTGTTACACCCTCAACAAATTTCAACAGATTTGTCAGGCAAGATTTTCCCTTGCAGAAACCATGTTGACTTTGGCCTATATTATCATGTGCCTCCAAGTACCCTGAGACCTCATCCTTCACAATCAACTCCGACATCTTTCCAACCACTGAGCTCTGGCTAACCGGCCTCCCTTCCTTCTTGAGGAGTAGAGCAACATTTGCAATTTTCCAGTCCTTCAGAACTATAATAGAATCTAGTGATTCTTTAACGATCATTACTAATGCCTCCACAATCTCCCTAGTCACTTCTTCCAGAACCCTGGGGTGCAGTCCATATTGTCGAGGTGACTTACCTACCTTCAGACCTTTCAGCTTCCCAAGCAGCTTCTCCCTAGTAAATAGCAATTGCACTCACTTCTGCCCCATGACACTTGAACTTCCAGCATACTGATGTGAAGACAGATGCAAAATACTGATTATGTTTGTCTGCCATTTCCTTGTTCCCCATTGCAACCACTGCAGTTGAATATCCACTCTCACCTCTCTTTTACTCTTCATATATTTGAAAAAAAAACTTCCCTTATGCTTTTTTTTATATTCTTGGCTAAGCTACCTTCATGTTTCATCTTTTTCCTCCTTAAGTTGCCTTTTCTTGGTTTTTAAAAGCTTCTCAATTCTCCATCTTCTCACTAGTGCTGGCTATATTATATGCCCACTCCTTTGCTTTTATGTTGTTTTTGACTTCCCCTGATGGCCACAGTTGCCTCACCCTCCCTCAGAATACTTCTCCTTTGGGATCTATCCTGCACTTTCCAAGTTGTCCCCAGAAAGTCCAGCCGTTGCTGTTCTGCCATCATCCTTGCCAGTGTACCCTTCCAATCAACTTTGCCAGCTCCATTCTCATGCCTCCGTAATTCCCTTTACTGTAATACTGATACATCTGACTTTAACTTCTCCCTCTCGCATTGGAAAATGAAGTCTATCGAATTACAATCACTGCCTCCTAAAGGCCCCTCTACCTTGGGTTCCCTAATCAAATCCAGTTCATTCCATAACACCCAATCCCAAATAGCCCACCTAGCAGGCTCAATGAAAAGCTGCCATCCCATCGGCATTCCACAAATTCTCTCTCTGGGGATGAATTGGAAGAAGGGACTGAGTGTAGCGTAGCAAAATTTGCTGATGACACTAAACTTAGTGGAAAAGTAAATTGTACAGAGGATGTGGAGAGTCTGCAGAGGGATATAGATAGGTTAAGTGAGTGGGCCAAGGTCTGGCAGATGGAATACAAGGTTGGTAAATGTGAGATCATCCACTTTGGAAGGAATAATAGAAGAGCAGATTATTATTTAAATGGTGAAAGATTGCAGCATGCTGCTGTGCAGCGGGATTTGGGAGTGCTTGTTCATGAATCGCAGAATGTTGGCTTGCAGGTACAACAGGTTATTAAGAAGGCAAACAGAATGTTGGCCTTCATTGCTAGAGGGATTGAATTCAAGAGCAGAGAGGTCATGCTGCAACTATACAGGGTACTGGTGAGGCCACACCTGGAGTACTGTGTGCAGTTCTGGTCTCCACACTTGAGGAAGGATATACTGGCTTTGGAGGCAGTGCAGAGGAGGTTCACCAGGCTGATTCCAGGGATGAAGGGGTTAACCTATGAGCAGGGATTGAATCGCCTGGGATTGTACTCTCTGGAGTTCAGAAGAGTGAAAGGGGATATTATAGAAACATACAAAATTTTGAAAGGGATAGTTAAGATAGAAGCAGTAAAGTTGTTTCCATTGGTGGGTGAGACTAGTTTGAGGGGATATTGCCTCAAGATTCTGGGGAGAAGACTTAAGATGGAGATGAGGAGAAACTGCTTTTCCCCAGACAGTGGTGAATCTGTGGAATTCTCTACCCAGGGAAGCAGTTGAGGCTTCCTCACTAAATATATTTAAGAGACAGTTAGATAGCTTTTTACATAGTAAGAGAATTAAGGGTTATGGGGAAAAGGCAGGTAGATGGAGCTGAGTTTACAGACCAATCAGCCATAATCTTATTGAAGGCGGGGAAGGCTCGATGGGCCAGATGGCCTACTCCTGCTCCTATTTCTTATGTTCTTATGTTCAGCACCAATCTGATCTTCCCAATTCACTGGATTATCATAACATTGCCCTTTTGTCATGCCTTTTCTATCTCCCTTTGTAATTTGTAGCCAGCATCCTGGCTACTGTTTGGAGGCCTGTATATGACTCTCATCAGGGTCTTTTCATCCTTGCAGTTTCTTAACTCTACCCACAAGGATTCTACGGAGAATGGTGAATCTGTGAAATTCTCTGATCCTATACCACCTCTTTCTAAGGAATTGATTTCATTTTTTTACCGACACAGCAACTCTAGCCCCTGCTTAGCTGCCTGTGCTTTCGATACAATATGCACCCTTGGGTGTTAAACTCCCAATTATGATCTTATTTTTCAGCCCACAACACCATAACTACGAATATCTAACTGCACTACAAGATCATCTGCCGCATTCTGTATACTGTGTGCATTCAAATTCAACAACTTTTTTTTTGTTCCCATGTTACACTGCAACTCATCCTACTGACTGCAATTTTGCCCTCACATCTACTTGTCCTTCCTGACAGTTGGTATCCAAAAATTGCTCACTGAATCTACTTGTACACCAACTGCCCCATCCTCCTGATTCCCATCCCTCTGCCAAACTACTTTAAACACTCCCCAACAGTTCCAGAAAATGTGCCCGCAAGGGTATTGGTCCCCCTCGGGTTCAGGTGTAAGCGGTCCCTTTCGTACAGGTCATACCTTCCCCAGAAGAGATCCCAACGATCCAGAAATCTCAAGTCTGCCCCCTGCCAATGTACATCACTTTTTAAATATTTTGCCCCAACCTGTGTAGCCTCCTCTCTCAATTCTATAGGGCCATTGGAAAAAGCCAAAAGCTCACGAAGCAAATTCTCAAATGCTACGATTTAGTTATCATCTTGTAGAGTTGGTCCTGATTTTTCTTTTCTTATGGTAAAATTTTACACAAATATATATTTCTAAACATGCCTGGTGATATTTGAATAGGTTCTTAGAGCAGTAGTTTATCCAATTGTTTTCTCTAGCTGTTAATGGTTTCCCTTGCAACTTTTTGTCTTGTAACTTTGTGTTAACCCTGACAAAGTGAGAAAGAAATTTTATGTCCCGATTCACTGGCATGCTCTTGCATTCCTTCAATTCTCGGAATTGACAATTATCACCCAGCAACAAGAGGGTGAAAGAAAATGAATGCCAGTGATAAGTGAGTTTGAAGCTGTGAGAGGCATGAGAAAAAGCAAATGCCTTCAAATGCCTCCATAGCCTTGGGATGACTAATTACATTAAGATGTTAAGAGAATTCTTCTGAAGTGCAGTTGCACAAAATGCCTGTCTGAATAATCTGTTTTCTAAAATATAGCTCATTATTCTATTGGTCTAAAATTTTGACTGTTTCCACATGCTTCCAAACATCAGTCTAAAATAAAATAAAAACCACACACACACACAAACAAACAAAAAATGCTGCAGGAACTCAACAGGCCAGGCAGCGTCTCTGGAAAAGAGGTTTGAACATACTGAAGCTTCCCAAGGTATTCATGAGAGATATAAACAAGAAAATTTGGCACCATGTTACTGAAAGAGGCATTCAAAACAGCCGACCAAAACCTGTAGCAAAAAGAGGACAGAATTCCTGAGTTGCAGGCACTGCTGACTGAAGGCACTGCCAAAGGTGAAGCAATTCAAAACAGGGATACAGGTGAAGCTAGAAAGTCAGAAGCACAGATGTGACAAAGGGCTTCCACAACTGGAGAAGAATAAAGAGGTGGAGCAGGACGTGGTTATGGTGGAACTGAAAACTCAGGAGAATTTTTAAATTCACTGAACAGAGAGAGGTGTAACTCAGTGGGTAAAGGTATGACGAGCAATCAGAAGAACTTGGAGCAAATATGGATCCTGAAACATGGATTATGGTGTGCCAGCTGAAGTGGGCATCTCAAATCAACATATTTTCCCACTTAATTCCCCATGAAAGGCTCTTAGGTCAATTTGCATACATTCTGGGTCAATCTTGGGAATAGCTGAGTGATAGTAAAGGAAACATAGATTTCATAGAAATACATGCAAGGGGCTGGAGGAACTCAGCAAGTCAGGCAGCATCTATTGAGAGAAATAATAAGTCAATATTTCGGGTTGAGACCTTTCATCAGGACTGGAAAGGAAGGGGGAAGAAACCAAGATAGGAAGGTGAAGAAAGGGGGAAGTGTTCAGGCTGGAAGATGATAGGTGAAACCAGGTGAAGAGGAAGGTAGGTGAAGCCTGAGAGGGGAGTTACCCCTTCCTTTCCAGTTCTGATGAAGTGTCTTGGCCCAGAGCATCAACTCTTTATTCATCACCATTGATACTGCCTGACCTACTGAGATCCCCCAGCATTTTGTGTGTGTTCCTCTGGATTTCCAGCATCTGCAGAACCTCTTCTGTTTGACATTCCATAGATTTGTAACGTATTGAGATAGTGAAGGGGGTGAGAATTGGTGCTGGATTCTGAGGAGAGAAGCATTCTGGTATGCTTTTGGGACAATTTACTTTACCCAATTTACTTGAAGTGAGAAACTGTTCGGGCTCATTTCACTGAACTGTGCATAGGTAGATGATGTATAATGACATCTGCAATGAATGCATTTATTGCATTGCCAATATAACTAAGATACTTTTACATAAACAGGGTAAAGCACAACAATCCATGAAGGAACTTTAAAGTGAGGAGTGCAGTAAAATGCTGCACATGCCACATGTGTAGTCAGAATACATTTTGGACAACAGTCTCAATTCCTGCTAATTCTTCTCAAGGACTTAATTTGCAAATTGCATTACTCACTCATAGTATTCGGTGGCCTTCTCTAAAGTTTCCTTCACTTCACTGGGTAGGTCTCCAGATTCTTGGGCAGTGAGCCAGGATAGCTGCTTCCCTTTGGCGTGAAAAATATTTCCAATATTGTACTGTGCTCGTGCTTCACTGACCTGGGAAATGGAGAGAAAAGAGAAAATATTTGTTGAGAACCCTTTCTTTAAAAAAAATAGTAGAAAAAAGTTTACAGAAGGAAGAAACATATTTCCAGTTATGGCTGCAGGCAAAAGAACAGATTGTAGAGTCAAATGGTGAGGGAGAGAGAGAGGGGGAGAGGGAGGGGGAGAGGGAGGGGGAGGGGGAGGGGGAGGGGGAGGGGGAGGGGGAGGGGGAGGGGGAGGGGGAGGGGGAGGGGGAGGGGGAGAGGGAGAGGGAGAGGGAGAGGGAGAGGGAGGGAGAGGGAGAGGGAGAGGGAGAGGGAGAGGGAGAGGGAGAGGGAGAGAGAGAGAGAGAGAGAGACTTGTTTTGTTTTGTTACTGAACTACTTCCAATGGGGTAGTCATAAATACCTTCCAGGAACACCTTCAAGACATTAAAAAAAATCAAAAAAGACAAGATGTTAATATCCCTTGTGCCAATGGGTACTGAGCACTTGCTCAAGACTGCCTTGACGTTGGTTGTGGCTCAGGGTTAACACACAGGGTTTTTCAAATCCTCCTTCCACGATGTTTTAAGGGGTAGCCCACTACATCTCTGGAGGGCTGAATAATGATTTCTGGAGTCCCTTTGTTGTGTCTTCCCACTCTTGAAGCCCAAAAGAGGTCTTTTTGGTGACTGCTTCGTGCCGCTGCCTGATGGTTTACCGTAGAGTTTGACCAGGGATCCCCGGCTCCCCTTCAGCAATTGAAGGTGGATGTGTCTATAAATCCCTTGCAACACACTTACGTAGGACAAACTTTGGTTTTCCAGCCTCTTCACTAAGCTTCAGCTGCTAGATCTGTATAGCGTAGCCTCTTGTTCTCAAATGCTTCAGCCACTGAATCCTCCCACAGGAGTGCAAGTTTCACAATGCAGACGATCGGTAATGAATTGGTCCAGAGAACCAAGTCTGGCCTAAGGTTGGTGGTAGCAATTTCCAGTGGAAAGGCAAGTTGTTTATTGACATCCATCAGCATTTTCCAATCACAGGCCATGTTCATCTGTCCTGTTTCAGGCTTAGGAGGGAGATTAGTTGGTCTTTTCCTTCCTTCCCAGACGAATGCTGTTGGTGTCACAGCATTAGTCATTCTAGGGGACAAGGAGTTTGTTGATACTCTCTTGGTCTTGATTGCCGCTGCCAGACTCCTTAAAATCTGGTTATGACGCCACGTGTATTTGCCTTGCGTGAGGTTGGTTTTGCAGCTTGACAGGATAAGCTTGAGGGTTGCCGGAATCAGGTACAGGGAACAAGTTGGGTGCTCACCAAACCACTAGTGGAGGTCTTTTTGTGAGGGAACCACATCATAGACATAGAAACATAGAAAAATTACAGCACAATAGAGGTCTTTCGGCCTACAATGCTGCACTGAACATGTACTTACTTTAGAAATTACCTGGGGTTACCCATAGCCCTCTATTTTTCTAAGCTCCATGTACCTATCCAGGAGTCTCTTAAAAGACCCTATTGTATCCACCTCCATCACCATCGCTGGCAGCCCATTCCATGTACTCTCCGCTCTCTGAGTAGAAAACATACTTTCAAGCACCTTAAAACTGTGCCCTCTTGTGCTAGCCATTTCAACCCTGGGAAAAAGTCTCTAACTATCCACAAATCAATGGCTCCCATCATCTTATACACCTACGTGGTTCTGATGAGAAAGCCAAGTCTGTCTTCCCATATATATTTCCAGCTGATTTTCCTGCTCTCAATGCTTTCCCACTGCATGCATTGCCCCTGCTTAGCCAGGGAGACAGCCTTTGCACTTCTGTCTGACTCGACAACCATCTTCCTTCGGTCTGGAATTGTGGCCTTGTGTCAGGGGTCCACTTGCCACCCCTGCCCTGTTGGACTTACCCCACAATGTCTCTCTGCCTAAGGGCCACTGCTGCTTGCTGCACCGCATCAGCTGTGGTCCATTTCCACCCAGTTGATAAGGTCCATGCAGCGTTACTGATGGTCTTGTCCTGAGAGTCTTTCATCAAGATGCATCTTGGAACACTTGAATTCCTGTGTAAGGCCAGTGAAAGGTAGCTCATGGATTCCTTTACCATCGAGACTGATGTTCCTGATACACCTTGGAACACTGAGTCACTTCTTTACAAACAACATGATGGTTCACTCGAGCTTCTTCACGGTTGTCAGTGGGACCTCATAGACAGTGAGTGGCCCCATCACCGGGGTAGGAGATCAAACTGTAGGCACCAGAGCTTCTGTTTTCCAGGCAGCATGGTCTTGTTATCCAGGTTGTTGGCAATGTGTTGCTTTATTTAGTTGCCACACCTGCTCTTTGTCTGTGAGGCTGGCGTTGTACCATCTACCAGGCTCCTGACAGGCTGTTCAGACACTGTTGGAATTGGGTCATCACAGATGAAGAACTTCATATCTTTCAGCATTTCCTTGACTATGGAGATGCTTTGTGACTTGCTGGGTTTGATTTTCATTCTGGCCCACTTGATGTTTTCCTGCAGCTTTCCAAGTAGTTGCTTGGTGCATATTGCAGTGGTGGTCAGTGTTGTTATATCACCCACGTACACCTTAATGGGGGAAGACAAAATCCCCCACTTACTCTTTCACCGGCTACCACCCATCCTGAAGACATCATAATGACCTCCGTGACCACTGTGAAGACCAGGGGCGACAAAGGGCAACCTGCCATAATGCCTACTTTCAGTCTCTGCCATAGTGTGGTTAAGTTTGCTGTTGTGAAGCAAAATTGCAGGTCTTGAAAGTACAACTTTGCCAGCGTTGTGAGGGGCTCTGGTAGCTGGAAGAAGTCAATGCTTCACAGAGGAGTGCATGGGGAATTGAGCCGAATGCATTGGCGACGTCCGGGAAGATAACATTGAGATTTCTGTTTGGATCTGGTGCCATATCATGCTTATATGCTCCAAACACCTGGAGATCCCTGGAATTCCTGCTTTCTGTACAGATGTATCAATGTACTTGGTTCTCTCCGGGTAGCCAAGACACTTTACTTGCCTAAACAGTGAAAACCAAGTATATTTTACAAATTTAAAATGTTTAACTTTTATTTATCGTTACTTAGGCAGATAGTATTTTTGAGGCAAGATCGAAAGCTAGTCAGAGAAGGACACATCGTAAAGCACAGACCAGAGAAGGATAGGTTCTACTCATGATGCAAAAAATAAAGGAGGCAGAACAATCTGAGTGAGATAACGTGGAGCTACTTCATCAGAACTCTCAATTCACAACCATTTAGATTTAAATCATACCTCTATTGTGGAAAATTTAATTGAACAGTTTTAGATAGAAATATTAGATCTGAAAAGCTTTAAGATGAAACTCTTTCATAAGGTGAAAATCAGAGACATGGAGAAGCAATTCTAGAATTTTTGGTCTGTGATACTGAAGCATTTAAAATCATAAGGGGCATCGATAAAGTGAATGCACTGCCCATTTTCCAGGGAAAAGGAATCAAAACTTAGAGGGCACAGGTTTGAGAGGGGGTAAGTTTTAAAAGTAACTCGAGGGACAACCGCTTGAGTGGCAAGTCAACACAGAATGAACTGCCAAAGGAAGTGGTTGAGGCAGGTACATTAACAATATTTAAAAGGTACTAGGACCATGTACATGGATAAGAAAGGGTTAGAGCAGGGTTTCCCGAAGTCTTTTATGCCAAGGACCAATACCATTCAGCAAAAGATCTGTGGACCCCAGGTTGGAATCCCTGGTTTAGAATGACATGGGCCTAAAGTGGGCAGACGGGATTATGTTAAATAGCCATCTTGGTAGGCTTGGACAAGTGCATTGTCAAAACAGACAAGATACAAAGGCGTGCACAGGCCAGCTCCAGAAGAACACAGAAATTTCAGGGGACAGTACAGATGGAGGATGTTCAGAGATGGGGTGCACCATTTTAACATTAAAATTTAATAATTTCGTTATTAAATTATTATCAAATTGTCTTCAAAATGAAGTTATTTTGGGAATCAATGTAGGAATGTGGAATTCACAGAACTTTCTCTGAGTTCCGATACCATCACTGGGTAATGTTTGGAGCTTTGTAACACTGGAGGCCAGACTAATGCTGTAATAGCAAAGTCTGATGAAAAATCAAAGCTTGGGTAAGAAATTCGCAACAGACAGCTGAGGAAGATCTACATAAAACAGCTTTGCACGGGAAATGTTTAGAGAGATATGGACCACATGCAGATAAATGGGACTACCTCAGTTAGGCAACTGGATTGACATGAACAAATAGAGCCAAAGGGCCTTTTCTCCACAGTCTATAGCTCTGTGATTCTTACCTTTTCCTATACGATCAGATCTTGATCCTTCCTGTTTTTTGCCAAAGGAATATCATTAACTTCCAAATCTAGTTTGTTAATATTTTTGTCTACCTCACGTCTTCCCGCAACCTAATTACAATCTGCTCACCATTCAACACTTCCTCCAGATGACCACTGGGAAAGCCCAAGCCACTGCCATTTTTAATCCAACATACAACCTGAGTCATCATTTTCCCTTGTCACTTGCTTAACCTTACTCAAGCGAAACTTTGATTATTCTCTCTTGGCTAGGCCAATTCTTGTCTATTGCTAACACTTCTTTCATTCCCTTGATATTTCCTGCTTGCAATGCAATGAAGTGTTGATGCCTCCAAAGCTTCCATATCTATTTTAATCAATGTCTTTGAGTTTTATTTTCCTTCCAACTGTTGAGTCCCAAACATTGGCCTTGAATGCAGCAAATCTCCCACTTCATCTACACATCTCTATAAAACTGCTCCATCTTTAATCTCTGGAACTCATCCCAAAACTTTTCTTCTTTTCTTAGAACAAACCTGTCGAAATCCATGTATTCCTCACCGTATCATAAAATGCTGTTAATTAATGTTTCAAGAGCATGACATTTGAAAAAAATCTTCCCTTATCAGGTACTGTGTGGTGAATTATCTTGAATGATTAATAATTATAGAGAAATCTAACGCATTATTTAACTAGAAATTATTTCAAATGTTTTTGAATTGCTGAATTCCATTATTTCTTCTGACCAGAAAACTGCAAATGTTGCTTTTTAAACAATGAAAGACTTCTAGCAGTGGTCTGCTAACTGATGCAATAAATTATAATTACACATGGCAGCTTATCAGATTGAAATTAAACTCAGAATATTCTGAGGTCATCTGTCTGCTGGTGCTCATCCTAAAGAGATAACAAATATGGTTTCTATGGTTCTGAATGAACATTTCTGCAAGTCGCCAAAGAAGGGGTTGTCTCTCTCCCACCCACTGAATCAAAATAAGACTGTACAATCCTTTAATTGTTAAGAGTAGTACAACTGATTCTGTGTAATCTCTCCAATTATAATGGACTTGGAACTATAAAGACCAATTGAATTAGACAGTAATGTCACTAAATGGCAATACAACACAAGTAGATATCAGTTTCTAAATTAGCACGCAATGGGAAAGATAGCAAAAATTAGGACATTTATACTGTTGCCTCTGTGATTCTGCAGAAAAATAAAATTTAAAGTGACTTTCATAACTTGAATATGTTTTAAATCACTTTACACTCAAGTCAGTGCTTGAGCAATATTGTCATGGTTGTAATATTGCTTTGAAAGCTGAGATCACAACAACCTCCCTAAAAAGCAAAGTTAAGATAGCGCTAAACGGCGACTCCTTTGCTTGCATCTGTGGAAACAGCTCTATTTCCATCTTTAATATTTTTATTTTTCCCTTTCAGGGTTCTTTTGAAGACCCTGACCTGGAGTTACATGCTGACTTCGGTTCTTTGTGGGAATGACACCCAATCTCAGGGTTTCAAGGCTGGCCGATGTTTGGCACGTCAAGGGTTCGGCCTGAGAGTCCAGTTTGAATTCAGAAGCCTAAGATCTTGGGGCTCTGGAGACGGGTGGATCGAGGGTCGGTGTCACGGCAGGAGACCCATTTGTCGTCACGGGAGTTGGGATATCTGCTGTGGACCCGAAGACCCGAGATCCTGACAATCTTCAGGCACAGAGCTCGAGAAAAAGTGTCGTAACAAACTTTTAACATTGTAAACCAGCGAGTTGTTTATGTCTCCCAACTCACTAGGAAAATGGAGACACCTTTTTCTCCCTATTCGTGAGAGAGAGAAAACCTGTGGTATGTCAAATGCCGGGTGTAACGCGAAGCCTCTGGGGTAACTGCAAGTCTGTGCCTTTGCTATTGCTTTGCTCACGCTGAGTGTTTGATGGTGGTGCCAACATGTGCTTCTATTTGCCAGTGGGGGGAGGGGGGGGGATTGTTGCATGCTGCTGCTTATGTGTGGGAGGGAAGGGAGCTGGAGGGGACTTTGGGGATCTTACATTTATCTGCCGTTCATTCTTTGGGGCACTTCTCTGTTTATGTGGATGTTTGTGAAGGAAAAGCATTTCAGGATGTATATTGTATACATTTCTCTGACACTAAATTAGTCTGACAGTAAGTTTCAGTGATGATTGGTGAGGTTAAATATTGATCAGGAAACAGATGACTTTCCCTGCTCAACTTCAAGTAATAAGATAGGGTGAATATTTATCCTCAGGTTGAGTAAGGCTAAAACAAGTTGTCAGAGATTTAGGGTGAAAGGTGAAATACTGAAAAGGAATCTGAGGGGAAACCTCTTCACTCAGAGGGATGTGCAAGTGTAGAATGAACTGCCAGCAGAAATGGTAGATTTGAGTTCAACTGTGATACCTAAGAGAAGTTTGGATAGGTACTATCTCTGAGTGCACTGGGGAAGTCAAGGCAGTGTGAGCCAGACTCCACTGGACAAAGGCCGAAGAAGACCACCTGTCCTAGGGTCAAAAGATGGTATATGCATGGGTGGGAATGAGGAACTGGGCTTGCTTTGCAGTTGTTTGTTGCTTGTATTCCAGGGGTGGCATGGTGGCGTAGCAGTTAGCACAACGCTTTACAGTGCCAGATACCTGGGTTCAATTCCCGCCACTGCCTGTAAGAAGTTTGTACGTTCTCCCCATGACCACGTGGGTTTGCCCTCCCACAGTCCAAACACATACCGGTTGATAGGTTAATTGGCCATTGTAAATTGTCTGGTGATTAGGCTAGGATTAAAATTGGGAGATTGTTGGATGGTGCATCTCGAAGGGCCAGAAAGGCCGATTCTGCACTGTACCTCAAAATCAATAACAAAAATATCACTGAATGCAACTGACTACAGAGATGATTCAAAAGAGCATGCATGGCCTTGTGCATGTAGGAATGACTCTGAAACTACTTAAGCATGACTATTATAAAATAACTGAATTTAATTAAATGCCACGTGCTCATCCTGTACTCGGTATTTTTATTTGTCTTGGCAGAGTAAATGTGAAAGATGAACAAGCTGTAAAGGCTATCCCCACAGCCAACAGCACATCATGCAAAGCGCAAAATGCCATCAGTTGTGTTCCGCATTGCTACAGTGGATTTTCTCCTCCCCTCATCAACGATGCCTGAAGTTACCCTTTTGACACCAGTAGCAGGTTATGTATGCCAAACATAATGAAGGTGATAATGAAGAGAATAAATAACTATCACCATAGCTACACACAGGACATCCTCCACGGAAGCTACATGAATTATTCACATGGTCTTTTTCAAAGAAAAGTGTTAGTTGCCCCTGATTCTCCTTCCATTTTATCCACCTACAAGACCATAAGATATAGGAGCAGAAGTAGGCCAATCAGCCCATCAAGTCTGCTCTGCCATTCAATCATGGGCTGATCCAATACTTCGAGTCACCCCCACTCCCCTGCCTTCTCCCCATACCCTTTGATGTCCTGGCTAATCAAGAACCTATCTATCTCTGTCTTAAATGCACCCAATGAATTGGCCTCCACAGCCACTCGTAGCAACAAATTCCACAGAATTACCACCCCGACTAAAATAATTTCTCCGCATCGCAGTTCTAAATGGACGCCCATCAATCCTGAACTCATGGCTCTTGTCCGAGAGTTGTCACGGTCCTGATTGTTTATTCCCTAGTTTCCTCTAATTTCCTTTGATTATGCCACGGTTCAGATGTTTTTAATACTGTGCAAATGTAGGGGAAGGTTATCTTTAACTTTTTGACTTACTGTTATTTGAAAAGAAAAATGTTTAGGCATTTCATTGCTTTACCTTTTTTTGCTGACAGTTCTGAATAAATCGCATCAAATGGCTGAGGAAAACTTTTTAAAAAGAAATTAGAGCTGCTCCAGTTTAAATTTGCAAATATGCAGTTTATGCATCCAGCTGGAATAAAGACTCCCAGCTGGATGTTACTAATTCCAAAACATTTTGAGGGACAAGGAAGTGCAACATTGCCAGCTTTATAATGTTATGACAGTAGTGGCTTCCAGAGTTGGGTTTAAAATTTCAAACTGGAAGTACTGGATGCATTCAAAACAAGAATTGTACTTGGTCATCTCTTACACACGATGTACTCTTACAATGCACATCAGCCTCCTTCTGATTGGAAATGGCTTTAAAGATTGAATGACCCACTTCTGCTTTGTACAGTAATTGCATTGCAGAGATGTTTTAAGCAATAGGCTTATATTAAGATGCAATATGGGGCATCTTCGTCTTCAGTAGGCAAATGTTAACTCTGCCATTGGGGATGGAAAAAAAGCATAGGCCAAAATTTACTTTTATTTTTGGGAATACTGATGATGCAGAGAAATGACATTAAGTGGATGTAACAGGGAGTGATGTAGCCATGGCAACATGCTACTCCATGCTTTAGTAAACAATTAGACAAATATCAAGGACCATCTTGATAATTAAATCAGTCAGCCCATGAATCGAATGCTCGATCAGGAAAAGAACATTACCTTATCATTCTGTTCTCTCGAGATGTCCAAGTGCCTCTGACAACAAGCAATAGCTTCATCAAAGTTGCCAAGAATCTTCAATGTATTTCCAAGGTTACCACTCGCTTTTGCTTCACCAATCCGATCCCCAATGGTTCTTTGAAAGACAGATCAATTTATCATTACTGTGCAAATGGAACTCAGACAAATTGAGCTTTTTTAAAAAAATGCAAAATGCCACTTATTAGTACTCTATACAAGGATCTACCAGCTGGATTCTCAGTAGGCTATTGAACCAGGGCATGGTGCCATGAAAATGACAGCTTAAAAATATTGCGCCAGAGCTTCCTACGAATCTGTAGCAAGTCCGGAAAATCACAGAAACACCAAGCTCCATTCTACTGAAATGATCATTTTATGTAGTTTTGAAATATTCAATAAATTGGGAGATCCTATCACCTCAGATTCAGCTTCATCAACTTGTCCCCAAAACATCCACATGCACTCTTTTCAAAAAGCAATCCATTTAGCCAAGCAACACACACAAAATGCTGGAGGAACTCAGCAGTCCAGGGAGCATCTGTGGATGGAAAAGATTAAACAAACGTCTGATCAAGATCCTTCATCAGGACTGGAGAAAAATAAGATGGGAGGAGTCAGAGTAAGAATGTAGGGGGAGAAGAAGAAGCGATACAAGGGAGTAAAGTGATAGGTGAAACAGGAAGAGGAAGAGGGGTGAAGTAAAGAGCTGAGAAATCGATTGGTGAAAGAGAGAAAGGGCTGGGGAAGGGGAATCTGATAGAGCACAGAAGGCCACGGAAGAAAGGGAAGGGGGAGGAGCACCAGAGGGAGGTGCTGGGCAGGTAAGGCGATATGGTGAGAAAGGGAAATGGGAATGGGGAATGGTGAAGTGGGCGGGAAGGGTGGGTGACATTACCGGAAGTTCGAGAAATTGGTGTTCATGCCATCAGGTTGGAGGCTACCCGGACGGAATATAAGGTGTTGCTCCTACAACCCGAGTGTGACCTCATCGTGGCAGTAGAGGAGGCCACGGCCTGATACGACAGAATGGGAATGGGAAGCAGAATTAAAATGGGTGGCCACTGAGTGAGCAGGGATAAAGGTACTTGGTGGTGGGATCCCATTGCAGATGGCAAAATTTGTGGAGAATTATGTACTGGACACAGAGGCTGGTAAGGTGGTAGGTGAGGACAAGAGGAACCCTATCCCTGATAGGGTGGTGGGAGGATGGAGTGAGAGCAGACGTGTGAGAAATGGAAGAGATACAGGCAAGGGCAGCGTTGATTCTTCAGGAAGGGAAGCCCTTTCTTTGAAGGAGGAGGAGCTCTCCTTAGCTCTAGAATGAAAAGTCTCATCCTGAGAGCAGATGCGACAGAGATGGAGGAATTGAGAGAAGGGGATGTTATTTTTCCAAGTAACAGGGCAGGAAGAGTTCTTGCTCAGGTAGCTGTGATATTTAGTGGGTTTATAAAATAAATCAGTAAATAGGCTGTCTCCAGAGACAGAGACGTCAAGAAAGGGGAGAGAGGTATCTGAAATAAACCAGGTAAATTTGAGGGCAGGGTAGAAGTTGGAGGCAAAGTTGATAAAGTCAACAAGCTCTGTACAGGTACAGGAAGCCAGCCTATTCCAGTCATGCAACTTTTTTTTCCCTTCAAACTAGACGAATTTTGATGTTGAAGGCTCTGAATGAATTTGTTTTCACTACTTTCTCAGGCTGTGAACTCCAAAAAAACTACTTCTTTACCTCACCTCTGATTCTTCTGTCCTGAAACAGATGGCTCACCGGTCACTGGGAGATACCTCACTTTACTCTATCTAAACCATTCATGATATTGAAATCTCTTCTTACCTTTCTCCGCTCCAGGAATAATCCCTGCTTCTATCTCTCTATCTCCAATATCAATACTGGAACCACTTGACCAAATTTTGCTTGTACCCTCCCCAGGCCTTCACATCGTTCAGCTTGTTACTTTTACAGATTTGGACACATGCCTATTCTTGCATAATGTTTATAAGTATCATTTACTTTGTATTGATTTTCCTCAGTCAGCCTGCCTCAAGCTATCAGGACTATGTTTTCAGCATTGAATGAGGTAGATTTCACTCATACTTTGAGACGGAAGTTTCACAGAACATGTGGTCAGTAAAGCACTCAACTAAAACCGGTCACTCCACCAGCACACTCAAACCTCTGCACTCTGACCTCAGTGGAATTTGAGAACAGAGAGGAAGTGAAAAACAAGGGGTTCCCCAATTATCCTAACCAAGTGAAAAGCTCAGGGAACGGTCTCTGCAGGCCCACTGTTTAAGCAGTAGAAAGCTTCATGTATTTAAATCTGTTCATAATTTCAGTGACCTTGACTTGTCTCTTTAAACCATGCAAGCTATTTGCCACTGTCAATAATTTACTTTTGAAGTGATCGTTTATAAATGTTTCATGATAATTACCAAGTTCAGTATGGAGTAACTTTCGTGCTTTTCAAGGGCAGATTAATTTGAGCTGTCAATGAAATATAATTCTTCCAGATTTTTCCAAGAGGACGAGAAACATAGAAAGTAGGTGGAGTAGGCCATTCGGCCCTTTGAGCCTGCACTGCCATTCAGTATGATCATGGCTGATCATCCAACTCAGAACCCTGTACCTGCTTCCTCTCCATACCTTCTGATCCCTTTAGCCACAAGGGCCATATCTAACTTCCTCTTAAGTATAGCCAATGAACTGGCCTCAACTGTTTCCTGTGGCAGAGAATTCCACAGATTCACCACTCTCTGTGTGAAGAAATTTTTCCTCATCTTGGTCCTAAAAGGCTTCCTCTTTATCCTTAAACTGTGACCCCTCATTCTGGACTTCCCCAACATCGGAAACAATCTTCCTGCATCTAGCCTGTCCAATCCCTTTAGAATTTTATATGTTTCAATAAGATCCCCCCTCAATCTTCTAAATTCCAGTGAGTATAAGCCTAGTCAATCCAGTCTTTCTTCATACTAAAGTCCTGCCATTCCAGGAATCAATCTGGTGAACTTTCTCTGTACTCCCTCTATGGCAAGAATGTCTTTCCTTAGATTAGGGTACCAAAACTGCACACAATACTTAGGTGCAGTCTCACTAAGGCCTTGTACAACTGCAGTAGAACCTCCCTGCTCCTGTACTCAAATCCTTTTGCTATGAATGCCAACATACCATTTGCCTTTTTCACTGCCTGCTGTACCTGCATGCCCACCTTCAATGACTGGTGTACAATGACACCCAGGTCTCATTGCATCTCCCCTTTTCCTAATCGGACACTATTCAGATAATAATCTGTTTTCCTGTTCTTGCAACCAAAGTGGATAACCTCACATTTATCCACATTAAATTGCATCTGCCATGAATTTGCCCACTCACCTAACCTATCCAAGTCACCCTGCAACCTCTTAGCATCCTCCTCACAGCTAACACCGCCGCCCGGCTTCGTGTCATCCGCAAACTTGGAGATGCTGCATTTAATTCCCTCGTCTAAATCATTAATATATATTGTAAACAATTGGGGTCCCAGCACTGCCTAGTCATTGCCTGCCATTCTGTAAAGGTCCCGTTTACTCCCACTCTTTGCTTCTTGTCTGCCAACCAATTCTCTATCCATATCAATACCATACCCCCAATACCATGTGCTTTAAGTTTGCACACTAATCTCCTGTGTGGGACCTTGTCAAAAGCCTTTTGAAAATCTAAATATACCACATCCACTGGCTCTCCCCATCCACTCTACTAGTTACATCTTCAAAAAATTCTATAAGATTCGTCAGACATGATTTTCCTTTCACAGATCCATGCTGACTTTGTCTGATGATTTCACCTCTTTCCAAATGTGCTGTTATCACATCTTTGATAACCGACTCTAGCATTTTCCCCACCACCGATGTCAGACTAACCAGTCTATAATTCCCCGGTTTCTCTCTCCCTCCTTTTTTAAAAAGTGGGGTTACATTAGCCACCCTCCAATCCTCAGGAACTAATCCAGAATCTAATGAGTTTTGAAAAATTATCACTAATGCATCCACTATTACTTGGGCTACTTCCTTAAGCACTCTGGGATGCAGACCATCTGGCCCTGGGGATTTATCTGCCTTTAATCCCTTCAATTTACCTAACACCACCCCCCTACTAACATGTATTTTCCTCAGTTCCTCCATCTCACTAGACCCTCGGTCCCTTACTATTTCCGGAAGATTATTTATGTCCTCCTTAGTGAAGACAGAACCAAAGTAGTTATTCAATTGGTCTGCCATGTCTTTGTTCCCTGTGATCAATTCACCTGTTTCTGACTGTAAAGGTCCTACATTTGTCTTGACCAATCTTTTTCTTTTCACATATCTATAAAAGCTTTTACAGTCAGTTTTTATCTTGGAGCTTCTTACTAAATGAGTTAATACAGTTATATCACAACAAAAAATCTGTTTGCATCTTCTCAAAATTGTCTTAATATCTCTCCGTGCTGAAAACATTCCAAAAGATATTTATCATATGAATACTGTCATTTAAACTAACACGCTAATCACAACATCAGTAGTGTTACTATGATAAATCCAATCCTAAATCTTGCAGTAAGTAAACAGGTGTGGAGTGTTCTGTTAAATAAACAGAAACCAAAGACTTCCAAATAATTGGGTATACTACTATGTATATATCATAACGAGTTTGGCAAATTCTGCTTACAGCAAATATTAGGTGCACATTGGTGCTTCTGGTTTATTTCCCCTCACATTACATGGCTCTTAATCTCACCCTTAACCAAGCAGGCTGGTGAATGAGTTCTCTGCACTTCAGGTTGTTTATTATGTTTTATTTGTGCTAGTTTCACCCAACTCACCTGGCTAGGGTTAGATCATGCTTGTGGTATTCCAGAGCCTTTGAATATTCCTTCAGGTAAAAGTAGGCATTACCCAGCTGACTGTAGATGGCGCTCAAAGTCTTCAAGTCCTCTGTTCCGACCTGCACAGCAGCTTCAAAGAAGGCCACTCCAGCCTTGAAATCTCCGGCTTTGCACAGTCGTTCCCCTTCCAGGGCAAGCTCAAGGCATGAAGCCTCCATCCTGTCATTACAAAAAGATGCGTACAATTAATTACACATCATTGCTCTCCTTGTTAATGTACAGTAATTGCACCATTCCTCTCTGAGGTCATTATCCAAAGCTTATTCATATTAGTCATTGCTGTTATGTTCCACCTAATCCTAATACACATTCCAAACACAGAAACTTCTTGTGATGTGGCCACTGCTATGACAATGACCTACCTTCAGCCCTGCCTCAGCTCAGACACTCTTTCTCCTATCATTTCGCATTTTCCCCTCCCCCAACTACTTTCAGATCTCTTACTATCTTCCCTTTCAGTTAGTCCTGACGAAGGGTCTCGGCCCGAAACGTCGACAGCACTTCTCCCTATAGATGCTGCCTGATCTGCTGCGTCCCACCAGCATTTTGTGTATGTTGCTTGAATTTCCAGCATCTGCATGCAGATCTCCTCGTGTTTGCCTTTCACACACCTTTCCAGCTTTGTCTATTGCAGGGGTTCCCAATTGGGGTCCACGGAACCCTTGCTTAATGATATTGGTCCACGGCATAAAAAAGGCGAGGAACCCCTGATCTGTTGTGATGTTCTCCTTGTCCATCGATTTGAACTCATTCAAAACTCCACTGTCTACTTTGTAACCTACATCATTATTGCAAAGTAATAGTTTGTATTTATAGAATACCTGTAACATGAAAACTACAAAATAAAAATCAGGAGTATTGTAGAACAATATTCCACATTACAAGATGTTAGAACAGGTGCCCAGAAGCTTCAAACATCTTGTTTTTTGAGGAAATGAAGCAGTTTAGGGAGGTGATCTTCAGTCACCAAGGAGGAATAACAAGAAATAGCAACACACACAAAATGCTGGTGGAACGCAGCAGGTCAGGCAGCACCTACAGGGAGAAGTGTTGTCAATGTATCGGGCTGAGACCCTTCCTCAGGACTAACTGAAAGGAAAGATGGTAAGAGATTTGAAAGTAGGAGAGGGAGGGGAAAATGAGAAATGATAGGAGAAGACAGGAGGGGTGGGGTGAAGCTGAGAGCTGGAAAAGTGATTGGCAAAAGGGATACAGAGCTAGAGAAGGGAAAGGATCATGGGACGGGAGGCCTAGGGAGAAAGAAAGGGGGAGGGGAGCACCAGAGGGAGATGAGAACAGGCAGAGTGATGGGCAGAAAGAGAGGAAGAGAAGGAGGGGGGGAAAGCTAAATATATCAGGGATGGGGTAAAAAGGGGAAGAGGGGCATCAACCGAAGTTAGAGAAGTCAATGTTCATGCCATCAGGTTGGAGGCTACCCAGTCGGTATATAAGGTGTTGTTCATCCAACCTGAATGTGGCTTCATCTTGACAGTAGAGGAGGCCATAGAGACATATCAGAATGGGAATGGGACATGGAATTAAAATGTGTGGCCCTTGGGATATCCTGCTTTCTCTGGCAGACAGAGCATAGGTGTTCAGTGAAACGGTCTCCCAGTCTGCGTCGGGTCTCACCAATATATTAAAGGCCACACCAGGAGCACCAGATGCAGTATACCACACCAGCCGTCTCACAGGTGAAGTGTCGCCTCACCTGGAAGGACTGTCTGGGACCCTGAATGGTGGTGAGGGAGGAAGTGTAAGGGCAGGTGTAGCACTTGTTCCACTTGCAAGGATAATTGCCAGGAGGGAAATCGGTGGGAAGGGATGGTGGGGGGGGGGGGGGGAAGAATGGACAAGGGAGTTGCGTAGGGAGCGATCCCTGCGGAAAGCAGAAAGGGAGAGGGAAAGATGCGCTTGGTAGTGGGATCCCGTTGGAGGTGGCAGAAGTTACGGAGAATTATACGTTGGACAACCAGAAATAGTCCCATTTTAAATATAAGTTCCAAAACTCGATTTGAATTTTCATGATTGTGGTGTTATACTTGACCCTAAAATGACACTTAACTACAGAGCCTCCCTGTTACTCACAATTACTTTAAATAGGCATCCGAGAACTTGATTTGAGAGCTTTTCAGCAGGATCCAAAGCTATTCCTGAAGTGCCTTATTTTCATGACAAAGGAAATGGGCGGAGAAAAAATCCTCAATCTTTCATTTCAATTCACTCATCAGAGAAGCATTTCTAAATCTCAGCATGAAGACAGATAAAATAATCACATCTGTCAACATAAAGAGGGAAAGCTTTGAAGAGGAGTTAGTATATATACATAATATATAATATGCCAGAATAAAAAGATGTGGGGGGGGGGGGTGGTAGGAGATAGGTGAATCCAGGTGGGTGGGAAAGGTCACGGGCTGGAGAAGAAGGAATCTGTTAGGACAGAAGAGTGGTGGACCATAGGAGAGAGGAAAGGAGGAGGGTCCCCATGGGGAAGTAATAGGCAAGTGAGAAGAGGTAAAAGGACAGAGTGGGGAATAGAGGAGGGGGTGGGAAATTTGTTTCTGGGTAGGAGAAATCAATCGGGTTGGAGGTTACCCAGACGGAATAGAAGATGTTGCTCCTCCACCGCAAGTGGCCTCATCGTGGGACAAGAGGAGAGCTAACTGCCGTTTTATTTGCAACACGGGTCATGACTGAGTGACTTGTACGAGATTGCAGACACACTTCCACCACTACTGAAACATTATCCTTGAACCTTATGCTCAAGACTTAAAGATGGGTGTGAAAAAAAATTGAACTCAAGACTTTTCACCTCCTGAATGAGTGTTAACTGTTGTAAAATCATCCAACAGCTGAACTAACATAATATCTACATAAGAAAGATGACAAAAATCTTAAGAAATCATGGATGGATTTTGTAACATATGAGCAGGGTAGGGCCAACATGCCTTAATCAGAAAGCAGAGCTGACACCTCTCTCCTTTCCTTCCCAACATCCCACGAACTCGTGCTCAGCAAACTGGCATGACTCTCATCAATAGTTCAAAAATGTCCAGAAATTCTATCTTTTGTGACACTGTGTATTGCATTGTCAAGTTTCTACATTGTGGTTAGAATCCAAAACTATGATGATGGAAACAAAATGGAAGAGGGGAAGAAAAATCACACCACAAACAGAATGATTCGTGTCCTGCAGAAAGGTTTTGGCCCAAAATGCCGAATGCACTCTTTTCCATAGGAGCTGCATGGCCTGCTGAGTTCCTCCAGCATTTTGTGTGTGTTGATTAGTTTCTAGGAATTGGTGGACAAAATGCAACTGTTTTCATGAATCTACGGTACACAAAGCAGCTGGTTCTCACTGCTCTCAGAGATCTACACAGTAATCATTAAGTAGTCTTAGTCTGAAGGTTATGCCCTTGCTGTAGCATTGAACACTATTATGTTAACACCTGTTACTTGTCACGTATGCTTGATAAACAATCTGGCTAGCACATCAAAATAAAACTGGTAAAATTTATAATGGCTCTTGGTATGTTATTTAGTGTCATAGGAATACTGCAGCCTCAAGTAAAATAATGCATATGCTTTAATGATGGGATAACTTCGTTGCATAAAACTGAGAGCACAGAAACCTGCTACATAGCCTAAACACACTCAATGGTGTTTATGTTCTTTGTGAGCCATTTGCCATTTATATAAAACCACAAGAGACATTTCTATTCCTTTCTTAATCATGATCTCACCAAGATTTCCTCTTAAAAGCATCTTTAATTTCTCCTTATAGCATAACACCACCTTTAATCAGAGAATGGAAGTAGGCCCTTTAGCCCATCAAGTCTGTGCTGACCATCTTGTGCCATCACCAATCTTCCACTCATTCAACTTTATTCTCCCCATGTTCTTGTCAACTCCCAATTCATAAAACCATACGATAAAGGAACAGAATTAGATCTGGTATGTCGAGTTTGCTCAGCCATTTCATCATGGCTGATCCAATTTTCCTCCCAGTCCCAATCTCCTGCCTTCTGCCCATGTCCCTTCATGCCTTGACCAATCAAGAATCTATCAACCTCAGTCATAAATATATGTCTTGGCCTCCATAGCCGTCTGTAGCAACAAATTCCACAGATTCACCACTCTCTGGATAAAGAAATTCCTCCTCATCTCCGTTTTAAAAGGACAACCCTCTATTCTGAGGCTGCATCCCATGGTCTTAAGACTCTCCCATCATAGGGAACATCCTCTCCACATCCACTCTTTCACCATTCAATAGGTTTCAATGATGTCACACTTCAATCTTGATTACAGGCCCAGAGCCATCAAATGCTCTTCATGTGACAAGCCATTCAACCCTAGAAACATTTTTGTGAACCTTCTTTGAACCCTCTCCAGTTTCAGCACATCCTTTCTAAGACAAGGGGCCCAAAACTGCTCACAATACTTCAAGTGCGGCCTCACCAGTGCTTTATAACGTCTTAGCATTACATCCTTGCTTTCTGTTCCAGTCCTCTTGAAATGAATGCTAACATCACATTTGCCTTCCTCACCATAGAATCAACCTGCACATTAATTTTTCGGGAATCCTGCACAACTGCTCAGATGACCCTTTGTGCCTCAGTTCTTCTTTGTATTTTCTTTCCAGTTAGAAAACAGTCATTTCTTCCACCAAAGAGCACGACTGTACACTTCCAAACACTATGGTCCACCTACCATTTCTTTGCCCATTCTGCTGATCTGTCTTCAAGTCCTTTTGTAGCCTCTCGACTCCTCAAAACTACCTGCCCCTCCATCTATCTTCATATCATAGGTAAATTTTGCAACAAAACCATCCATTTCATCATCCAACTCACTGATATATAATAAAAAAAATCTGTCCCAACACAGACTCCTGTGGAACACCACCAGTCACTGGGTGCCAACTAGAAAAAGCTCCATTCATTCCCAATCTTTGCTCTACCCATCAGCCACTGCTTTAGCAATGAGAGAATCCTACCATGACTCGTAGCTAGCTGAACAGCCTCATGTCAAAGGCCTTTTGAAAATCAAAGCACACAACATCAACCAATTCTCCTTTGTCTATCCTGCTTGTTATTTCTTCGAAGAATTCCAACAGATTTGTCAGGCAAGATTTTCCTTGAGGAAACCATGCTGATGACAGCCTATTTTACCATCTGCCTCCAAGTACCGAGACTTCACCCTTCTCAATTCAATCAATTATCTCCACCATTGCAGAGGGCAATTAACTCACTAACCACTCTTTGGGTAGGGAGAGTGGATCCTGGTATTTACGCAAACCATGTGTCTGAAGTCATGAATGAGGTATAAAACTTGTTGCTTATGGCCTTTTTATTGAGTGCTACAAGAACAAAGAAGGGCCAAGAGCAAAACACTCAGTCGTTGTCCTCTACAAAAAAAAACTCCAACTAAAAAGATAACATTCCAGTGATAACAATTAACCTATAAAATAACTAGATTCAAGGGGTGTGACACTTGCTACACAAAACTCGGCAGCTTCTGAACATCACAGAAGCAGCTATATTTCAATTACTGGAAAATTCACTGAACAGTTACATGTATACAGATCATTAAAAGGGAAGTTAAACTACAGGAAAAACAGCAATTCTGCAGCCCTATCCAACAGAAGTTTCTCATTGACTTTTAAATGCCTTACCTTAAAGGCTCTTAATTTCAGATTCTACCCCTATTTTTAAGTTCCTTCAATCATTCCACATTTTTTAACAAAAAATTCACAATTATATATAATACAACCCATTGTAGAATGCATGCCAACTATTCTATACACTGGTGAGATTAAGCAGTTGCAATCAATTTCTGACCATAATTTAAAGGATAAATGATTGTCAGATATCTTGCAATGATGATAGCGTCTGGTCGCTTTCAAAGGCAAATATGAGAGGAGATAAGACTGTAGAGTGAAAGATAACCAACTTGATTACCTCTGTAATTTTGTATTTGCCTGATCCAATCCCATCAGGCTCCATTCCTAGAATTCCATTCAAACCCTTTCAATCAATTTGTTTCATGTCTCTTGGCCACAATACAACATTTGCTTGGATCCCTGGGAATTTAGCTTTTCGACCAATCTTATCCCCACCAATTTAACATCACTCAAATCTCGGGTAGGGTGCAGGTACTACAGGATGATGAGTCATCCTATCAGGAAAACATTCTGTAAACTTGGCTGATAAAGAGCATCTTTGTGTTTAAAAGAAAAAAAAAGGAAATGAATGTGGAATACAAAATTCAGATGGAGGTATATTGAAATTCTTTTAATAACTGAGATTTAACTTAATTTATAAAGCACTTGTCATTTTAGTACCAAAGTATGATATGATATTTAGATATGGATCAAGACGGTTAGCAAATTCCCATAACTGATAAACACTAAAAATGATTCCAAGCATTCAAACAGTTAAGATTATATTAGATAATAATTTCTTGCAGCTTAAACAAACAAATCCTTATTGGCTTGCTACTGGTTGGTGACAATCTGAACAGGTACACTGCTGTTCATATAATTTGTTTCTTCATATTTAAGAGGCGCTAGGTGGAATTCAGGCAAAAGCACTACGAAGTAATTTGAGAGACCAGAAGAACATACAACATAGGGGCAGAATTAAAACATGCTCTCAGAAGCCAATCAAGCCATTCTGCCAAAAAGGATGCACATCATTAAGTCTCTGCATTTCATGTTGTTTATATGGACCTTTGCCAGATTAAGTCAAAACAGATAGATTGGTCAGAAAAATAAAAAATAACGTGGGAAGAAAGCAAATGTACGAATCCAAATTTTGCTAAGAGACATGAAGCAGATGGTTATGCTTTTGTGATTGAAGGGTTGTTTGCAGTGCAGCTCCTCTGATTCAGCATTTGGTACTGATATATATCACGAAAAGCTAGGATAAGCAGTAGGCTTAAATGTTGCAGTTATAAGCAACGGATTTACAGATGAGAACATTGGTGAAGTGATAGACAGAGATTCCATGAAGAAAGACATCTGTCTCAATAGGGTGCTCTTACAAGCTGAGAAGTTTGAGTTGAATTCAGTCACAAGGACAATGAAAGATACTTTTTACTCTGGTTGTTCAAATGCACACTGGGTGTTCAATGGTCTTTTTTTTAATGGGTTCTTTCGTGTTTCTGTGTTTTCTGGCTGCCTGTTGTATATAGTACACACACTTTGATAATAAAGGTATTTTGAACTTTCTGCCCCCTGACAGTCGAATTTCTGGCATACTGTTGGCTTACCTTCATATTTCATCTTGTACACAAAAAGCATCCAGCCTAGTCAGGATATTTGGGCTTGTACTAAAAATCTGTGCATATCAACGGTTGGAGAGTTCACTGAGATCTTTAACCTCTCGATTTGCCAGTCTGAGGTACCCACGTGCTTCAAGCAGGCTTCAATTAAACCAGTGCCCAAGAAGAAAGTGGCAGCTGCCTCAATGACTATCATACAGTAGGACTTAACTTCCACTGTGATGAAGTGCTTTTAGAAGCTGGTGATGAAACAGGTCAATTCCTGCCTGGCTTGAATTTGCTCTAATTTGTTTGTCGGAGCAACAGGCCCACAGCAGATCGTATCGCATTGGCTCTTCATTCAACCCTGGTACATCTGGACAGCAAAGATGCCTACGTCGGGATGCTCTTTATCAACCATATGCCTACATTATCCCCTTAAAATTAACCAATAAGCTCCAAGACGCTGGCCTCTGTGCCTCCTTGCGCAATTGGATCCTTGATTTCCTCACTTGCAGATCCTAATCAATTGGGATAGGCAACTCTTCAAGATCTCTATCAGCACAGGAGTACCACAAGGCTGTATGTTTAGCACCCTGCTCTATTTCCTTTACAGGTCTGACTGTGTGTCTAAGCACAACTCCAATGCCATATTTAAGCTTGCTGATGGCACCATAAACACAGGCAGAATCAAAGGTGGTGACAAATCAGCATATAGGAGAGAGAGTGAAAATCTGGTTAGGTAGTGCCATAACAACAACCTCTTACTCAACGTCAGCAAGACCAAGGAGCTGACTTCAGGAGGAGGAAACGAGAGGTCCACAACCCAGCCTCATCCATGCATCGGAGGTGGAGACTTTAAAATCTTCAGTGTTATTTTGTGGAAACATCAATGCCTTTGAACAGAAAATCCTACAAAAAGTAGCAGATACGGCTCAGTCCATCACAGGGAAAGCCTCCCCAACAATGAGCACATCTATATGAAACACTGTTGTACGAAAGCAACATTCATCATCAGAGACTCCTACCAGCCAGGACATGCTCGCTTCTCACTGATGCCATCAGGAAGGTGGTACAGCAGCCTCATGACTCACACTACCACATAGTTCAGGAAATGTTATTACCTCTCAATCATTAGACTGTTGAACCAAAGTGGACAATTTCATGCCCCATCATTGAAATATTTCCACAACTTTGATTCACTTTCAAGGACTCTTAATCTCACATTATCAATACTTACAGTGGCATGCAAAAGTTTGGACACAACTGGTCAAAATTTCTGTTACTGTGAATATTTAAGTGAGTAGAAGATGCACTGATCTCAAAAAGTCATAAAGTTAAAGATGAAACATTCTTTTCAACATTTTAAGCAAGATTAGTGTATTATTTTTGTTTAGAGTGGAAAAAAGGAAAGGAGCACCATGCAAAAGTTTGGGCACACCAAGAGATTTGAGCTCTCAGATAACTTTTACCAAGGTCACAGACCTTAAACAGCTTGTTAGGGCAATGGCTTGTTCACAGTCATTGTTACGAAAGGCCAGGTGATGCAAATTTCAAAGCTTTATAAATACCCCGACTCCTCAAATCTATCTCAACAACCATTAGCCATGGGCTCCTCTGAGCAGCTGCCTAGTAATAATCTGAAAAATAAAATAAATGATGCCCACAAAACAGGAGAAGGCTATAAGTAGATAGCAAAGTGTTTTCAGGTAGCTGTTTCCTCAGTTTGTGATGTAATTAAGAAATGGCTGTTAACAGGAATGGTGGAGGTCAAGGTGAGGTCTGGAAGACCAAGAAAACTTTCTGAGAGAACTGCTTGTAGGATTGCTAGAAAGGCAAATCAAAATCCCCATTTGACTGCAAAAGATCTTCAGGAAGATTTAGCAGACTCTGGAGTGGAGGTGCACTGTTCTATTGTGCAGCAACACCTGCACAAATATGACCTTCATGGAAGAGTCATCAGAAGAAAACCTTTCCTGTGTCCTCACCACAAGATTCAGCATCAGAAGTTTGCAAAGAAACATCTAAACAAGTCTGATGCATTTTGGAAACAAGGCCTGTGGACTGAAGAAGTTAAAATAGAACTTCTTGGCAGCAATGAGAAAAGGTATGTTTGGAGAAAAAAGGGTGCAGAATTTCATGAAAAGAACACCTCTCCAACTGTTAAGCACGGGAGCAGATTGATTACACTTTGGGCTTGTGTTGCAGCCAGTGGCACGGGGAATATATCACTGGTAGAGGGAAGAAGG
Organism: Hypanus sabinus; assembly: GCF_030144855.1. Classification (NCBI taxonomy): domain Eukaryota; kingdom Metazoa; phylum Chordata; class Chondrichthyes; order Myliobatiformes; family Dasyatidae; genus Hypanus; species Hypanus sabinus. The sequence continues at coordinate 12,543,094 of NC_082723.1, forward strand.
AATTCAATTAAATACCAACAAATTCTGGAAGCAAACATCACATCGTCTATATAAAAAAAAGCTGAAGATGAAAAGAGGATGGCTTCTACAAAAGGATAATGATGCTAAACACACCTCAAAATCCACAATGGAATACGTCAAGAGGTGCAAGCTGAAGGATTTGTTATGGCTTTTAAAGTCCCCCGACCTAAACATCATCGAAAATCTGTGAATAGACCACATAAGAACAGTGCATGCAAGACGACCCAAGAATCTTATAGAACTAGAAGCCTTTTGCAAAGAAGAATGGGCAAAAATCCCCCAAACAAGAACTGAAAGACTCTTAGCTGGCTACATTAACTGCTTTTAACCTGAGATACTTGCCAAAGTGGGGTGTTACCAAGTACTGACCATGCAAGGTGCCCAAACTTTTGCTTCAGGCTCTTTTCCATTTTTGTTATTTTGAAACTGTAAAAGATGGAACTAAAAAAGTAATCTTGCTTAAAATATTAAAGAAATCTGTCATCTTTAACTTTATGCCTTTTGGAAATCAGTTCATCTTTTACTCGCTTAGCTATTCACAGTAACAGAAATTTTGACCAGGGTGCCCAAACTTTTGCATGCCACTGTATTGTTTATTATGTCTTTCTTTTTGTGTTTGCAGTTTGTTGTCTTTTGCACACTGGTTGAACACCCGAGTTGGTGTGGTCTTTCATTTACTCTATAGTGGTTATTATACTATTATGGATTTATAGAGTATGGTCACAAGCAAAAGAAACTCAGGGTTGTATAAGGTGACATACATACACTTTGATAATACATTTACTTTGAACTTAAACTCTTCTCTCCAGATGTTTTTTTTGGTTCTGTTGGTTTTTAAAAGCTTCCCAATACCCACAAATGACTTCCCACAAATTTTTGCTGCATTATATACCCTCTCTTTGAATTTTATGTTGTCTTTGACTTCCAGTTTACCCATAGTTGTCATCCTCCCTTTAGAACACTTCATCATTGGGATACATCCAATCAGCGCCTTCTGAAATGCCTCTAGAAACTCCAGCCATTGAAAGTCTTCCTTTCCAATCAACTTTGGCCAGCTCCCTCAAGAGAGGCCAAGACAGTTACGGTTGCATTCCTTCATTTAGGCAGGGAATATAAAAGTTTCAAAGATAAAATTACTTAGGCCACAGCTAGATCATCATGTAGTGCTCTGGTCATCACAAAAACCATTAGAGAAGGTGCACTGGTGACGTACAGGTGCACTGTCAGGTCTGGAGAATTTCAGGAGGGAAAACTTGGACAAAGCTGAGCCTGTTGCCTTTGGACCCAAGAGCTGAAGGGAGATTTAACTGCAGTGTCAGCAATTACTGCAGTGCATATATTGCAGAGAAAGCAATAGGTAGTGAGGACAGATTTGAAGTAGCCCATAGGAGGATGAAAATGAAAAATGACTTGGAGCTTTCAGTCAGAAAAGGTATAGGAACGCAAAGTGCTCATTCACTCCAACACAGCATCCGATGGAACAAGAGCTGAAAAGTAGGATTAGGCATGATAAACTGAACACAACAATAGGCTGTGATTTCTACAACTCTATCGTTCAATACGCCCTCCAGAAGATACTAAAATCGCTAACAATCCTTGGTGCTCTGACCATTTGGTACAACACATATTCACTCAGAAATATACATTTACTTACAAAAGAAATCACAACTATTCTGAATGACACATCATAAATGTAACAAGTACTCACACGAACACTGAAACCAGTTTAACTGCACAGTGGGTTCACACAGGCAGAGTGTGGTTTTGTGTGCTTTAAATCTACAACTGAATTGGGAAAAAAAACTCCTAAAATAAAACCCTTAGGCTTATGCAAGCATACCACACACCACCACCATGCGTTTCCATAGTAATCTCGCAGTGTCGTTATGGAAGAATTCATCTGCTTATATAGTGGAGTTTTATTTTAAAAATTACTCAGATATTTCATAGGTTGTTTGATTATCAAAAGCAAAGTCAGATATTGATTTTCTGTTGATTGATTTATTGTATTTGTTACTGAACACAAAACACCAGTGAAGCAGACCTTGCCCAATATACTGAGAAACCAAATTTGCAAACTGCGTTCACTCAACCTGTATTTCCTTTACGTAATGCTAGAATACATATGCACAAAATAGAAAAAAGCATTCTCAGAGCAAATGTGACTATGTATTAACTGCTTTGCATGAAACTGTTAATGCATCAAAACTACAACCAAGCTCCACAAAAATGGATTAACTCTCAATACATGACATACACTCAGTGGCCACTTTATTAAGTACATCCGACAACCTGCTCATTAATGCAAATATCTAATCAGCCAATCATGTGGCAGCAGTTCAGTGCTCAAAAGCATGCAGACATGGTCAAGAGGTTCAGTTGTTGATCAGACCAAATGTCAGAATGGGGAAGAAATGTGATCTAAATGACGTTGACAGTGGAATGGTTGTTGGTGCCAAACGAGGTTGTTAGAATATTCAGAAACTCCTGGGATTTTCACGCAACACAATCTCTACAGTTTACAGAGAATGGTGCAAAAAAACAAAAATTAAAAAAAAAATCCAGTGAGTGGCAATTCTGTGGGCAAAAACACCTTATTACTGAGAAAGGTCAGAGGAGAATAGCCAGACTGGGTCAAACTTGACAGGAAGGTGACAGTACCTCAATTAACCACACATTACATTACAACAACAGTGTGCAGATGTGCACCTCTGAAAGCACAACATAGAATCTTGAAGTGATGGGCTACAACAGCAGAAGACTACCAACATAGACTCAGTAGCCACTTTATTAGGTACAGGAGCTACCCAATAAAGTGTCCATTGAGTGTATGTCCTTGACCCATGTTTGGCTCTTGCATTTGGTGCCCAAAAGCAGGACAATATTCTACAATGCCTGGACTGGACAGTTACTTCCGAAGAACATACATGACTTTGCAAAAGCAGTAACACTACAGTACTTTGATGTAAATAGTTACTTAAGGTCGGTAACAGATACCACTTGCACAACAAGTTGTCTGAAGTGGTGGCTTTTAATCATGTCTCAACTTAGAGAGACACTCAACACCAGAAATAGAGTTGCAACAACCCAGGCGTCAATGAAAACTGCTTTAACAATGTGAAATGTCCCAAGACTTTCATAAAACTGTTTCAATACAGCTTCACACCAAGCACTGTTGAGATATTAGGACAGGCAAGCAATCACTCAATTAAAGAGATGGGTATTAGCATGTATTACAATAGGAGGAACACACACAACCCTTCTCTAGCCCTTTATCTCTTCCACCAATCAACTTTCCTGCTCTTTTCATTACCCCCCCTCCCAGTTTCACCTATCACCTACTACCTTGTACTTCTTCCTCCCCTCCCTGCTGCCCACCTTCTTACTTTGACCTCATCTTTTTTTTCTCCAGTCCTGAAGGGTCCCCAGCTGCCAATGTTGACTGTTTACTCTTTTCCACAGATGCTGCCCGCCTGCAGAGTTCCTCCAGCATTCTGTGTGTCACTTGGATTTCCAGCATCTGCAGATTTTCTCATTTACAAAAGGAGAAGTTCTCAGAAGGAACTCTAGAGCTTTGGACATCTAAATGAATGGCTAGACTGAATGCATAAAATTGCAAATAGAGTAAGATAGATCCAGGAAAGTTATAAATTGCAAAACAGAAGAAAATATTTAAGTAGTTTAACCTAAGAATATTAAAATTATTATTTCACTGGCCCAGAAGCAGATCCAGATGCATTTGTTTCCGATGTAGGAACTTTATTCATCAGATGATAATATGATAAGTTTTTATAATTTTAAGTTTTCATAATAAGATAAGTTTTTATCTGCAATTTGAGAAGGAGAAGGGCAGATCGGATGTGTCACTGTTGCAGTTGAATAGGGGAATCTATGGAGCCATGAGGGAGGAGCTGGCCAAAGTTAACTGGACGGATATCCTAGCAGAAAAGACAGTGGAACAGCAATGGCAGGTATTCTTGGGAATACTGCACAAGGTGCAAAATCAGTTCATCCCCCGGAGAAGGAAGGATTCAAAGAGGGGAAAGGGGCCACAGTGGTTGACAAAGGAAGTCAAAGATTGCATAGCATTAAAAAAAAGGAAATATGACAGAGTGGAGGACCGATGACTGGGAAATTTTTAAGGAACAACAGAACTTAACTAAAAAGGCAATACGGGGAGAAAAAATGAGGCACGAACGCAAGCTAGCCTGGAATATAAAGGAGGATAGCAAAAGCTTTTTTAGGTATGTAAAGAGAAAGAAGATAGTTAAGAACAATGTTGGGCCCTTGAAGAATGAATTGGGTGAAATTGTTATGGGAAACAGAGAAATGGCAGAAGATCTCACTGAAACCTACATGGAGAAGATGTTCACTCTGGTGGGGGTGTCCAAAACTAGAAGGCACAGCCTCAAAATTGTGGGGTGACCTATTAGAACAGAAGTAAGGAGGACTGTTTTTTTAAATCGAAAGAGTGGTGAATCTGTGGAATGCTCTGCCACAGACAGCGGTGGAAGCCAAGCCCTTGGGTATTTTTAAAGCATAAGTTGATAGATTCCTGATTGGTTGGGCCATCAAGGGAAATGGTAAGAGGGCAGGTGTATGGAGTTGAATGGGATCCAGGATCAGCCATGATGAAATGGCAGAGTGAACTCAATTGGCTGAATTCTGCTCCTGTGTCTTATGCTAGAGAAATGATCAATCTGCTGAGAAAGGAAAAAAACTGAATTCACATTGGATAACGTTACTTGGGAACTGCCTAGTTCAGGAAAAAAACTAGGAAAGACCGGTTACCTTGAATTGCTGAAATCAATAAATTCACATGCTGAGGGAAGGTGATGACTGTTCCTCAAACTTATGTTGGGCTTTAGTTTAGCAGTAGAGGAAATTACAGAGAGAAAGGTCGGAGTGGGAGAGGGTTGGAGAAATGAAGTGACAGGCTGCTGGAAGATCAGGCTCCCTCTTGTAGATTAAATGGAGTATTTTACAAAGTGGTCACTCAATCAGCTTTTGTTTTTTCCAGTAGAGAGGAGTTTGCACCATGAACATTCAATGCAGTCTTCAACAATGAAAGACAAGCAAGCAAATTATTGCTCACCTGAAAAAACTGCCTCAATCTCGGGAAAGAGATTCAGTAAAAGGATAGGTGTTTCCCTCCCACCTTTTCATGGGAAAAGCTACAAGAATGCCAGTGATTAATAGAGAGGGAACAGTGAACCAAGAAGTCATGGAGAGAACAGACTTTTGAAAGAGGAGAGGGGAGAAGATGAGTCTGGTGTTGAATTCAGTTGATAGCAGTGTAACTTATAGGAAACTGCACAATGATTATGAGGACAGTGGGATAAAAAGGAAACACAGCTGTGCTCTGGCTCAAAGGAGGGGCTGAGAGCAGATATGCCAACGCACATTAGAGCCCTGTCAACTTTGGTCGAGAGGAAACCACAGTAAAGGAAAAAAGTCTAAATACACACTGGGATGGAAAGTCCCAGTCATCAGAATAGGAACAACAGAGAATGGAAGCAGGGTGGAAAATGATGTGGTCAAGGTGAAAGTAGTGAAGACAGAAAGGGGAAAGTCAGATATGGATCATATGTACAAAACAAGCAGGATGGAAATTAGCGGCAAAAACAAATACTTTTCAGTCCTGTACCTTTGGCTGCATTGGAATAGTGTTGGCAGCTAAAGATAGAAGACCAAATGGGGAAATGGAGGAGTATCAATTCTGATGCAGCTATAACTCATTCACTGGAAAGCATAGCAATTCAGTAATTGGGGAGGGGGGGCGCTGGGGGAGAAAGAAAGTTGAAGAAACTTGTAAAATTAGTCAGCCCCATCGTGGGTACTAGTCTCTGTAATATCTAAGACTTCAAGGAGCAGCAGCATCCATCATCAAGGATCCCCACCACCCAGGACATGCCCTCTTCTCATTATTAAGGCTGATTTATAGTTGTGCATACGGGCTATGCTGCAGCCCTAATTATCACTTCTGCGTCACTCTATGCCGTAGCGAGCATGCATTGGTATGTCCCCAAACGCTAGTTGGCGGTGGGGTTTCTATGCCACAGAGTTGAGTTTCTTTGGGACAGATATAGACAAGGAAATGCATTTCAAACATTTTCACATGTCGGCAGATAGATTTTACGATTTGGTTCATCTATTTCGTATTGGTGTACGCACAGCTACAGACATGGCGGAGAAGAAGCAAACGGAAATGTGTAGGAGGAAATGCGATGCTACCAAGCGGACTAATCATAGTTGTTGTGGTCTGCGTCACCGCAACGTGTGAGTGAGTAACTTTTCTGGAGAGGTGCACGTCACCGTACAATGTAGGGTACAGTGCAGGTAGGACATAGGGTACACGACGCACAAGTATAAATCACCCTTTAAAGTACACCAGCCTGAAGGCACACACTCTGCGATTCAGGAACAGCTTCTTCCCCTCTGCCATTCAATTTCTGAATTGACACTAAACCTATAAACATTACCTACTTTTTTTAATTTATGCTTTTTTGCATTACTTATTTTAACTTAACTATTTAATATATATCAGTTTTTTTTCCTCTACATTTATCATGGATTTCATTATACTGCAGCCATTTTGTTAACAAATTTCACGACATATGCTGGTGATAATAAACCTGATTCAAATTCTTCGCAGGTGCTGCATTATCTGAGTTTTCCCAGCACCATCAGCTGCAGTTTACATTTCCCGCATTTGACATCTGTCCAGCGTTTGTGGATTTTGAGCAATAACTAACATGTTATGTTATGTTAGCGTAGTAAGAGGAAGCAAAGCGAAAGGGCTTTGGTTCAACAGGCTTCGGCGGTAACGGGACGAGGTGATGCAGTGGTTGATTGCAAAAGGAAGTAGTATGTGTGTGAGGCTGGCTTTCTGTGGTCAGTGTCAGATGTAGGAGGCAAGGAGTCTCCCGACATTCCGGACGGCCACATCTGCACCCAGTGCATCGAGATGCAACTCCTAAGGGACTGTGTTAGGGAACTGGAGATGCAACTCAATGACCTTCGTCTGGTCAGGGAGAGTGAGGAGGTGTTAGAGAGGAGTTACTGACTGGTGGTCACTCCGGGGCCACGGGGGACAGAGAAATGGGTCACTGTCAGGAGGGAAGGGGAAGAATCAAGTACTAGAGAGTATCCCTGTGGCTGTACCCCTTGACAATAAGTACTTCTGTTTGAGTACTGTTGGGGGGACAGCCTACCTGGGGGAAGTGACAGTGGCCATGCCTCTGGCACAGAGTCTGGCCCTATGGTTCAGAAGGGTAGAGAAAGGAAGAGGAAGGCAGTACTGAGAGAGGACTCTATAGTCAGGGGGTCAGACAGGAGATTCTGCAGACGCAGGAAAGAAACTCTGATGGTAGTTTGCCTCCCAGGTGCCAGGGTCTGGGATGTTTCTGATTGCGCCCAAGATATCCTGCGGTGGGAGGAAGAACAGCCAGAGGTCGTGGTACATATTGGTACCAATGACATAGGTAGGAAAAGGGAAGAGGTCCTGAAGGAAGACGACAGGGAGTTAGGAAGGAAGTTGAGAAGCAGGACCTCAAAGGTAGTAATCTCGAGATTATTGCCTGTGCCATGCGACAGTGAGAATGGGAATAAAATGAGGTAGAGGATAAATGTGTGGCTGAGGGAATGGAGCAGGGGGCAGGGATTCAGATTTCTGGATCATTGGGGCCTCTTTTGGGGCGGGTGTGACCTGTACAAAAAGGACAGGTTGCACTCAATCCCAGGGGGACCCATATCCTGGCGGGCAGGTTTGATAGAGCTGTTGGGGAGAGTTTAAACTAGTTTGGCGGGGGGGTGGGAATCAGAATGTCAGTGCAGGGATTAAGGAAGAAGGACAAGGGCATGATGCTAAGAGTTCTGAGTTGATGAAGAAGGACATGCAGGGAACAATTGCAGCCAGTTAAAGGGGTTGAAATGTGACTATTAGGAACAAGGAGGATGAATTTAGAGCATGGATTAGTACATGGAACTACAGTGTTGAGGCCGTTACTGAAACTTGGTTGGAGGAAGGGCAGGATTGGATGATGCAGATCCCAGGGTTCAGGTGTTTTAAAAGGAATAGGATAGGAGGTAGAAAGGGGGGTGGGGGAGTGGCATTGCTGGTCTGGGATAGTATCACGATTATAGAAAAGGAGGACGCTGCAGAGGGAGTGTCCACGGAGTTGGTCTGGGTGGAAGTCAGAAATAGGAAGGGATCAATCACTGTGCTGGGAGTAGTCTACAGGCCCCCACATAGCCCTCGGGACACCGAGGAGCAGATAAGCAGGCAGATTTTAGAATGGTGCAGGAAATACAGGGTAGTAGTTATGGATGATTTCAACTTCCCTCATATTGACTGGCACCTCCTGAGTGCAAGGGAGATAGATGGGGCTGAACTTGTCAGGTGTGTTCAAAAAGAATTCCTGACACAGTATGTGGACTGGCGGACGAGAGGAGAGGCCATACTGGATCTAGTTCTGGGTATTGAACCTGGTCAGGTGACAGACCTCTTGGTGGGGGAGCATTTTGGTGAGAGTGACCACAACTCCCTTAGCTTCAGCATAGCTATGGAAAGGGATAAAATCAGATGAAATAGTAAAGTGCTTAACTGGGGAAGGGTTAACTTTGAAGGGATGAGGCAGGAACTAGTGAGAGTAAACTGGAAACAGATGTTCAAAAGGGAAAGCACAGAAGTAATGTGGGAGAACTTTAGGGACCACTTGAGCTGGGTTCAGGATAGGTTTGCCCCACTGAGGCAAGGAAAAAATGGTAGGAAAAGGGAACCCTGAGTGATGAAACATGTGAGGCAACTCGTCAAGAGGAAAAAGGAAGCATATGTTAGATATAAGAAGCAGGAAGTAGGAGGGGCTCATGAGAAATATAGGGTAGCTAGGAAGGAGCTAAAGAAAGGACTTAGGAGAGCTCGAAGGGGGCATGAGAAAGCCTTGGCATGTAGGATTAAGGAGAACCCCAAGGCGTTCTATGCGTATGTGAAGAATAGGAGGATGACGAGAACGAAGGTGGGACCGCTAAAGGATAAAGAGGGCAACATGTGCCTGGAAGTGGAGGAGGTTGGGGAGGTCCTAAATGAATACTTTCCTTCAGTATTCACAAGTGAAAAGGATCTTGATCAGGATGAGGTCGAAGTAGAGCGGGTCTGTGTGCTGGACAATGTGGAGATGAAAGAAGTAGTGCTGGATCTTCTTAAAAACATTAAGATTGATAAATCCCCAGGGCCGGATATTATACACCCCAGGTTGTTGTGGGAATTGAGAGAAGAGATCGCAGGAGCATTAGCCATGATCTTTGAATCCTCTTTGGCTGCAGGGGAAGTGCCAGAGGACTGGTGAATGGCAAATGTTGTTCCCTTGTTTAAAAATGGTAATAGGGAGAAACCTGGGGACTATAGACCGGTGAGTCTTATGTCAGTGGTCTGAAAACTACTGGAAAGGATTCTTCAGGATAGGATCTACGAGCATTTGGAGAAGTACAGTCTACTCATGGATAGTCAACATGGCTTTATGAGGGGAAGATCGTGCCTCACTAGCCTGATAGAGCCTGATTGGGTTTTTTGAAGAGTTAACAAAAGAAACTGATGAGGGTAGTGATGTGTGATGAGTGGATGTGGTCAACATGGACTTTAGCAAGGCAGTTGACAAGGTCCCTCATGAGAGACTCATCCAGAAAGTCACGAGGCATGGGATAAGTGGAACCTTGGCTGTTTGGATAAAAAAGTGGCTTAAAGGAAGAAAGCAGAGGCAATTGTGGAATGAAAGTATTCTGCCTGGAGGTCGGTAACTAGTGGAGTGCCGTAGGGATCTGTCCTGGGACCCCTGCTATTTGTGATTTTTATAAATGACCTGGATGTAGAGGTGGAAGGTTGGGTGAGTAAGTTTGCGGATGACACGGAGATTTGAGGAGTTGGGGATGGAGCTGTAGGTGGTCGAAGGTTACAAGAGGATAAAGACAGGCTGCAGAGTTGGGCAGAAAAATGGCAGATGGAGTTCAATCTGGACAAGTGTGAGGTGATGCATTTTAGAAGGACAAACCAGAAGACTGAGTACGGGATTAATGGTCAATTACTTAAGAGTGTGGATGAACAAAGGGACCTTGGGGTTCAAATCCATACATCCCTCAAGGTCACTGCACAGGTTGATAGGGTAGTTAAGAAGGCCTATGGGATGCTAGGCTTCATTAACAGGGGGATTGAGTTCAAGAGTAGAGAGGTCATGTTGCAACTCTATAAATCTCTGTTGTTCAGTTCTGATCACCTCATTGTAGGAAGGATGTGGAAGCTATGGAGAGGGTGCAGAGGAGATTTACCAGGATGTTGCCTGGTTTGGAGAACAAGTCAGATGAAGCAAAGTTAGCAGAGCTGGGATTTTTCTCTTTGGAGCGTAGAAGAGTGAGAGGGTAGTAGGTCTACAAGATTATGAGAGGCATAGATAGGGTGGATAGTCAGTACCTGTTTCCCAGGGCACCAATAGCAAACACCAGAGGGCATATGTACAAAATTAAGGGAGGGAAGTTTAGGGATCCTAAGTGTACAATGTACTGTGTATGTTAATCAAAATGGCTTCTTTGGTTTGCTAGAGTAGGAATGCTTTTATGTTTCATAAGTGTTTTCTCTTGCAGTTGTTTAGCTTTGGACTTGCTGATATGGGGATTGTATTCATTTTTTAACCAATGGGGAATGTTATTTTGTCTTGTGAGGCTGGGAGCTTGGGGGTTTCGCGGTCTTTTCAGGGGAGGCGGGAAGGAGATGCCGAGGAAGGTGGACGTGCGCTGCACTGCTCGGTTGACCACCACGGGTGGTCCCAGGTGCGAGGACGTGGAGGTCGGAGGAAAGTGACGAGGGGTCGAATGGTTCGATGGTTGAGCTCCAACGATGTGCACTAAACTGACTGAACTCTAAGTTGGCACCTTTTGATTTATTTTCTTTTCCTTCATACTGTATTGCATAGTTCTCTTTTAGCTTTAGTAAAATCTTTAAAGTGTATTCCATAACGGTAACTGGTGTGAGTTTGATATTGTGTCTGTACGCGCGGCATAAACTTGATTCTCACAGCACCTACATGTACAGGAGGTGGGGTTGGTGAGTGACTGGATCTCCTTTTCCCCTAAACACATACCAGCCTGTTGGGTAAGTGTTACATAAGTGTGTGGTTTTTTTTTAAACACAAACACACACACACACACACACACAGAGGGTTGTGAGTGCCTGAAATGACTTGCCAGGGATGGTGGTGGAGGCTAAAACATCAGGGGTATTTAAGAGCCTGTGGCGACCCATTTCCTGGCACATCCAAACCGGCTCACAATTAGATAGCCTACGGAGGTTTGCGAGCACAGAGCTTTGGAGCCTCTGCGCCACGGGGGGCAGGTTGAGGGAGGCTTAAAAGTGAGGCTGAGGATTTCGAATAAAGTTTTTTCCTTCGACTGCAGTTACCGACTCCGTGTCGTAATTTTAGCGCTGCGTGTAGCACACCGCTACAATTGGTGACCCCGACAGTCCAAACGATTTTTGGACCAGAAATGACCGACGCCACCTCTGTTCATGCGGTTTCGTTGAAACTGCCGGGTTTCTGGACACAGTGCCCGGACCTATGGTTCCAGCAAGCCGAAGCCCAATTCCACGTTCGCCAGATCACCTCAGAAGACACCCGCTACTACTACGTGGTGAGCTCCCTCGACCAGGACACAGCGGCCCAGGTCGCGGAGTTCGTACAGTTGCCCCCGGCAGACGGCAAGTACACGGAATTCAAAGCCCTGCTCCTCAGGACTTTCGGACTCTCTCGGCGTGAGCGGGCTGCCCGTTTACTGCACCTGGATGGCTTGGGCGACAGACCTCCTTCGGCTTTAATGAATGAGATGTTGTCTCTGGCCGACGGACACACACCCTGCCTCATGTTTGAGCAGGCATTCCTGGAGCAGCTGCCCGAGGACATACGCCTGCTGCTGTCCGACGCGGATTTCAGTGACCCCGAAAGGTGGCAGCCCGGGCGGACTTGCTGCGGAACGCCAAAAAGGTGAGCGGGGCGTCCATCGCACAGATCACCCAGCCACGCTCCCGGCAGCAAACCAGTCCAGGCCTGGCCGCAGAGCCCGCCAACCCCCGGCCCAAGGAACACTGGTGCTTCTACCACCAGTGGTGGGGCGCAAAAGCCCGCCGTTGTCGCCCGCCCTGCAAGTTTTCGGGAAACGCCAGGGCCAGCTGCTGCTGATGGCTACGGCGGCAGGCCATCGGGATAGCCTCCTGTATGTGTGGGACAGAAGGTCGGGACGCCGGTTTTTGGTCGACACTGGTTCCGAGATCAGCATTTTACCTCCGACGAGTTACGACACTCGCAGCAGGGCACCGGGGCCCCCCCTGAGGGCCGTGAATGGCAGCACAGAAAGGACCTATGGCACCCGTCAGGTGCAGCTACAGTTCGGCTCCAGCCAGTTCACGTGGGACTTTACACTGGCCGCCGTAGCCCAACTGCTTCTGGGTGCGGATTTTTTGCGGGCTCACAGCCTACTGGTCGTCCTGCCCAGGAAGAGACTGGTACATACCGAGACCTTTCAGACGTTCTCCCTGGGTGCAGCCCAGTTGCCAGCCCCTCACCTCGGCTCCATCACGCTGTCCGACAACGACTACACCAGGGTCCTGGCTGATTTCCCATCGGTTCTGGCACCGCAGTTCACAGCGGCCATGCCCCGACACGGCGTACAGCACCACATCCCGACCCAGGGACCACCCCTCCACGCCCGCGCTCGGCGGTTTCCCCCGGACAAGCTCCGACTGGCGAAGGAGGAGTTCCAGAGGATGGAGGAATTGGGGATCATCCGGTGGTCCGACAGCCCATGGCCCAAAGCGACGGGAGGCTGGAGACCGTGCGGCAAACTACCGCAGGCTGAACGAGGCTACCACACCGGACCGCTACCCTGTGCCGCACATTCAGGACTTTGCAGCAAACCTGCACGGATCTTCTCCAAGGTAGACCTCGTCCGAGGGTACCATCAAATCCCGATGCATCCTGACGACGTCCCCAAAATGGTTCTCATCACCCCATTTGGCCTTTTCGAGCTCCTCCACATGCCGTTCGGCCTGAAGAATGCCGCACAGACGTTCCAGCGGTTAATGGACGCGGTGGGACTGGACCTGGACTTCGTGTTCATCTATTTGGACGACATCCTCATAGCCAGCAGCAGTCGTCAGGAGCATCTGTCCCACCTCCGTCAACTCTGCGCCCGACTGAGTGAGTACGGTCTTACAATCAACCCCGCCAAATGCCAGTTCGGACTCGATACCATTGACTTCCTGGGCCACAGGATTACTAAAGACAGGGCAACCCCTCTGCCCGCTAAGGTAGCTGCGGTCCGCCACTTCCCCCGACCCACCACGATCAAAGGCCTTCAGGAATTCGTAGGTATGGTCAATTTCTACCACCACTTCCTCCCTTCAGCTGCCCGGATCATGCGCCCCCTGTTCGCCCTGATGGACATTACCTGGGACGAGGAGTCCGCCGCCGCTTTCGTTCAAACTAAGGAAGCTTTGGCGAACGCCGCAATGCTAGTACATCCCAGAATGGACGCCCCTACCGCCCTCACAGTGGACGCATCTAACACGGCAGTCGGTGGGGTGCTGGAGCAACTCATCGCAGGTCGCTGGCAACCCCTGGTGTTTTTCAGCAAACACCTGCGGCCACCCGAGCTCAAGTACAGTGCTTTCGACCGGGAACTGTTGGCGCTCTACCTGGCAATCCGGCATTTCAGGTACTTCCTAGAAGGTCGGCCCTTCACCGCGTTCACGGACCACAAACCGCTTACCTTTGCGTTTACGAAAGCGTCCGACCCCTGGTCGTCCCGCCAGCAACGCCACCTGTCCTACATCTCTGAATACACGACGGATGTCCGGCACGTCTCGGGTAAGGACGATGTCGTGGCGGATGCGCTCTCTCGCCCTACCGTTCATGCCCTTTCCCAAGGGGTAGACTTTGAGGCACTGGCAGAGGCGCAGCAGGCGGATGAGGAGATTCCGAGTTACAGAACCGCAGTCTCCGGTTTGCAACTCCAGGACCTCCCCGTGGGCCCGGGTGAGAGGACCCTACTCTGTGACGTCGCCACCGGCCAGCCCCGCCCTGTCATCCCGACAGCCTGGCGGCGCCGTGTTTTCGACTCCATTCATATCTTGGCGCATCCCTCCATCCGGACAGTTGTCCGGATGGTTTCCAGCAGCTTCGCTTGGCACGGACTCCGCAAACAGGTCAGTGAATGGGCCAAAACGTGCATGCACTGCCAGACGGCCAAGGTGCAGCGGCACACCAAAGCCCCACCGCAGCAGTTCCATCCCGCCCACCGGTGTTTCGACCACATTCATGTGGATATCGTGGGCCCCCTGCCAGTGTCGCGCAGAGCGCGGCACCTCCTGACTATCGTGGACCGGTTCACAAGATGGCCAGAGGCGGTCCCGCTCACAGACACCACCTCCGAATCTTGCGCCCGAGCACTGATCGCCACCTGGGTGTCCCACTTTGGTGTACCAGCCCACATTACCTCCGACAGAGGCGCCCAGTTCACCTCCAGCCTGTGGTCAGCTATGGCCAGCCTTTTGGGGACTCAGCTGCACCACACAACTGCCTACCACCCACAGTCGAACGGGCTAGTGGAGCGTTTCCACCGTCACCTGAAGTCGGCCCTCATGGCCCGCCTGCGAGGAGCCAACTGGGCGGACGAGCTTCCCTGGGTCCTACTCGGCATCCGCAGAGCCCAAGGACAACCTGCACGCCTCGTCAGCTGAGTTGGTGTACGGCGCGTCCCTGGTTTTCCCCGGGGAGTTCCTACCAGCCCCACGGGGGCAAGAGGAAGATCCCACAGCAGTCCTGGGCAGACTACGCGAGAAGCTCGGTAACCTGGCCCCCATACCCACTTCACAGCACGGGCGGAACCCGACCTGCGTATCCAAAGACCTGCAGAACTGTGTTTGTGCTTGTACGAAGGGGCGGGCATCGGCCACCTCTACAGCGGCCATATGAGGGGCCGTTTATGGTGCTCCGGAACAATGGGTCCACGTTCGTGCTGGACGTTGGGGGGAAAGAGGAGGTTTTCACGGTGGACCGACTCAAACCAGCCCATGTGGACCTGGCGCAACCGGCCGAGTTTCCGGCACCTCGGCGCAGAGGCCGACCTCCCAAGCAGGTTCCGGCCCAGACTGTGGACATTGGGGGGTGTATCGCCGGTTCTGGGGGGAGGTTATGTGGCGACCCATTTCCTGGCACATCCGAACCGGCTCACAATTAGATAGCCTACAGGGGTTTGCGAGTACAGAGCTTTGGAGCCTCTGTGCCACGGGGGGGCAGGTTGAGGGAGGCTTAAAAGTGAGGCTGAGGATTTCGAATAAAGTTTTTTCCTTCGACTGCAGTTACCGACTACGTGTCGTAATTTTAGCGCTGCATGTAGCACACCGCTACAAGCCTCTTGGTCAGGCACATGGATGAAAGAAAAATGGAGGGTTATGGGGTAGTGTGGGTTTAGTACTTTTTTTGAGGATTATATGGGTCAGCACAACATGGAGGGCTGAAGGGCCTGTACTGTGCTGTAGTGTTCTATGGTTCTATGGTTTTTGGGTGCTGGAGTGAGACAAAGTGGCTCAATGCAAAATGAATGGTTGCGCCATAAGGAGTGATTCTGCTGTGCAAAATTCAAGTTAATTCTTTGAACTTGAAACAAAGTGGTCCAGAAATAAAGGGAGGGAAAATGACAAACAGATATTGGAAAACAAAACAACAATGAAACAGACATCATCTCAAACAGCATTTAAGTAAGAGGTTAAAAAAACAAGCACGGGACAAGCTTATGGGCTTATCCTGCAAGTGTGGTTTCTCAACATTTGATTTACTGAATAACAGATTTACGGTAAAAAGGCATGCAAACAAAGAGCTCAGGGAAAAAGCAAGAAAATAATTTGCAATGTAAATGAAAACTAAGAAGCTATCAAGGAACAAAGCAATGCGATGAAATATTCAACAGACAACAGAAGATACATTTTTTGAAATTACAAATGAAGTAAAATAAAACATGAGCTTCAAGAATCAAATGGCAGAAATGTTAATTACTTTACTTCTGCATTTTGAAAGGAGATCAATCCTGTAGAGAAGATCAGAAGATGAAATTCCTTGGCATTATCATATCTGGGAATCTATCCTGGGACCAGCAAGCTAGAGGCATCACAACAAAGGCACAACAGCAAATCTACTTTTCATAAGTTTGCTCAGATTTGGCATGTCATCTAAAATTTTGAGAGTATCCTGTCTGGTTGCATCATGGCCCGGGATGGGAAGGACACAACCCAGTGCATCACAGGCAAAGCCCTCAGCACCATTAAGCACATCTACAAGGAGCACTGTCACAAGAAAATGGCATCCATCTATCCAGGCCACAATCTCTTCTTGCTGCTGCCATTGGGAAGAAAGTACAAGAGCTTCAGGTCTCATATCGTCAAGTTCAAGAGCAGTTATTTATTCAGCAATACAGCACAGAGGAGGCCCTTCTAGCCCTTTGAGCCATGCCACCCCAGAAAACCGTTGACAAACCGGATTAACCCTAACCTGATCATAGGGCAATTTACAATGACCAATTAACGTACCCAGCAAGCCTTTTGGACTGTGGGAAGAAACCAGAGTACCCGGGGAAATGCCACACATCCCACAGGCAGGATGTACAGACTCACTGCAGATGGCACCGGAATGGCCCAAGCTGAAATAGTGTTGCAATAACTGCAACACTACCACAGCACCCCCTCAACCATCAGGCTCTTGAACCAGTAGGAATAACTTCACTCACCCCAACTCCGAACAGATCCTACAACCTCCGGACTCACTTCTAAGGACTTCTAAGCACCACTTCACCTGCGAGTCAACTGGGGTGATATACTGTATCCGGTGCTCCCGATGCGGCCATTTATATATTGGGGAGACCCGCCGCAGACTGGGAGACCATTTCACTGAACACCGGCGCTCAGTCCTCCAGCAGTGGCGGGATCTCCCTGTGGCCACACACTTCAATTCCACAGACCACTCCCACTCCGATATGTCTGTCCATGGCCTCCTCTACCGTCAAGACGAGGCCACACACAGGTCGATGGAGCAATACCTTTTCTCTCACCTAGGTAGCCTCCTACCTGCCGGCATGAACATCCAACTCACAGACCTCCGTTGATACCCCTTACCCCCATCCCTATATATTATTTTAGTCTGGTTCTCTTTCTCTCTCTTTCTCCCCCCCTCACTATAATCTCCCCCCCCCCCAGCCCTTTCTCTCTCTTTTATTTCCCATAATTCTCCACCTTACCCCCTAGCCCATTTCCCTCCAGCCTATCACTTCCCAGCTCTCTACTTCATCCCTCCCCTCACTTCTTATCCCCCCTCGACCATCCCACATTACTTCACTCCTGATGAAGGGTTTCGGCCCGAAACGTCATCACTACCTCCTCCCATAGATGCTGTCTGGCCTGCTGAGTTCTGCCAGCATTTTGTGTTTTTATTTATTTCCAGCATCTGCAGATTCACTCGTGTTGCTTTTGAATTCACTTCTAAGGACTCATGTTTTCAGTATTATTTATTAACTTATTTATTCTTTTATTTGCAGCTCATTTTCTTTTGCACATTGGTAGATTTTCGCTGGTTCCACTGGATTTCCCTGTTCTACTGTGAATGTCTGCAGGAAAACAAATCTCAAGGTAGTATATGGTGACATATACATACTTTGATCATAAATTTACTTTGACCTTTGATTTCAGAGATGTTATGAACACATTAAAAGAAATAAAGCAGATTATCAAAATCAAACTCAAAGTCTAAGACTGCAGTTTGGGTGAATTGATTCTACATACTGTACAAGTAGACTGTGGAGAAACAGCAGAAGGGATACTGGCTAGTCTACTTCAAAATATTCATCTCAGTTGGACAAGTCTGCATCCCATTGATTACATCCAGCAGAATACTTTTAGAACCAGAGAACATTACCTTCTTGGCTGTGCTGAACCATTTTTCTGCCTAGTCCCACTGACCTGCACCTGGACCTTATCCCTCCAAATCCCTCTCATCCATGTACCTGTCCAAGCTTTTCTTGAATGTCAAAAGTGAGCCCACATTTACCACTTCATCTGGCAGCTCAGTCCACACTCCCACCACTCTCTGTGTGAAGAAGACCCCCCACTGTTCCCTTTAAACTTTCCCCCCTTCACCCTGAACTAATGTCCTCTGGTATTTTTTCTCCCCTAGCCTCATTGGAAAGAGCCTGCTTGCATTCACTCTATCTATACCCGTCATAATTTTATATACCTCTATCAAATCTCCCCTCATTGTTCTACGCTCCAAGGAATAAAGTCCGAAACTATTCAACCATCCTCTGTAACTCAGTTTCTCAAGTCCTGGCAACATGCTTGTAAACCTTCTCTGCACTCTTTCAATCTTAGTAATATCGTTCCTGTAATTCAGTGACCAAAACTGCACACAATACTCCAAATTCAGCCTCACCAATGCCTCACACAACCTCACCATAATATTCCAACTCTTACACTCAATACTTTGATTTATAAAGGCCAATGTACCAAAAGCTCTCTTTACGACCCTATCTACTTGTGATGCCTCTTTCTGTACTCCCAGATCCCTCTGCTCTACTGCACTCCTCAGTGCCCTACCATTTACCTTGTATGTTCTACCTTGTTTTTTTTCCTTCCAAAGTGCAATACCTCACACTTGTCTGTATTAAACTCCATCTGCCATTTTTCAGCCCATTTTTCCAGCTGGTCTAAATCCCTCTGCAAGTTTTGAAAATCTTCCTCACTGTCCACTATACCTCCAATCTTTGTATCATCAGCAAATTTGCTGATCCAATTTTCCACAATATCATCCAGATCATTGATATAGATGACAAATAACAATGGACCCAGCACTGATCCCTGTGGCACACCACTCGTTACAGGCCTCCACTCAGAAGCAATCATCCACTACCACTCCCTGGCTTCTTCCATTGAGCCAATGTCTAATCCAATTTACTACCTCACCATATATACCTAGCGAGTGAATCTTCCTAACTAACCTCCCATGCGGGACCTTGTCAAAGGCCTTACTGAAGTCCATGCAGATAACATCCACTGCCTTCCCTTCATCCACTTTCCTTGTAACCTCCTCAAAAAACTCTTATAGATTCGTTAAACGTGACCTACCACGTACAAAGCTGTGTTAACTCTCCCTAATAAGTCCCTGTCTATCTAAATACTTGTAGATCCTATCTCTTAGTACTCCTTCCAATAATTTACCTACTACTGACGTCAAATTTACCAGCCTATAATTTCCTGGATTACTCTTTTATTTGAATTAAAGGTTGTGATGGATCAGCAAACAGGAGGGAGATTGAAAATTTGGCCGAGTGGTGTCATAACAACAACCTCTCAGTCAATCTCAACAAGATTAAGGAACTAATTGTAGACTTAAGGAGAAGCAAACCAGAGGTCCATGAGGATCTCATGGATGATCAGAAGTGGAGAGGGTCAGTAACTTTAACTTCCTGGCAGCCAGAGGACCTGTCCTGGACCCATTATATAAATGTAATTACAAAGAAAGCATGACAACACCTCTTCTTCTTTGGGAGTCAACGGAGATTTGGCGTGACATCAAAAACTTTGACAAACTTCTGTAGATGTGTGGTGGACAGAGTATACTGTGACCAGTGGGGTACCGCAAGGTTCGGTGCTGGGACCGCAACTGTTTACAATATACATTAATGATTTAGATGAAGGGATTAAAAGTAACATTAGCAAATCTGCTGATGACACAAAGCTGGGTGGCAGTGTGAAATGTCAGGAGGATGTTATGAGAATGGACAGTTTGAGTGAGTGGGCAAATGTATGGCAGATGCAGTTTAATGTGGATAAATGTGAGGTTGTCCACTTTGGTGTCAAGAACAGGAAGGCAGATTACTATCTAAATGGAGTCAAGTTAGGAAAAGGGGAAGTACAACGAGATCTAGGTGTTAACATGAGGAAATCTGCAGATGCTGGAAATTCAAACAACAACACACACAAAATGCTGGTAGATCACAGCAGGCTAGGCAGCATCTATAGGGAGAAGCAATGTCGACGTTTCGGGCCGAGACCCTTCATCAGAGATCTAGGTGTTCTTGTACATCGGTCAATGAAAGCAAGCATGCAGGTACAGCAGGCAGTGAAGAAAGCTAATGGCATGCTGGCTTTTATAACAAGAGGAATTGAGTATAGGAGTAAAGAGGACCTTCTGCAGCTGTACAGGGCCCTGGTGAGACCCCACCTGGAGTATTATGTGCAGTTTTGGTCTCCAAATTTGAGGAAGGACATTCTTGCTATTGAGGGAGTGCAGCGTAGGTTCACAAGGTTAATTCCCAGAATGGTGGGACTGTCATATGTTGAAAGATTGGAGCGACTGGGCTTATATACACTGGAATTTAGAAGGATGAGAGGGGATCTGATTGAAACATGTAAGATTATTAAGGGATTAGACACACTGGAGGCAGGAAGCATGTTCCTGCTGATGGGCGAGTCCAGAACTAGAGGCCACAGTTTAAGAATAGGGGGTAGGCCATTTAGAACAGAGATGCGGGAGAACTTTTTCACCCAGAGAGTGGTGGATATGTGGAATGCTCTGCCCCAGAAGGCGGTGGAGGCCAAGTCTCTGGATGCATTCAAGAGAGAGTTATATAGAGCTCTTATAATAGTGGGGTCAAGGGATATGGGGAGAGGGCAGGAATGGGGTACTGATTGTGTATAATCAGCCATGATCACAGTGAATGGCGGTGCAGGCTAGAAGGGCCGAAGGGCCTACTCCTGCACCTACTGTCTATTGTCTACAGCCGCATCACAGCCTGGTACATCACAGGTAAAGCCCATCCAACTCTTGAGCATATCTATGTGAAACATTGCCGTAGAAAAGCAGCATCCATCAAGAATCTCACCACCCAGGCCATGCTCTTTTCTCACTGCTGCCATCAAGTAGAAGGCACAAGAGCCTCAGGATTCACACCACCAGGTTCAAGAACAGTTACTATCCCTCAACCATCAGGGTTCTGAATAAAAGGGGATAACTGGATAACTGCACTCTTCTACTGAGATGTTCCCACAACCAATGATCTCACTTTAAGGCCTTTATCTTGTTACTTCAATGCTCTCATCTATTGCTATTTGTTTATATTTGCAGTTTGTTGTCTTCTATGCTCTACTTGAACTTATCGATCTTGTTACAGTTACCATTCTATAGATTTGCTGAATATGCCTACAGGTAAAAGAATGTCAGTGTTGTACATGGTGACACACATGTACTCTTATAATAAAATTTACTTTGAACTTTTTATTCACTGCTCTGCTCATGACATCATTAAGGACCCACAAAGGAAGCTTTCAAAGTAGTCCTTGATTAGGTTGTAATGAGAAAGATCTTTCCTGTCAGCTAGTGCTTATATAAATGTATTATCGGGCACACTCCACAATGCACTGGAAATAGGACCTTTGCTCGTCTTCTCGAACACATCCCTGCCAAAATGGTCTGGGAGGAGATGCAGGGGCATTTGTTAAAATTCCTCCTGAAAAGTGGCAACAATGCAAGAACTGTACAGCGCAGGTTGTTCCCAGGGACATGCACCAAAACAGGTGCAAACCGCTGAAGGAAGCTCTCTAGCATGGACAGCACAGCAAGTGCTGCACATGACCCAAAGTTGCAAGCTGAAATATACAAAAGGGTACAGGATTAAGTGCTGGGTACACACCGAATGCAGCCACTTCAAGAGCTTCACAGAGAAGCACAACAGATATGGGCCCTCGCACCACTGCTAAACACTACCGCTGAAACCAGTGATTCTGAACACAAAAACCTGTGGTCTCTGCAGTTTGTGTTATTTCATTTTTCTCTTTGCATTAACCTCATTCGAGCAATTTTTTGTATTCTTGATCACTATTTTTATGTAGTAATTTGTAAATTCCATTTGAATCTGCTATCGCAGACACCTTATGCAATACCGCTATCACTTCTTATCTGGACAGTGTGAATGTGCACTCATTACTGCCTAATATTACAGTAATTCTTGCACGACCATCTCATCAGTGTGAACTTAGAAATATTGTAATCTCTGACTTGTAAATCTTGTACAGCTTATTTTTTAATTTTTATAACTTCTCTTCTAACATTTGTGTATCTGCGCACTTTGTAATGCTACTGTGACACTGCAAGTTCCTCTGCAATGAATGAAGTATCTATCTCTGAGCACACTTCTGCTACCTGAACTGCTGTGAAGCATTTTGGTACAGAACAAGTTCACAAAACATATTGTAGAAACAAAAAGTTCTGTACTTCAACTTCCTGGGTGTCAATATCTCTGAGAACCTAACCTGGATGCAACATATTGATGCAGCTATAAAGAATCAGAATCAAATTCAGGTTTAATATCACCGGCATAAGTCATGAAATTTGTTAACTTTGTGGCAGCAGTACAATGCAATACAGAGCAGTGCAATAACATACAGAAAAAAATAAACCAATTAAAATATATATATCAGTATACTAAACAGGTAAACTCAAAATAATGCAAAAACAGAAATAAATGTGAGGTGGTGTTCATGGGTTCAATGTCCATTTAGGAATCAGATGGCAGAGGGGAAGAAGCTGGTCCTGAATTGCTGAGTGTGTGCCTTCAGGCTTCTGTACCTCCTACCTGACGGTAGCAATGAAAAGAGGGCATGTCCTGGATGGTGGGTGTCCTTAAGGATGGAGGCTGCCTTCCTGAGGCACAGCTCCTCATGGAGCCGACTCATTTTACAATTTTCTGCATCTTACTTCATTTAATAGACACATATATACTTAATGTAATTCAGTTTTTTCTCTATATTTATCATGGATTTCTTTGCACCGCTGGCATAAAGGAAACAAACTTTAGGGCACATGCTGGCGATATTAAACCTGATTCTGATTTATAATTGGTTTCTCATTTCAGTCAATTCTTCCAGATTGTTTTATATCTTCAACCCTTGATAAAACATGTTTCCTCCTTCTGCTCTAACAATGCATGGAGCTGCAGTGACACAAGGAGGTGTTATACTTTCATGACAAGGAAACAGATTATCTCAGGTGGAATACATCAAGCACTAGATAAACCAATAACCATGCTTAAGATCAAACACGAGGAAATCTGCAGATGCTGGAAATTCAACAGCAACACACACAAAATGCTGGTGGAGAGTCTCGGCCCGAAACGTCGACAGCGCTTTTCCCTATAGATGCTGCCTGGCCTGCTGTGTTCCACCAGCATTTTGTGTGTGTTGTTACCATGCTTAAGATAATTTGTTTGACAGTTTTGGGTGTTATGTTTTTTAACTCCAAAACATACAACTAATTGCAAGAACAAGTCAGCAGTCCAATATGTGAGTCTAACTTAATGCTTACTTTAAGCAAGGTGCACAAGTATCATACGGCAGTGTGATGACTTGCGCAATCCACATATTTTTACATATGACCCATAATGAATTTTAAAAAACAAGAATGAATTAATCAAATACATTTGCAATATCAAATAAAACAGAAATATTAAATACAAACACTTGCCTCCCTGCTTTGCTAGAAATTTCAACTCCGTACAGAATGCACCTCAGCGGTAAACGATATAATAAACTATACAGACATCTGCAACATAGTAAATTTTAAATTGCCCCATTCAGGCCTGAAGATTTAATTGCTGCAGAGGATCCCTTATTCTTGTGGGATGACATCTTTCCTGACAAGGTAGGTCACTCTGCTTAGCAGCTGAGACTAGTAACTGAAAATAATTTCAGGAATAATGGCGTATAGTTCCCTGAAGGTGGAATCTCATGTGGATAGGGTGGTGAAGAAAGCTTTTGGTATGTTGGCCTTTATAAATCAGAGCATTGAGTATAGGAGTTGGGATGTAATGTTAAAATTGTACAAGGCATTGGTAAGGCTGGATTTGGAGTATTGTGTACAGTTCTGGTCACTGAATTATAGGAAAGATGTCAACAAGATTGAGAGAGTACAGAGAAAATTTACTAGAATGTTACCTGGGTTTCAGCACCTAAGTTACAGGGAAAGATTGAACAAGTTAGGTCCTTATTCTATGGAGAGTAGAAGGTTGAGTGGGATAGATAGAGTTGACGTGGATAGGCTTTTTCCATTGAGAGTAGGGGAGATTCAAACAAGAGGACATGAGTTGAGACCCAGGGGGCAAAAGTTTAAGGGTAACATGAGGGGGAATTTCTTTACTCAGAGAGTGGCAGCTGTGTGGAATGAGCTTCCAGTAGAATTGGTAGAGGCAGGTTCGGTAGTGTCATTTAAAGCAAAATTGGATAGGTATATGGACAGGAAAGGAATGGAGGGTTATGGGCTGAGTGCAGGTCGATGGGACTAGGTGAGAGTAAGTGTTCGGCTCGGACTAGAAGGACCGAGATGGCCTGTTTCCGTGCTGTAATTGTTATATGGTTATATTGCAAGTTGAAATCAATCATATAGTGATCACTGCCACCTAAGGGTTCCTTTACTTCCCTAATTGCCTCTGGTTCATTACATAGAACCCAATCCACTATAGTTGATCCCCTGGTAGACTCAAACAACCAACTGCTCTAAAAAGCCAACTCGTAGGCATTCAACAAACTCACTCTCTTGAGATCCATTACCAACCTGATTTTCTCAATCTACCTGCATGTTAAAATCTCCCATGACTACCATAACATTGCCCTTTTGACATTCTTTTTCAATTTCTTGTTGTAATCTGTGGTCCGCATCCCAGCTACTGTTGGGATGCCAGTATATTAATGCCATCAGGGTCCTTTTACCTTTGTAGTTTCTCAACTCAGCTCACAAGGATTCAACATCTTCCAATCCTATGTCACATCTTCCTAATGATTTGATGCCATTCTTTACCAGCAGAGCCATGCCACTCCCTCTGACTACCTTCCTATCCCTCTGATACAACGTGTAACCTTGGACATTCGGCTCCTGACTTCAACCATCCTTCACCGATGCCCACAACATCAGACCCGACCATCTGTAAAAGTGCAACAAGATCATCCACCGTATTTTTTGTACTTCATGCATTAATATACAATATTGAGTACTGTATTTGCTACCCTTATTGAGTCCGCATCTCTAATGCACTGATACTCACCCTGCTGGCTGCAATTTTGTACTGTCATTTGCCTACCCTTCCTGTCAGTCTGACTGCACACTATCATTGATTTTTTTATCCATCTATTCTAACCCAAATCCCATCACTCTGGTTCCCATCCCCCTGCCAAATTAGTTTAAACCCTCCCCAACAGCTCTAACAAACCTGCCAGCGAAAATTTTGGCCCCCTTAGGTTCAGGTGCAATCTGTCCCTTTTGTACAGGTCATACCTTCCCCAGAAAATCCAAGAACCTGAAGCTTCCTGCACCAGCTTCTCAGCTGTGCATTGATCTGCCAAATCATCTGGTTTCGACCCTCACTGGCATGTGGTACAGGTAGCAATCCAGGCAACCCTCTGCCTTAAATAAACACAAAGACTTGGCCTCCACAGCTGTCTGTGGCAAAGAATTCCACAGATTCATCATCATTCATCAGAGATGCTTCCTCAATCTCTGCTCTAGGCTTTGCCTCTGATCTTAGACTCTCCCACCATAGGAAACATCCTCTTCACACCCACTCTATCAAGCCATTCACCATTTAATAGATTACAATGAGGTCATCCCTCATTCTTCTGAATTCTAGTGAATACAGGCCCAGAGCCATTAATTGCTCGTCATATGACATTCAATCATGGAATCATTTTCATGAATCTCCTTTGAACCCTCTCCAGTTTCAGCACATCCTTTCTAAGACAAGGGATCCAAACCTTCTCACAATACTCCAAGTGAGGCCTCACCAGTGCTTTATTAAGTCTCCACATTACATCCTTGCTTTTATATTCTAGTCCTCTTGAAATGAATACATCACATTTGTCTTCCTCACCACAAGATCAACCTGTAAATTAACCTTTAGGAAATCCTGCACAAGAACTCCGAAGTCCTTTTGCACCTCAGTTATTTGTATTTTCTCTCCACTTCACAAATAGTCAACCTTTTCATTTCTTCTACAATTTATTAACTGGAATCAAACATGTCATCTTACATCTTTATCAGTGAAATTTTGCTTATCCATTTAACAAGGGAATTAAATTAGCAACATATTGCACTTCACTACAAAATTTTAAAAGGAAATCCAACATCTTAAAGCTGCATCATAGTTTGCAAACCTGTTACTTGGGGATGAGGAACAAAGTTTAAAAGGGAACCAATTCGTAACAGGGAGTCAACACCAGGAAAGCAAAAAAAAACAAAGACAACAAATCTCCAGCATATCTTCAAACTTCTCTTGTTTTCTTTGATTGAAATTCAAATTTTGAATTTATATCTTCTATAACCATTTATAGATAATCATAAACAAAAGATTCTACATATCTTGAGAAATACGCACAAAGTTCCAGAGGAACTCAGCAGGTCAGGCAGCATCTATGGAGAGGAATAAACACTTGACGTTTCAGGTCAAGAACCTTCATTAGGGTACAGCCAATTTCAGCTTTCACTACCTCACAGAAAATGAAGTAGGATATGCAGTAGTCCTGGCAACAGCTCTCTGAACAATATGCAAGGCAAAAATCTCTGTATGTGTGACAATAATAAATCAATTTACCAGATCAATTTAATTTAGTTCCCACTAACAGCAAAGACAGAGATAACTGACATGTGTTGTTGACATTGAAGGCAGCCTGAATTTTGCCTTCAGGGAGAACTTCACTGGTCTTGTGAAATAATGTCATGAGATTT
The DNA here is from genome assembly GCF_030144855.1 of Hypanus sabinus. NCBI lineage: Eukaryota > Metazoa > Chordata > Chondrichthyes > Myliobatiformes > Dasyatidae > Hypanus > Hypanus sabinus. The sequence goes on from NC_082723.1 coordinate 12,569,967, forward strand.
TGCAAGCTCCCCTGAGGTGGTAGAAAAACTCCAGCTTATGGCTTCATTTAAAATATGAAAGCAGCTATATCTCATATTGAAACATTCCATCCTGGATTGGCAGCATTTAACTTGGAATGTGGCTTAGGCTGTGATTTTCATGTGATTGTGGTTCCGATGGTCATGGCTCAAACTATGGGTTACATTCTCTGTTGCGGGATAAATACTTGGTGGTGATTTTATTTCCTGAAGATGTACATCAGAGGCAAATCTATTGGTCATCCACAACAATGAACTGACTTTTCAAAGGGGATAGTGTAATAACACAGGTATATTTGCTCTAATTCCAGGCAGCACAGTCTAATAACACGTCCTGTCTACATTTTGAAATGGAACGCATCTCTGGGAAGGTGAGAGGCAAAGAAACAGAGAATTTGTTTTTTGTCAATAGAGTATGGGTTTTATTTTGTTGAAGCAATAGACAGTATTGGACAAGTTCTCAACGTGTGCAAAGATTTCTGACCACAGAGTTTTTGACAGTGAGGGTTAAAAGAACACCACACGTGTTTTTTTTTTCTTTTTTGCTACTTTAAATTGTGTAAAAATCAACTTACCTTTTCTTTTGCATGCTTTTAATTTTTTGGACATAAAACCACAACTCCAGGCCTACTGGCAGCAAGACAGCACGGGGCCTCGACCCAGAATGAATAAGCCTGCAAACAGCCATCTCAGCCATGTTGAAACCTAGGAGCTGTGTCTTTACATGTAGTATCGGCATAGTATTTCTCAAAAGACCAGTTTAGGAACAAGATCCAGACCTTGCCAAAAAAATAACAAAGCTATCTACTTGTTTTCACAGGTCCAAAATGACACTGCTTTTTTTTTAAATGAATAGCAAGCTCCCAAGACTGAAATACGAATCCGGAGTAATCTTCACAGAATTGACATTGTTGTCCTTGCAGCTTGAAATGAGAGAGATTTGCAGCAAGGCAGACAATCCCCTGGAATAACACAGCTGTGCAGTAACAGCACTGCTGTCTGAGGTTCCCAATAGAGAGAATTCACTGCTCCAAAATTACAGAAAGCACAGTGACATCTGTCACTGCACAGCTAACACTGCTAAAGAAATCCTCTGTAATTCAGAAAAGTGCCAGCATCAGCTTTCTATTCTTTAACCCCCAGGTTACTGTTAGGGAGCTCAAAACACAGAGAACAATGCGAAATGTTTCCAGAAAGGTCAAATGAAACAAAATAAGCAATTGCTCTAAGCCCATTACTTTCCAAGAAGCGCCCTTTTCCAAAGATTGCACTTATGCACATTGTCAGACACTGCCCCACTGCATTGCTGATTTGGAGAAGGCTGTAGCAGGTTGTGGGTGGGGAGATGGTGAGGGCAAATAAAGTTCATCTGAAATGAGAGGCACCAACGGAATGAGATAAAATGAGCAGGAACTGGTAGACTGATTAACTACAAAATCCTATTATTTACCACAGGCAATCGCAGATGCGTGTGGCTCACTGCCTTTGAACAAAAGAGAAATCTTCGGTCAGGGCTGGCACGGTCACGAAGCAATCAGCGCAACCCTTTAAGATTGGGGTTCAATTCCTGAGGTTGCCCGTAAGGAATTTGTACATTCTCCCCATAACCGGGTGGATTACCTCCAGGTGCTCTGGTTTCTTCTGCATTCCCAAGATGTATGGTTAGGTTTAATGTGCTAGGTTAGCACTGGAAGCATGGCTTTATCTGCAGGCTGCCTGACACAATCTTCGTGGATTTGATGCAATTCTAACAATGTATTTCACTGTTTCTATGTTTCGATGTGACAAATAAAGCCAATACTCTTTAAATCAAACATCTTCATCACGATTACTAGAAACACCACACCAGTTTATTCACTTGGTCAAGCAGTTTCAACCAGACTTTCTGATTACAAATGTTATGCTATTTGTAACTAAAAGATCAGAGGTTTAATTGATATCACAGGGACCTCAAAAGAGCCATCTGCTAAACAGTCTGGTTAATCAATGGTTCCATTTCAATCTACGTCATTCACACAGTGACATGCTGAATGGGCCAAGTGTTTCCTCTAATAATGACATAAGTTAATTTTTTAATATTAAAATTCAGAGAATCTTATGTCTTCTGGACAGCAGCATCTTCTAAGGTACCATAGAATACTCATATTTGAAACAATAACTTTCTTACAATGATGTTCTCTACAAAGAGAGCTATGCACTGTAACATGGTTGTTAACAGTGCTGTTGTGAATGTTAAAGTGAACACAAAGTATACTCAGTGGCCACTTTATTAGGTACATCAGCTCATTAATGCAAACATCTAACAGTCAATCATGTGGCAGGAACTCAGCACGTAACAGCATGCAGACATGGTCAAGAGATTTAGCTGTTATTGAGACCAAACATCAGTATATGGGGGGGGGGGGGGGGAGAGAGTGATCTAAGTAACTTTGACTGTGGAATCATTGTTGGTGCCAAACAGGGTGGTTTGAGTATCTCAGAAACTACTAATTTCCTGGGATTTTCATGCACAACTACAGTCATTAAGTTTACAGAGAATGGTGCAAAAAGTAAAAAGCATCCAGTAAGCAGTTCTGTGGGTGAAAATACCTTGTTAATGAGAAAGGCCAGAGGAGAATGAACAGACTGGTTCAAGCTGACAGGAAGGCAACAGTTACTTAAATAACACGCGTCATAACAGTGGCGTGCAGAAGAGCATCTCAAAACGCACATGTCAAACCTTGAAGTGGATGGGCTGCAGCAGCAGAAGACACTCCTGTACCTAACAAATTGGCCACTAAATGCATAAACATCAGTTGATAGAACTGGTGAACAAATACTTGCACTATTTTATCCAAGCTCAAAGCGGGAATGAGGTGATTGCACGTATTACTGCAGAACTATCTATGTTGTGTTTCAAAGAGAGTGATCATACCAAATAAAGTCTGCTATTAACACTTTACATCTTGCAACCTCAGAGCTTTCAGGAGGTTCCTCAAGCTTTCATTCCTTCAGTAGAACACGCACACCCACGCAATCACAACGCATTTCCAATATACTACATACATGCCAGCTTCAGACAACACTGTTTCAGTGCATTGTTACTCCACTGACAGCAAGGTCCACACGGTACCTCAAAGTCACTGGATATCATTTTTTATACCGTCAACTGACTCAAGCATGCTTTAAAGTGCAAGTTCACAAAATTAGTGATATCCAAAATGACTGCTGTACCACAAATTTAACCAAAAAAATGGAATAGTATTGTCAACAAAGCAATTAAAGTCAGTCAGTGTTGGCGCGTGGCCAAGAGGTTAAGGCGTTCGTCCAGTGATCTGAAGGTCGCTAATTCGAGCCTTGGCTGAGGCTATGTTTATGTCCCTGAGCAAGTCACTTAACCATACATTGCTCTGCGATGACACCGGTGCCAAGCTGTATGGGTCCTCATGCCCTTCCCTTGGACAACATCAGTGGCGTGGAGAAGGGGAGACTTGCAGCTTGGGCAACTGCCAGTCTTCCATTAAAAAAAACCTTGCCCAGGCTAGCACCCTGGAAACTTCCCAAGGTGCAAATCCATGGTCTATCGAGACTAACGGAGGCCTACATACTACATACATAAAGTCAATCATTACCTCCTCATCCAAAGATTTCATCACATACCAACTAAAAGCCATTTATGTCAGATTTTTAAAAATGGAGCAAGAGACACAAGTTTACACCATGTGATGTAATTGGAATGTCCAGATTTCTAGATTTCAAGTAGTGATGGGAACTAACACAACCATAAGACATAGGAGTAGAAGAAAAGCAGTTGAGAAGGAGGTGAGCTACATCTCAGCTGAGACAGAGGCAAATGGACAATACTTGGCCCAAGTAATCTTGCTATTTCTGACTGGCTTTAGAGGATTGTAGAACAATTCTAGAATGGGTGCTTTCCATCTCTTAATTCTGCTTGTCCTGGAAAGGATATAGTGAAATGGGAAAATTCTAGCCAGCAGCAGCCTTCTCCATCATAGTGGTTTCTGTGCTCATTATTTGCACTTCTTCATACACGTCTATGGAATTCAAGGATCCCGACAGCATTCTAGCAACACCATAATACTTTCAGCAGCACTGATAAACACGCACAATTCCAGAGATGATCCAAATCACACACAGAGTAAATGCCATTGACAGAAAGGGACCTATTCAAGCATCCCAGCAACAGACCTCACATGTGCTGGCACTACTTGAGACTTGCTTGGATGTTCAAAAGACATTACAGTCCTTGTTTTGGCTTTTTTAGCTGGATTCTTTCCCTGATCTGTTAAAATTTTCACCCAATCAAGGAAGAAAAAAACTTTAAAATTCTAAGGTACCCACAACTGTAATAATCTTTTCTTGATGCATTTCTCTAATTGTCCATTAAATACCTCACTGATAAACACCTCAACTGTGTTACTAAGTCCTAGAGTCTACTCAGCTGGCAATTCTGTTCTTGATTCTCATTCTGTTAAATATCTCAAGATTGCAGATCAGATTGTTCACTCTGTGGTCAAGATTATTTTTCTCCAAAAAATCTTGATTCTGTGACTTAACATATAGTGTTCCCATTTTAACGTTATGAAGTAGGTTCTCTTTTTAAAAAAAAAAATTTGCAAACCACATCCTCTCATACCTGGTATCTTAAGAAACCTCACAGCTTACTGCAAAATATACAAAACAATTCAGGTCATCGAACTTGAACAGTCCATTAAACATCAAAAAGAGAGATTATATTCTTCGTCTGCTCATCTTACTGTTTCTCAAATCCCTCCAATGAGTAACCAGGAACATGAGAAACAAAATCCCCCGTTATAAAGAGCCAGAAAACAGCCATTGGCATTAAACACGGGTAATTCCAGGTTAATCACTAGTATGGTAGTTAAATAAAATTGTTTAATTCAGCTGACTAGTGTCATGGCTCCTGCCACATCTTAACAAATAACCTTACCACAGGTAGAGAATGTTCAGGCTGCTGTACAAATCCCAATTTATAGCAATGTATTTAAGATAAAACATAATATTCCCCAGGGATTGCCATTTGAGCAAAACACTGGAGATGACAACTACTGTTATAGTCAAACAGCACAGCACAATCCTACTTGCCACGCTGACCAGGATGGTGAGGTAGCCCAACTTGCCTGCTTTTATTCCCATCTTTCTTATTCTCCTGCCTGTCGAAACAACTTTTAAACACTGTGATTGCATCCCACTCTATCACTTGCTCTGGCAGCTCACTCCATATAGCTACCATCTTCCTGTGTGGAAGAAGTTGCTCTTCAAATCTCCTTTACACCTTCCCCCTCTTACCTTAAAATATGCCCTCTAGTTCTAGACTTGCCCTCTTTAGGAAAAAGATTGTGACCACTCCTCCTTTTGTCCACTACTCTCCAGGAAAAATGCCCCAGCTTATACATTTTCTCCTGGCCTCCAGTTCCAGTGCTATACTAGTGTATCTTCACTGTGAACTGTTTGATTTCACAAGCCCTGACACAAAAGGAAAACGCAAATCAGAGCAGCAGGATCAGTTTCAAATCCAAGTGGAACACTTTGGTTCCAATTATTTAGAAATACAGTGAACACATTTTATAAGCTGCAAAAGTATCAGAAAGATATTTTAAATTTCTCAATTTTAGGTTCCTGCATGATTTCACCCTCACTTTCTTTGCAATCTTGCAGACCTCAGATGCTTAGATTTTTGTGTGTGCGGATTATTTATCCATCCATCATTACCATGGATCCAATCGTTTGGAAGTCCATTCCTAAGCTGCTTCTGCTTTGAGGCTTCTTAGAACTTGGTCTAAACTTTAAGGAGCTTTCTACTTCTTCAGTGTGCTTTTACAGCTCACTGAAAAGTTTAATTTGATAATGGATCCCACAGGAATTTTTATTGTATTTGGGATACCTTGTAAATTCAGGGTGTTATAATGGCATAAATTCACAGGAATACACTCATTGGCACCTCAAACCTGAATCACTGTTGAGAGTTGAGGTTACAACAAGATCTTGTTATCATTAACTTTAAACTCTGAATTCCCGACTCCCAGTAACCGTTCTCTCCCTTTCTTATTGAGAATCTGCCTCGAATCTTAAAAATAATTTCTACTTACAAGAGTGTTTGAGTTGCAAACATTCATGATCCTCAGGAAAAAGTACATAATTTCTCTAAAATAAGTGATCCCTAGGCTTCAGGTTCCCCCACAAGGACAAGCATCCCTTCCATGTCCACTCTGTTAAGATCTCTTGGGATTCTATACATTTTGCATTGTTTACAAGAAATAAGTTTGTGGATAACACGAAGATTGGAAGAGTTGTGGATGGAGCTGTAGGTGGTTGAAGGTTACAAGAGGATATAGACAAGCTGCAGAGTTGGATAGAAAAATGACAGATGGAGTTCAATCTGGACAAGGGTGAGGTGATGCAGTTTGGAAGGACAAACCAGAAGACTGAGTACAGGATTAATGGTCAATTACTTAAGAGTTTGGATGAACAAAGGGACCTTGGGGTTCAAATCCATACATCCCTCAAGGTCGCTGCACAGGTTGATAGGGTAGTTAAGAAGGCCTACGGGATGCTAGGCTTCATTAACAGGGGGATTGAGTTCAAGAGTAGAGAAGTCATGTTGCAACTCTACAAATCTCTGGTGAGATCACACTGAGAGTATTGTGTTCAATTCTGGTCACCTCATTATAGGAAGGATGTGGAAGCTATGGAGAGGGTGCAGAGGAGATTTACCAGGATGTTGCCTGGTTTGGAGAACAAGTCATATGAAGCAAGGTTAGCAGAGCTGGGACTTTTCTCTTTGGAGTGCAGAAGAATGAGAGGGGACTTGATAGAGGTCTACAAGATTATGAGAGGCATAGATAGGGTGGATAGTCAATACCTGTTTCCCAGGGAACCAAAAGCAAACACCAGAGGGCAGATGTACAAAATTAAAGGAGGGAAGTTTAGGGGAGACATTGGGGTAATTATTATTATTTTTTTTAAAAACAGAGGGTTGTGAGTGCCTGGAATGACTTGCCAGGGATGGTGGTGGAGGCTAAAACATTAGGGGTATTTAAGAGCCTCTTGAACAGGCACATAGATGAAAGAAAAATAGAAGGTTATGCGGTAGTGTGGGTTTAGTTTATTTTAAAAAAAGGATTATATGGGTTGGCACAACATGGAGGGCTGAAGGGCCTGTAATGTGCTGTAGTGTTCTATGGTTCTACAATTCAAAATTTCATTGCCATAAAAACACTGGGTACAAATAGAAAATTTCTAAACTATTCAGAAATAGTCAATTATCTGTTGCTCACATGAAGAAATCTGCAGATGCTGGAAATTCAAGCAATATACACAAAATGCTGGTGGAATGCAGCAGGCCAGGCAGCATCAATAGGGAGAAGCACTGTCGACGCTTCGGGCCGAGACCCTTCGTCAGGACTAACTGAAAAGAAAGATAGTAAGAGATTTGAAAGTGGGGGGGGGGGGGGGGAATGCGAAATGATAGGAGAAGACCGGAGGGGGTGGGGTGAAGCTGAGAGCTGGAAAGGTGATTGGAAAAAGGGATACAGAGCTGGAGAAGGGAAAGGATCATGGGACGGGAGGCCTAGGGAGAAAGAAAGGGGGAGGGGAGCACCAGAGGGAGTTGAGAACAGGCAAAGTGATGGGCAGAAAGAGAGAAAAAGAGGGGGAGAAAACACTAAATCAGGGATTATCTTTTGCTGACAAGTTTCAAAACTTAAAAATACACTCTCTCCCTTGCCTTGGGTGGTGTCCACCCACAAAAGATAGTTTTACATTAACTACCTAGGGCTGGAAGAAAATGTGTATGTTTTTGTTAAATAAAAATCAAGACCAAAGGAAAGTTCAGCAAGAAAACCCAACTCCTGCCGGAGCATTTCCTTATTTTAAAATCCTTCAATTCCTAGCCTTTGTAACCTCTGCCACTTCTTCTATCATGATATCTTCACTGACATTTCCTGCCTCTTGCTCACCTTTGAATGCCATACTGTCTTCTAGCTGCAGCCATGTGGAAAGAGACACAGAAGCCTTGGATCCCACATCACCAGGTTCAGGTTCAGGATCACTCACCTCAAATCTGAACCGAGTGCACAACCTATGGACTAACTTTTGAGGACTCTACAACTTGTGTAATTCAGTATTATTTACCTATTTATTCTTATTATTTGTTTTCTTTTGTACTTGTTGATTGTCTTCTTTTGCACATTGGTTAATTGTCAGTCTGATTGTGTGTAATTTCTCACTGACTCTGTTGTATTTCTTTTCTACACTGCAAATCCCTGCAAGAAAATTAATCTCATGGTAGAATATAATGACATATACATAGTTAGATAATAAATTTACTTTGAACTTTGAAATGTTTTGTATCCTTAAGACTGTCATTTTGAACTTTCTCACTAATTCTTTCCCATTCTTGTGTTCCCCTTCTTTAAAGCACTTCTTAAAAATCCTCCTCGTGAACATGTTCTTTATTATCTTGCTTTATTCTGCCCTTATGAAGTGTTTCGAGACATTTTTACTGCATGAAATTGTCATTGTAAACAGCTGTTGATGCCATTGAATTATCTGTTCACCAGTTTAAAAGTTTAAAAGACCAACATTTAGCAAGCTTTGTGTTTTAGTAAATTAGTCAGGGTAAATTGCCTGTGGTATGCAGACAGGTGGTATAAACTGTGAGACTTCTGGGAATGTGGGAAAAATAAAAATACGTTTAGTGCAGAATAAAAGTAAATGGGTATTTGTCGGTTGGCACAGACTCAGTTGACCAAGGGCCCAAATAACTTTAATAATTCTTGGAATTGTATGATCTATCGTTGATGAAGAATTTATCTACTTCTACTGGGAAAAATGTCAAAGATTCTACATCTATTGCCCCTTGAGAAAGTGTGTTCCAAAAGACCCATGCTCCTCTGAGGGAAAAAAAGTGTGCATCATGTATGTTAACTAGGCAAAACCTTGTTTTTCTGAACAGTGACCTCTAGATCAGGGGTCAGCAACCCTTACCACTGAAAGAGCCATTTGGACCCGTTTCCCACAGAAAAGAAAACACTGGGAGCCGCAAAACCCGTTTGACATTTAAAATGAAATAACACTGCATACAACATTTTTTTTTGCCTTTATGCTATGTATAAACAAACTATAATGTGTTGCATTTATGAAATTGATGAACTCCTGCAGAGAAAACGAAATTACATTTCTGCATGCAACAAAAACATTTTGAACTCCGAAAAAAAGACGTTGGGTTGAAGGTTACTTTTAAGTAAAATACTCAATGTCTATTTGAGTTCTTCTTGTATTTATGAAAAACGCCGAACTTAAATTTTCCGCCAGCAGCAAACCAAAAATAACGTCAGCCAGCTGTCAACCTGAAAAATAAAAGGACTATTTCACTGAACAATGAAAAAATATGAATATTCCTAAAATAATAGGCAATTAAAATATGTATCATACTTGGTTAATGGGATTACTGCTCCTGGACCTCAGCGCACAGCATCTGCACATCAGGGCTGTATGACGTCACCTTCATCTTTACACAGGATCGCAAGCTGTCATCTGTGAGGTGTGCGCGATGTTTGTTTTTAATAAAGTTCATGTTGGAGAACACCTGCTCACATACATATGTGGATCCAAAGATCGACAGGACTCCAAGCGCATACTTTTTAATGTTTACATAAATGTTGGGGATAGCATGCCATGTTTCGAACACAAGTTTGTCCGGTTTAGGGAGGTTTTCAATATCACTCCATTTGTGATTCTGAGCAAGAACGGCCTTCTGACGGGTAACATCTTCAAGGTCTGCTGTCAAGCGTCTAAACTTGGACACCCATATGTCTTTGTCGGCTATTTCGGCCAGTTCCATCTCAAGATCAGGTTTACTCACACCTGCCAATGCAGTCGTATTCAGTAGAGATGAATCGATGCTTAGGGGAGTGACCGGGAAGGATAATGTGTTTTTTTCCTCTCTGAACTCACAGAAGCGTTTCCCAAACGATGTTTGCATTGCGATGATTGCAGAATGTAAATACCCCGAACTTATCATGTCGTGACCTAGTTTGAACTCTCTCAAATTGGGGAAGTGAGACAAAGTGCCTTTCTGTAAATCTCTGGCAAGCACTGTCAACTTGCGCTCGAATGCCAAAACTCCTCCAACATGTGTAGGGCTGTACGTCCTTTCCCCTGAAGAGCTGTGTTCAGAGTGTTCAGGTGCACTGTCATGTCTACCATGAAGTGTAGCTTTTCCAGCCCTTTGCTGCCCAGGAAAGTTTTCACTTCTTCCAGACACGCGACAAAGCGTTTCAGCACCTCCCCTCTGGACAGCCACCGGACTTTGTTGTGCAGCAGGAGATCAGAATATGCGCTTTCCAGCTCGTCCAGTAACAAACGGAATTGACGGTGATTTAAACTTTTTGCCATTATTTTATTGACAATCTGAATGACAACATCCATTACTTCTGTGCATTCCGGAGGAAATGTTTGAGCGCACAGTGCCTCTTGGTGCAAGATGCAGTGAAAAATCAGCAGCTTTCTGTCCAGCGACTTCTGCAGTAAAGCCACAATTCCCTTGTGCGTTCCCGTCATATTCGGTGCCCCATCAGTAGCTACTGACACCAGGTGGGTAGTCTTTATTCCTTTGGCTCTTAAACAATTCAAGACAGCCTCACAGATGTCCTCCCCCCGTGTTTGGTCTTTTAGAGATATCAACTCAATCAGTTCTTCCTGTGGCCCGGCAGAGTTTACATACCGGCAGAACAACGCTATTTGTTCAATATCACCTTTGTCTTTAGACTCGTCACAGGCAATCGAGTAGGCCACAGCTGAATTGATGTCTTTAATTTGCTGTCTTGTGATGTCTTCTGCCATTTTTATGGTTCTGTCTTTGACAGTCTTTGCAGAGAGGGGCATATCCCTGATTTTCTGCACAATTTCACTCTTGTTTTTAAAGTCCGTGAATAGATGTTCTGAAATCTTAATGAAAGATTCTTTTATATATTCACCATCTGTAAACTGCTTCCCGTGCCTGACTATTTCCTGAGCGGCAATATAACTAGCGTATGTCGTTGGTTTTCCAGACTTCATCCATTGCTTGAAATGATTTTTGCTCAGATCAACCTTCCGCATCAGTTCCGAAACGGCTTTTTTTCTCTCATCTCCATCCGGATATTTTTGAGCAAAGGCTGCGTGTTTATTCTAGAAATGCTTTGCAACATTTGACTTTTTGTTGTTTGCTAGTTTCTCATTGCATATTAAGCATACCGGTAAACCAGTCTCGTCAACAGTGAAAGCAAATGAATCTGTCCACGTATCATTAAACGTTCTGTTTTCTTCAGTCACTTTTCTTTTTTTAGAATTCTCCATAGTTGGCCTACCTTGGATCGAAAAATTAAAGAAATCGCGCACTGACGGGTGTCAGGTATTGGCAGTGGTGACGTATATTAATAGCGATAAAAACAAGTTGTAGCGGTGTGCTCACGCAGTCAGTAAACTGCAGTCGAATAACTTTATTCGAACTAAACAGCCTTGCTTTTAAGCCTCCCTCAACCTGGCCCCCATGGGCGCGGATGCTGCAAAAGACCAATTATTTCCCAAAGCAACAGGGAGCCGCAGCACAGAGGTAAAAGAGCCGCATGTGGCTCCGGAGCTGCGGGTTGCCGACCCCCGCTCTAGTTAGTTATACATTCTCCTACTAAAGGAAACACCCCTTCCACACCTACCCTGTCAAGATCCCTCAGGATCTCATGATTCAATCAGACCACCTCTTGTTCTTCTAAAGTGGTTTCCAACCTTTATGCGATGGACCAATACAATTAAGCAAGGGGTCCACAGATCCCCAGCCTGGGAAGCCCAGCTGGTCCAACCTTTACTTGTAAGAGAACACATTCACTCCAAGCACTAGCACAGTAAATGTTCTCCATTTCCAACCCTCTACAATGCTTCTCCTCTTCCATCAGATTTCTGAATGGTTCATGGACCCAGAACATAATCTTGATATTCCTTTATTGCACTAATAATTTAATTATAGATTATGTCTTTGCACTGTACTGCTACTGCAAAAACAATTCATGTTATACAATGAGAATAAATCTTAGTCTGATATATTAATATCTTTCCTTAAAATAAGGAAAACAATATTTAGAGTACTGCAGATGGGGTCTCACCAATGCCCTATTTCCTGTTTTTGTATTAAATTCCTCTCGCAATAAATCGTAACATTCCTCAATTCACCATTTCCCTCTTATCCACGGCACATTTTTTAACCAACTTCTAAAAATAACACAAACTTCATTTTCCTTCCATAAAGCTAAATTGACTTTGCCAACTTGCCTCGAGTTTTTTTTCCTAGATGTTTTGCTATAGTATGTTTAATAATAGACAAACATTTTCCAAGCAGATGTTAAGTTAACTGGCCTGTAATTTCCTGATTTCATGTTCCTCTCCCTTTAGCAACTGCAAAGATCTCCAAAAGGGCACTGTTTCCCCTTTTCTTGCTCACAAATAAATCTTCAATCTCTGTATTTTTTTGTGCACCATAGCAATAACTCACTTTCACATCTGCACCAATATCTTACAGACATAATCTAGTCAAATGTAGCTAGGACTCAACAGCCTGAGTTCTAGGAAGAGGTTGGGCAGACTATTCCCAGGAGACTTATGGATGACCTAATAGGGATATAAAATCACTAGGGACATTGATAGATGAATGCACAGAGTCTTTTTACTGTAGTAGTGTTAATCCCCAGGACACTGCTAAATGTAACCTGGGAGGAAAACCATGGGGGCAGCAAAATTTTTGAGGTTTCTTTGAACATTTTTGTTAGTTATACAAGAACTGGAAGTGGATTAGGGAGAAAGTTGAGGGTAGTGGTAAGGAACAAGGCTGTTTGAATAGGTAAGCTTGAGGGTCATGTGATGAAGCCACTGAGACAGGGGCAGAATTAGGCATTTCAGCCCATCAAGTCAACTCTGTCACTCAATCATGGCTGACTATTCCTTCTCTACCTCTTTTTCACCTTATCTTGATTGATCAGGGCAAGAAGGAAGAAGGCAGGCAAGAGATTGGGGATGAGACAGAAAATGGATCAGCCATGATGAAATGGCGGAGTGGACTTGATAGGCCAAATAGCCTAATTCTGCTCCTGTGTCTTATGGTCTTATAACCTTTGACACCCTTACTAATCAAGAGAAGTATATTCAAACATCTGGTGAGGCATAAGCAGTAGTCAGGACACTGAGAACCTCAATGCTCTCCCAAATAATGTCAATAGGATTTTTTATTGGCACTTGAACATGCCCTCTATTTTGACCCTTCACCATAGGGCCCTTGTTGTACTTGCACCCAGCATCGATCCACCACTCAGCACATGATCTTGGAAATTTGAGTGTGCTGGGCTGTAGTAACCTTTACAATGAAGGATCAATAAAAATCAAATGGGTTTCAATCTGGAACCTTGATATAACATTTTGGGACTCAAAGTTCACAATGTCATCACTAAGTCAGGATAACACTTGACGTGACATCAGTATTTCACACTTTCTGACTCCTGTTTTATATCATTTAGGGAAAAAAAAGGCACTTAAAATTCAAATCTAATTGTGTAGCATTACTGGATCATTTTAAAAATTAAAAACCTAAAATTATGGTGCATACAATTGCCTGGATTTGAATGAAAGCTTAGTATGAGTTATAGAACACAGAAATGGTCTCTTGACCATCTGAATCTATACCAATCATCAAGTACCTAGATAAACTTTCCAATACAAATCACATTTTAATCTCTGCACAACCTCATCATGTCTCCAAATTCTACCAATCACCTACATCCTCGGGTGAAATCTACAGTGGCCAATTAATCTGCAAATTTAGATTTTATTTATTTTTATTTTATTTAGCAATACAACACAGTAGGTTCTGCCAGCCCTTTGAGCCACATCACTTCAGAAACCCTCGACAAACTCGATAAACCCCTAACCCAGGGGTCAGCAACCTTTACCACTGAAAGAGCCACTTGGACCCATTTCCCACAGAAAAGAAAACACTGGGAGCCGCAAAACCCGTTTGACATTTAAAATGAAATAACACTGCATACAATGTTTTGTTTGCCTTTATGCTATGTATAAACAAACTATAATGTGTTGCATTTATGAAATTGATGAACTGCAGAGAAAACGAAATTACATTTCTGCATGCAACAAAAACATTTTGAACTCCGAAAAAAAGACGTTGGGTTGAAGGTTACTTTTAAGTAAAATACTCAATGTCTATTTGAGTCCTTTTTGTATTTATGAAAAACGTTGAACTTAAATTTTCCGCCAGCCACAAACCAAAAATAACGTCAGCCAGCTGTCAACCTGAAAAATAAAAGGACTATTTCAATGAACAATGAAAAAATATGAATATACGTAAAATAATAGGCAATTAAAATATTTATCATACTTGGTTAATGGGATTTCTGCTCCTGGACCTCAGCGCACAGCATCTGCACATCAGGGCTGTATGACGTCACCTTCATCTTTACACAGGATCGCAAGCTGTCATCTGTGAGGCGTGCACGATGTTTGTTTTTAATAAAGTTCATGTTGGAGAAAACCTGCTCACATACATATGTGGATCCAAAGATCGACAGGACTCCAAGCGCATACTTTTTAATGTTTACATAAATGTCGGGGATAGCATTCCATGTTTCGAACGCAAGTTTGTCCAGTTTGGGGAGGTTTTCAATATCACTCCATTTGTGATTCTGAGCAAGAACGGCCTTCTGACGGGCAACATCTTCAAGGTCTGCTGTCAAGCGTCTAAACTTGGACACCCATATGTCTTTGTCGGCTATGTCGGCCAGTTCCATCTCAAGATCAGGTTGACTCACACCTGCCAATGCAGTCGTATTCAGTAGAGATGAATCGATGCTTAGGGGAGTGACCGGGAAGGATAATGTGATTTTTGCCTCTCTGAACTCACAGAAGCATTTCCCAAATGATGTTTTCACTGCGATGATTGCAGAATGTAAATACGCCGAATTTATCATGTCGTGACCTTGTTTGAACTCTCTCAAATTGGGGAAGTGAGACAAAATGCCTTTCTGTAAATCTCTGGCAAGCACTGTCAACTTACGCTCGAATGCCAAAACATCCTCCAACATGTGTAGGGCTGTACATCCTTTCCCCTGAAGAGCTGTGTTCAGCGTGTTCAGGTGCGCTGTCATGTCTACCATGAAGTGTAGCTTTTCCAGCCACTCTGGCTGTTCCAGTTCAGGAAAGGTGAGCCCTTTGCTGCCCAGGAAAGTTTTCACTTCTTCCAGACACGCGACAAAGCGTTTCAGCACCTCCCCTCTGGACAGCCACCGGACTTTGTTGTGCAGCAGGAGATCAGAATATGCGCTTTCCAGCTCGTCCAGTAACAAACGGAATTGACGGTGATTTAAACTTTTTGCCATTATTTTATTGACAATCTGAATGACAACATCCATTACTTCTGTGCATTCCGGAGGAAATGTTTGAGCGCACAGTGCCTCTTGGTGCAAGATGCAGTGAAAAATCAGCAGCTTTCTGTCCAGCGACTTCTGCAGTAAAGTCACAATTCCCTTGTGCGTTCCCGTCATATTCGGTGCCCCATCAGTAGCTACTGACACCAGGTGGGTAGTCTTTATTCCTTTGGCTCTTAAACAATTCAAGACAGCCTCACAGATGTCCTCCCCCCGTGTTTGGTCTTTTAGAGGTATCAACTCAATCAGTTCTTCCTGTGGCCCGGCAGAGTTTACATACCGGCAGAACAACGCTATTTGTTCAATATCACCTTTTTCTTTAGACTCGTCACAGGCAATCGAGTAGGCAGGCCACAGTTGAATTGATGTCTTTAATTTGCTGTCTTGTGATGTCTTCTGCCATTTTTATGGTTCTGTCTTTGACAGTCTTTGCAGAGAGGGGCATATCCCTGATCTTCTGCACAATTTCACTCTTGTTTTTAAAGTCCGTGAATAGATGCTCTGAAATCTTAATGAAAGATTCTTTTATATATTCACCATTTGTAAACTGCTTCCCGTGCCTGACTATTTCCTGAGCGGCAATATAACTAGCGTATGTCGTTGGTTTTCCGGACTTCATCCATTGCTTGAAATGATTTTTGCTCAGATCAACCTTCCGCATCAGTTCCGAAACTGCTTTTTTTCTCTCATCTCCATCCGGATATTTTTGAGCAAAGGCTGCGTGTTTATTCTAGAAATGCCTTGCAACATTTGACTTTTTGTTGTTTGCTAGTTTCTCATTGCATATTAAGCATACCGGTAAACCAGTCTCGTCAACAGTGAAAGCAAATGAATCCGTCCACGTATCATTAAACGTTCTGTTTTCTTCAGTCACTTTTCTTTTTTTAGAATTCTCCATAGTTGGCCTACCTTGGATCGAAAAATTAAAGAAATCGCGCACTGACGGGTGTCAGGTATTGCCAGTGGCGACGTATATTAATAGCGATAAAAACAAGTTGTAGCGGTGTGCTCACACAGTCAGTAAACTGCAGTCGAATAACTTTATTCGAACTAAACAGCCTTGCTTTTAAGCCTCCCTCAACCTGGCCCCCATCGGCGTGGATGCTGAAAAAGACACGTCCTCACAAACCCCCGTAGGCTATCTCCCTTAGCCTGAACGCTGGCTAATTGTGAGCCGGTTCGGATGTGCCAGGAAATGGGTCGCCACAACGTCTTATTTAGATTGTACAAGATCACCATAATCTTCAAATTTAGAATTACATTTCAAAAACTAACAAACTAACATAAAATACATTTTAATTAAATACTGACCAATTATTTCCCAAAGCCACGGGGAGCCGCAGCACAGACATAAAAGAGCCGCATGTGGCTCCGGAGCCGCGGGTTGCCGACCCCCACCCTAACCTAATCTCAGGACAATTTACAATCACCAATTAACCTACTGGGTATGTTCTCCGACTGTGGGAAAAACTGGAGGACCTGGAGAAAACCCACACATTAAACAGGGAGGATGTACAGATTCTCCTTACGAAACGGTGCTGAAATTGAACTCTGAACTCCAGAACACCCCAAGCTGTAATAAAGTTGTGCTAACCACTAACCCGGTGTGGGAAGTAATGTGGAGAATGAGCAACCTTCACACAGTCAGCACCAGAGATCAGGATGGAACCCCAGTCTCTGGCATCGTGAGGCCACAGCTGTACAAACTGCTCCACTGTGCCAACGAGAATTTAAATAGTGTACTTGCTTCACTTCACTAGTCTCATCAACTTGTTTATTAATTATTGTACTGCCCTGCACTGTTTTGTGCACTATGTCGTCCTGTGCAAATCTGTAGTCTAGTGCAGTTTTTATGTGCAGTTTTTCTAGTGCAGTTTTATGTGCAGTTTTTATGTTGTTTTACGTACTCTAGTGTAGCCTTGTGCTGTCTCACATAGTCTAGTGTAGATTTGTGTTGTTTCATGTAACACCTTGGTCCTAGAGGAATGTCGTTTCGTTTTTACTGTGTACTGCAGCTGGTCCCTCATGCTGGTCCCGAAGCAGCAAAGCGGGCTCAGGCCATGACATCACCACCACTATGTTTCACAGTGGTTCTTATGCTGGGATGCAGGGTTTTCCTGTCATCAAACATAACACTTCTCACTTAAGTCAAAAAATTCTATTTTAGACTTATTTGTCCACAGAACCTTCTTCAAGTAGTCTTCTGGCTCATCCATGTGGTCTCCATCAGACTTTAGATGGGCAGCAAAGTTCTTGTTCTTTCTCCTTGCAGTCCTGCTACGTGCACCGTTGTTGTACAGGGTATGCCTGATGGTAGACTCATGAACACTGACATTAGCCAATGCAAGAGAGGCCTGTAGCTCCTTAGATGTTACCCTAGGGTTCTTTGTGACCTCCTGGAATACTACACCCCTTGCTCTTGGAATGATTTTTGGTGGTCGACCACTCCTGGGGAGAGTAACAATGGTGTCGAATTTCTTTCATTTGTACACCATCTGCTTGACTGTGGACTGATGGAGCCCAAACTCTTCAGAAATGGTTTTGTATCCTTTTTCAGACTGGTGAGCATCAACAAAGTTTTTTGAGGTTCTAAGAAATCTCCTTTGATCAATGCATGGTACATTTTCAAAAACCTGTGCAGCGAAGATCAGACTTTGATAGTGAAGACAGAGATTTATGTTCTTTAAGTAGGGCAGGGCCTCCCACACTCACACCTGAATGTCATCTAATTGATTGAAACACCTGACCTGAATTTCCCCCTTTAAATGAACTGATAATCCTCGAGATTCACGTACTTTTTCAAACAAATACATGTAATACTGGGTCATTTTTCTCAACAATTAAATATTTGTGTTATTTATTTGATTAGGTTCTCTTTATCTAGTTTTAGGACTTAAGTGAAGATCGGTTCACATTGTATGTCACATTTACGCAGAAATAGTGAAAATTCTAAAAAATTCACAAACGTTCTAGCACCATTATCTATGTCATCTGAGATTCTTTTTCCTGTGGGCATACTCAGCAAATCTCAAGAATTGTAACTGTAATAGGATAAATGAAAGATCAAGAAGTGTGTAGAAGAATGATGCTATTTCTTCATCGCCAATGGCGAGTCCCAGGGTTAATACAGAGGATTGAACCCTGAAGATTTTTTTTGAAAGTCCACAAGTCAAGACATGATGGCCACAGCCCTGAATCTTTAAGTCCATTGGAGACGTCACAGCTCAATGTCTGCATATCTGTGAATCCACTGGAGGCTGGAAGCCAAAGATTGCCCATCTTGGGGTTGGAGGACTATGTGTGTGTAAGAACACAGCTCAATTTACTGTTGTGTTTTTTATTGTTGCCGGTTGTGGTGTTTTGTTGTATTCTGCCAAGCGCTGGAGGCATGCTATGTTGGTGACAGAATGTGAGGTGAAACTTGTGGGCTGCCCCCCCAGCACACCTTTGGTTTACAACCAACACACTTCACTTTGTGCATTTTGAGGTACATGTCGTAAATAAGATGAGTACAAATATGAAGTTGTCTTTGACAAAGATTGCAATCACAATCTTTGCATCAATGGCTCTTACCAAAAAAAGACATTTCTTTAATTTTTCAAAGCAATATATAATACCATTTAAAATCAAGGATTATAACTAAAATTGCCATCAAAACCAAGTTCCAAAACAGGCCAGACATTGAGAAGATGATCAGAGAATGCTTGGCTTATATTCATTTTTGAATTGACACAGCAGGCAATGAAATCTCTGGATAAAATCTTGACAACATTTTTTAAAATAAATTATCCATGAAGTGGACATGCAAAATCGGGAGATCTTGATCCTGTTACACTACCCTTAATTATGGTTTTATAAAACTGTAGGAAATTTAAAGTTTCTTTTTATATACCCATTCTATTCCTGAAGTAATACACTTTCTCCCAATTACACCGGACAGCTAGGACTCAAAGTTTAAAAAGAAATGACTGCATTCACTTCTTGACCAATTTTTTTTTTAACCAAAAAGTTATGTTATTTTCCTATTTGTGCTAGGTACACCCGCATGTGTGTGCACTTTTATTTAATTTCAAGCTTATATGCACAAATCTAGCAGCAAAAAAGACCTACAAGGTCCACATCAGTTCATGAAGATAGCAGCAGGTTCTCAGATTTGAGAAGACGGCAATTTATTGCTTAAAAGTATTTATTTTCATCCACACCTACCTTCTTTGAAAGTAAAGGTATACATTATCAGACTCTCCAAGATAGTGCTTCCACAACGCTGCTGGGTGAGGTGTTAGCCAAGCCATACCATGTTTGAAGGTTGAGTCTCTGGTCTTGTTGGCTTACTGCTACATGTTGAAGTCAGAATACCGTCTCTCCTGCATCATGCTGCTTTAAATAACTGCTTTGCTTATTGCTGTAGCTCCACAGAAACCACTACTGAGATTTGATTGGCAAATTTATGCTTTCAAATTATGTCATGTGATCCAAGTAATAATTTATCACTTATGCTTAGAATGTTTTTGAAATGGGCAAAATGTGGCTTTCTGGCATTTGAAAGGAGCATAAATATTATTTAGCAGACTATAAATAAATGTGTATATATATATATAAACACACCAACACACACAACACACGTAGTACAAGTTAAAAAGACTTGCATATTTATGGCCCATTTCAAACCCTCAGCTCATCCTTAGCAAAATACTCTGGCCAAGAAGTCACTGTTTCGATTTTAAAATATGCTGGTCTTTGCACGGCGAGATCTAAAAGCAACAGTGTCAAAATGACCAAATGTTCTGATTTCAATTATGCTAATTTATAGGTAAATATATGCAAGCACACCCAAAAAAAAAAGCCCTTATAAATGTACAAAACAGCAGCATCAGAGTGCACGTTGTTTCAGGTTTACAAAAGCCAATATTAAACTTGGAGAAATGAGTTTAGGTTAAAGGAGCAGGTTGTAAAGAACAAAGGAAAGATAAAAAGGTTATTAGAAATTCTGAAAATGTAGTGGCAAAAGAAGTGTCTTTTATTTTAAAGCTCAAAACAGGTAGTGAGTACTTATGTACAGCACTGTAGAAAAGTCAAAGGGACATATTACATATGTATAATGTGTTGGTGTGTGGCCAAGTGGTTAAGGCATTCGTCTGGTGATTTGAAGGTCACTAGTTCAAGCCTCAGCAAAGGCAGTGTGTTATGTCCTTGAGCAAGGCACTTAACCACACATTGCTCTGCGACGACACCAGTACCAAGCCCTTCCTTTGGACGACATCAGTGGCGTAGAGAGAGGACAGTGATGATAAATCCTGATACTGATACTGGACTGAGAATGGAAAGGTGGTGGGGAGAGAAGAATCATGTTTGGGGAGAGGGGAGGGAGTAGGAAGCACCAGAAACATTCTGTAATGGTCAATAAACCAATTATTTGTAATCAAATGACATAGTCTGGTGTCTCAGGTCTGGGTGTCCCTGCACTCACACCCTACCATGCCCCTGGCATTCCTCTGCCAAATGTCTCTCACCCCTACCACGGCACTCCACTCTCACCACGCTCAACATCATTTGCTCCACCCAGAGTTACGAACTTGCTCTCCGCTCCACACTGACAATACAGTACTGTGCAAGTCTTAACACTCCAGATATATGTACATGCCTTAAAATTTGCATAGTATTGTATAGTCAGACTACTGCAACTTTAACACGGAGGCACCAAAACTTTTATCTTGCACTTTAAGGTGGCAATTGGTGGCAGCAGGTGTCATGGTCTCAAGCAGTAAGGAGAGAGGCAGAAATAAAAGACAAAAAGCATTCTTCACCTAAAAAGCAAACACGAGGAAATCTGCAGATGCTGGAAATTCAAACAACACACACAAAATGCTGGTGGAACACAGCAGGCCAGGCAACATCTATAGGGAGAAGTGTTGTTGACGTTTCGGGCCGAGACCCCGACGGTGCTTCTTCTTATAGATGCTGCCTGGCCTGCTGTGTTCCACCAGTATTTTGTGTGTGTTCTTCACCTAAAAATCAGTTCTGAGAGATCTGAAAGTGAAGAGAGGCAGATGAGGGAGAAAGAAAACGTGAGATTGGTCTGATTGAGATTACCATTACCAATGGCAGACTGAGAAAAGGGAACGTACGTAATGCACACTGACCAAAGTCAGGCCATGAGGTGAAAATAAGTTATGCTTGATGGTTTGTGGTGAGAGATGAATATAGGTCGCCCTTCTATAATCCGGCACCATTGGGACCTGAGAAGTGCCGGATTAGTGAAAATGCTGAATTACAGGAAGGATCACACTAAGCAATAGCTAACCGCCTCATCATATCTTTAAAATATCATGTACGTCAGTACAAGCTAGATAATAGTGAAACAGAAATATTAAATGAGTAGCAAGAGAAATTTTAATAAAGTAATATACTGTACAGGCACAGATAAAATAAAAGGGTACAGGTAAATGTACAGGAATTAACTCATACAGAACAGCTGAGCACTTCTGCTTCTAAAGTGAGACATTTAATATACCTTCAGAAAAAGTTACATTTCTGCAAGTGTGGGGTCATCAGGATCAACATCTTCATCTTGAAAAATGAGTGAAACATCAGGAACTGGTGCTGAAACTGGAACAACAGTTCCTTCAAAAACTGTTGCTGTTGGTGGCAGCACATCTGGGTGAGCAGAAGCAGAAGTCGGAGAAAGAAGGTCTTCCATCCGCCTCATTTCACGCAACCGTCAGGCGGCCAGGGATTCAGCGCTGGGCTCTTCCCTCTTCGCTTGCAGATACTGAGGAAATCCTCGCCAGTTTCTTTTCCTCCATTTAGTAATATGCTTAAATTCAGCAGGTCGCCAAATCTGATCTGAGGTCGTAGGCAGAAGAGAACGGAGCGCCGGCCGGGCGATGCTGGAGGGTGCTGTGTGACTGCCGGGAGGCAGGCGTGAAGGCAACCCCTGTCGCTGATAGGTGAGACGAATGGGAGCCGGGCGGCCGCACCTCACACAAGTGATATTAATAAATGCAGGAAAACAAGCAGTAATCGCCTGCCTGTGCTTACAAGAGTGTGCCAACACGTGAACAGATCTGGTGCAACCAAAACAATGCACAGCAGATTGGTACGGTATCCGAGAAATTTGAAATTACAGTTGCGTGGAAAATTTGAAATCAGTGCCAGATTATTGAAGGAACCGGATTACAGGTAGTTGGATTAGTGAAGATTGACTGTACAGTAATAAATTAGTGTCAAGGCTAATGAAAGATAATGAGGACATTGTTCACAGCAGAAATAAATGAGCTGCAAAATTGGGGTAGGATATGATTTCAGAAGTCCAGGATTTATTTCCTTGTTTTATTTAAATTAAGTCACTGAATGTTAAGTGTGACAGAACAGGTTGGCAAAGCTAATTCTCCCACTAACCTTGCCCCTTTTCCTGGTTTGTCACTCCTCCTTGTTCTGTCCTTGGTCTAGTTTTCCCAGTAGTTCATAGGCTGTGTCCTCCCATTCTGCAGTTCTTAATTCTTGGGAGTTCACCATTTACACACCCCAACAGTAAAACAATTGCTAGCCTGGCTAATCAAACAAAAAAAATCAATTCAGTTAACATGCTCTACTGGTTTACAACTTATAAAAATAAGGATTCTAGACACAGGCATTCCAAAGATTCACTTATTTTCACTCACACCATTACATCAGTTTGTAGACAGTAGAATGGCAGTAGAAATGTTCCAGTTTTTCATCTGAAATGATTATTACGGTCTGGTCATGTGATTCTTCCCCCCCACCCCCCCAGACCAACAGTAGAATTTCCTAGTCCTTCTAGGCCAGGCGGAGGCAGATTTAAACCCTCAGTCTGGCTTTACTGAGAGATGTGGAGGTTGAAGTGGATAGCTGGTGAATAGTTATATTGGAAAGTTAAAGACAAACTGCGTTGTAGAGAAAGCCTCTGTACTGGTGTTCCCTCTAATTTTTAGTAGTCAGGGTGTGCAAAGATCTTAGGTTGTGCAAATTCTTTTCCTGTGACAAAAGAATGCACACATGGCACAGTTTATGAAAGGTGAGGTGATATAAATTAGTGACGTGCATTGTGATATTTGAAAAACCGACTAACTAGTTAACAGAAACATTTAGCTAAAAGATTATTTTCAATAAGTATAATTATTAATTACTACATTATCTTAGGTAACTAACCTTTTGTGAGCACATTAATTTCCTTTGTGCGCTGGTTGAAATGTGTGCGCAAACACGCGCACAGCTTATAGGGAACATAGCTCTGTACATTTGTAAATTTTTGAACATACATGTTTGCTTTCATTTCTCTATTTGTAAATACTTCTTTTCTTTCTTCACAATTTTTGGGCACCTTTTGCTCTTTTTTTTCACCTGGCACTAAATAAAACCTCTTGCACTAACATGCTGTTGCTGCTTACCATCTATTTTTATTTCACTGGTGATCCTCGTCGGCCACCCTTACCCACACCTGATAGCAAAGTGTGACAGCAAGCTTCCCTGACGCTTTGAAAGACACCATATGTGAACACTGGAGAAAATTATGTATTTTTATCTTCAGATTTTAGTAATTTTAATCCAAATTTACAATTAAGTTTAAAGTGCAAAGTCTCTAGAAGATGGATAAATTATGTTTATTAGATTTTAATTATATTTTGCACTGAATGCCCAACAGTTCCAAGCATATTTGTCAAAGTATGTATACTATATACAACTTTGAGATTCAGTCCCTTACAGGCAGCCATCAAACAATGAAATCCAAAATAACCCATTAGACTGTAAAAACACCCACTGAAGAGAAACCACCATTTTCAATAAAACATAAGACAAAAATCAAACTATTCAAATCAACATTATGTTCAGAGCAGACTTCTTTTCCTTCAACCAAGGCAACAGATATATTATTGTTAAATTCCTGATAGTTGTTGACTCAAATTGAATTCGGTTCCTTTTGCCTCATGTCATGTTTCTACACAAAGAGCAGAATTAAAATGTCCAAAACATCCTTATTTTTACATGAATAAGGAGAGAGTGGTATTAAATAAATCTTTGTTAACATAGCCCCTTGAAATGCTAGAGTCTGAACAATTCTACTGAATAACATCTTATTGTAAAAAAAAGGATTTGAATAAGTCCTCAGGATCAGCTTAAAAGATTTCATGGCAGTATTTAAAACAACAGCACAATAGTTTTCTATCATCATTACATGAAGACAATGCCAGGACAACACCATGTTGCTGTTTGAGAGAGCTAGCTATCAAAGTCAAGGTCGAGTTTATTGTCATCGCACAGATGCGATGAAAAACTGACAAGAGTATGAAAAGGCACATAACATCAAGTACAGAACACTTCCAAGGAACACATAAACTAAACATAGTGCACGCTATTCACCCAGCTACACATTTTACACTGTCATTATACATAAATGGCATTCATTGCCTGAAAATTAATTTGAGACATCCTGTATTTTAAAATACAGGTCTTTCCTTTTCATTTAAAGTCATTCTTTACTATCCATAAAAGTTTCATGCCACATTTGTAGATTGGATTACTTTTCCCTGCTCAACATCGTGAGTAGCTCTTCACCTTGGTGACTTCAGCTTTTTACATTCTTCCTCTCGCTTCAGCGCACGTTTTCTTCTTAATTCTTCATTACTAAAACTCTCCCACCCAGTTTTATGGTCACGCCCTTAATCCCTTTATTTCACCTGCCCTTTCTAACTGTTAGCATTGTAGAAAATCTCATACCATTTCCTTTTTTCACTGTCCATTCTTATTTCTCATTCTCTAATTTTCAGAGTCTGGCTTTGGTACAAATTTTCCCCTGAAGTAACTTCAAAGATGCGAATTTTCAAGCATTTTACCCATTAGTCTTTATGTCTAATCATATTCCTCAGAGGCCCTTTATCTTCCAATAAAATCCTAACTTCCCATTACTGTTCATAATCTATCTTTATTTCATGGTCTGATACCAAAGATCATGGCCAGATTTGGCTCAACCACATTAAATGTATTCACACACTGTTAACCAGTTACCACAGCAACCTTTGAACTTGCTTTCCATTACTAAACTGATTATTCCAAGATCATCAAAGTGAAAGCTAATCCCTAATTTCCCTGACCTTAAACTTACTTTTTGAACCATTCTCCCCCAATTCATATATAAGAACATAAGAAATAGGAGCAGGAGTCGGCCATCAGGCCCACCGAGCCTGCTACGTCATTCAATAAGATCATGGCTGATCTGGCCATGGACTCATCTCCACCTATCTGCCTTTTTCCTGTAACCCTTAATTCCCCTTTTAATACACCTTTTCTAATAGCAAGAATTGTCACGGATGTTTTTTTTCCCAATTAAGTATCAAACATAATTAAACTTTTAAGGTTTCTCACCACAGCTAATCTGACACAATAATCAATGAGGGTGAAATTCTGCCAAATTCCTATTTGACAGTAACCCTTGCGGTTATTTTTGTGTTCGTGGCATTGCATATATACAAGTTGTTGCAATTGTTAATGAAACACAAAACATGAATGAATTGGGCAAGGGCTGTTCAAGTAGGAGCTTGACATAACGGGTACATACAGTTTTGTTTGATCTGAAAGGAAAAGAGTACAAGAATTTGGTGGCTGGAATAGTTTACTGTAATGAATTCAGACAGAAGCCTACACATTTGCTGTGTGGCAAGTCTGTGCACATGTGTGTGACTAATCACCACAGCAAAGCTTCCTCAAGCAGCAAGGACTGGATGTTAAACTACACAGATATCAGCACCATGAGGCTGCATATCTGATTCATCAACTACGCAGTATCACTAATCTGCTTCCACATTTTCCCTGTCAAAGGGAGGTGGTGGCAAGGGACCGAACTTCGAGTTAGTGGTTGATCACAGTTAACCACTGCCTCAAGGCTTCCAGCCTCCACGTGCAAATGCAAAATGTAAAATGTTATCCAGAGAAATGACGCACTTGTTGTCTCCAAAATATTGTGATTATTGCAACATCTTTCCCAAACAATTCAAAGCAAAAGCTTCTGTGTCCCAAGACTTGATTTATTGAGGTACAGCACATAGGCCCTTTCAGCCTTTAGAGTCATGTTGCTCAGCAATTCCCCAATTTTTTTTTATTAATTCTGACAATTGCAGGACAATTTACAAGGACTTATTAACCAATATGTCTTTGGACTGTGGGAGGAAACCCACACAGTCACGGGGAGAACGTACAACCTCCTTACAGGCAACAGCGGGACTCGAACCAGGATCGCCTGTACTGTGAAATGTTGTGCCAGCCACTACGCTGCCGTGCCACCCAAAGGTCAATGGCAAAGACCAATTCCTTTTTGCTTTAATATGGAAGTCACATTTTAAAAAACCGGCTTCACTATTAAAGAACCAAAGACGGCTAGGAACATCATAGCACAACATATGGAGCACTGGGTGGCTCATTGTATTTCCAGATGGATGCCAAATGTTGCCTCTTCATAGCTACAGAAAATCCTGTGGCATCATGAGAATTAAACTGGGCTGTTTTCACTTAACCCATTGGAACGGGTGCAATGCGAACATGGGAGAGGATAAATTGTTGGATGCCAAATTAAACGTGAGCATGGGTCACAGATGAAAGCAAGTACACCTGTACATAACCATGTTGATGCTGGGAATGATGCAGCACCACATTGCAGACACGCAGAAGAGCTCAAACAGAATTTATTAACAAACAGCCACAAATTAAAAGAACGATTTATGCGTGGTTTTAAAAGTTAAAAATACATGCATTATCTATGTCAAGCTCTGATTATGTCAATCTTGGCACAGGGCAAATCAGCTCAACCAAACTGATATACTTACAATAGTAGGGAACATATGGTCCAGTCTAGACCATTGATTATGGACTTAATAGTTTCTGT
This sequence comes from Hypanus sabinus, assembly GCF_030144855.1. Taxonomy (NCBI): domain Eukaryota; kingdom Metazoa; phylum Chordata; class Chondrichthyes; order Myliobatiformes; family Dasyatidae; genus Hypanus; species Hypanus sabinus. Next base: position 12,597,360 of record NC_082723.1, read on the forward strand.
ACTGCCCCAGCAGTGACCAGGAATAACTGAGGGATGTTTCTTGATGAAGAACTGCCAATCAACCTTGTCCACTTCTGCCCTTCTCCATCTGGCTAAACAATGGCTTCATTGCTTCCTCCAGATTGAAAAAAGGTTGCTATGGTTACTTATTGGGTATTAACAGCACCTTTTTGTGGTATGCAGACACATGAAATAGTCACGGAGTAATACAACATAGAAACCAGGCCTTTTAATCTGACTAGCCAATGCCAAACGCAGCAGCTTCTCTGCTAGTCTGAGTTGCCCACGTTCAACCCATAACCCTCCATGCTGCTCCTCTCCATGTTCCTAACCAAATGCCTCTCAAAAAATTGTGACTCTACCCACCTTAACCAATTTCAATGGCAGATCATTCCAGGTATTTACTGGCCTCTAAAACGTTCATACTCTTTTAAATATCTCCCCTCTAGTATTTGTGCTCTCCAGCTTTGGTCTCCCCAACTCTGGGAAAATACTATGACTGTCCACCTTACCCATACCTTTCTTTATTTTATATGCTTCTGTGATGTATCTCTTAGTCTGCTGTGCTCCAAGGAATAAAGATCCAGCATGGACAACCTCTCGCTACCACACAAACCCTTGATCCAGGCAGCATCCTTGTAAACCTCTTTTGCACCCTCTCCAGCTTGCTAGTGTCTGTCCGAGAACCGGGTGCCCAAATTTGCCCTCCTGATTTCCCTCGATTCATTCACTATGTGACGTGCCATGATGACAGGCGATCATGGTTGCATGATCATGATTACTGGCAAATTTCACCACTGGAAGGGGTGTGCCATCACCTTCTTTTTTGGGGTAGTGTCTTTACCAAATTGGTTGACCCTATCCATTATCAATACTCTTCAAAGATTGTCTGCCTGGCGTCCGTGGTCACTCGCACAACCAATATGCACCAGCTGCTCATATGACCATCCACCACCTGCCTCCATGGCTTCACGTGACCTTTATCAGTGGGGTAAAGAGGTGCTGCATCTAACCCACGGGTAGCTTGCAGGCTCGAGGAGGGAAGGAACACCTTACATCTCCTTCTGTAGAGACACATCTCTACCCCGCCACCCAATTCCCTCAATTACATCCATTATACTCAGGAATTCATTTGATCACAGCTGCCTCAACCCAAATCACATCCAGATTTACTTACCTCATCTACATCAACAAAACAAAATGAAATGCATCATTTGCATACACAACAACACACACAAGGATGTGCCGGGGCCAGGCCACAAATGTCACTGCACATTTCTGTCCGACCATAGCGTGCCCACCATGGTTGGCAGAATAACAGTACGCAGCAAAACATAACATACCAAATGGCAAAGTTACAACAGGAAAACAAGCATCATTCCTCCCTACTTACGTACATAATCTTCTCATCTCAGTTCAGACTGTATCTTTGGCCGTCAGTGAGCTTGTGGGTTTGCAGACATTATGTCTTCAGCTTCCCCAGCGGGGCTGCAGAAATTCGCAGACTCAGGGTTACAGCCATCTGACCTTGACCTCTGCACCACCAATTGACCTTCAGGCCCCAATCTTCAATACCAACCCAGGACTTGCCGATGACAAAGAATGAGGACTTGGACTCCAAGCCTCCAGTTGTGGACTAATGACAGAGCCTGAAATCATGTCTCATGGATCACAAATCTTCAGGGCAGCATTCCTTGGAGATTTTCTTTTAAAACAGCTGTGCGGACCAACCATTGCTCTGAATGGGAAATTTTTTACATTAAAAATGCTCGGCACTTTAAATGCACCTCAAGGCCCTCCGCTGGTCAGGGTCAACCATGGACATTGTGTCGCAGCTGTGTCCATGATACTCAAGTCAAGGCAATCTGATATGGAGAGCAAGCTATTGCCCATGTAGCAGGCTCCCCCTCTCCACACATCTGATGAATCCAAAGGAATGGCAAAGACCAATCAGTTCGGCACCATTGGCATCGCGAGAGCTACAAGTCAGTGCTGAACTCAATGTAGGACTGCTTTGGGACTCCAGCTCCAGATTTTTCCCTTGACATTTACTCCCATAGTCTACCCTTGTAGTCACCAAACTTTTTAAGCCCAAGATCCCCTACTTCGGCCTTAGTGAAAGACAAGATCGACCCCAGATCGATTAGTTACAAGCATGCGCACTGGGGCAGAAAAGACCGGAAGTAAAACCCCGTAACCCAGAAGTAGAAATAATGCATAACACCAGGGGTACCCACTGTTTTTTGCACCGCGGACCAGTTTAATATTGACAATATTCTTGAGGACCGGCCAACCGGGATGGGGGGGGGGGAAAGAGGGGTGTTAAACACGATGGGAATACAGTGATACTCAAAGCAGGTTCCTGATGTCCAGACTATTCCGCAATTTAGTTTCCGTGGCTCTTGGCACTTAGCTGCTGTCCCGCGCTGCTCACATTTTTTCCGCTGAGAAAACTCAGCAGGTTCATCTTTAAGTGCAGGGTGCTGGGAATTACGATACCGAAGCAGTTTTGAGGGCTTCATTGCCTCAGCCTCCCGGCCCGAACTCCAGCTTCTGCCCACCCGCCACCAGATGCCCTGGCCAGGTGCGGCTGGTCATGGGTGGGGTGAGAGGAGAAGGTCAGGGCCGGAGGTCCCCGTACCGGGGCCGTGGCGGTCGCAGTCCAGAGAGAACGAGCGAGCGAGGAGAGCGACAGGCCCGCGCCCACCCCCCTTGTAGGATCTATCGGCCGACAAGTTTGTTTCAGCAGATCGCAGCGAGGTGGCTGCTCTGCTACTTACGAAACCTTGAGCCCGAATTAGGTTGTCTGCGAATATTTTAGCACCGGGTTCCCCACGAACATTCAGTGTGCTAAACAAGGTTCAGAGGTAGCGCCCATCTGTCCGTGCTCCAGGCCAGTAGCAACGGCACTTCCCGCCAGCCGCGCTCTGGGCCAGCAGCATCGGCGGTTCCCGCCGCCCATACGAGGGTGTCACTGTGTTTAGGCGACCGATCACCTCGCATGGGTTCAAGTTCAACAGTGGGCGTGACAGGGGATGAGGAAAGGTGCAGCTGATTCATATTGTTTCCTCGCATTCTGGTTGTGTAATGCGGAGTGAGCTACACGCATGCGCACTGGGCAGAAAGAACGGAACTAAAACCTCACAACCCGGACACAATCCCTCAACGGTATTTGTGTATTTATTTTTCTTCTTTTTTTTCCCGGGATCTACTGGGAGAGTCTCAAAGATCAACCAGTCGATCGCGATCGGCGGGTTGGCAACCACTAGTCTACCCCATGAGTGGGTATAGTCACAAGGCAGCCAAGGTTTGAGATCAAAGTTTTCCTTTTCCTAGATAGGCTGCCAACCATGGCTGATGAGCTCCATCTGCCCGAAGCGATTGTTTTTAAGGTGCCAAAACCTGCCTTTGCCCCTTCTCCTGTCAACAGAAACTGTCTTGCCAGGCCTACCAGCTAACTCACACGTGAAGGCCAAGAGCTAGACTTTGTTGTCAGAGGCTATTTGAGACACATGCCCTTGGAAGCTTATCCACTACCACCCCCAACTATAACCAATATCCTTTTATCTTATTTTCTCCTCTCCTTCCTTCAATGGAAAGTTTAAGCACTTCTCACCATTTAATTGTCTCTCAGAAACAATTTTCTAACAAGAGGAAAGTAATTTTTTCCTATTTTAAGAAACCATTATGCCTATCAAACACAAAACCACAACTCACCGCACAAATAAATGATATCAAGCAGTCAAAACAACGCACAGCACAATGGCAAAAATAAAATGTTTCGACTACATGGCGCTGGCGTTCACAGACCAGCTGTTTATTAACAATGAGCTACCAACTTCCATTCTGTGTTGATGTTACAAATGGTAACAAGTGTTATAAGTTGAAACACTGAGAATGTAACCTCCAAGATGTTTCAAAGTAAAGGTTGTGATGCATTTATTTAGAAGATTTATTATACCACAATTAATTAGTGCATTTCACAATTATATCAACATAGATAAAACTATATTAGATAAATTCAAAATTACTTTAACAACTTCAAAGTTACATTAACATTATATAAAATAAAATCCCTGCTGCAGGGCAACAGAGGTTACGTATATAGGAGCATTCAGCTGCTGTGCAGCCACACAGCCTGGAGGGAATGGTGCTAGGCAGTCATAAGATCATGTTCCTCCTAACCAAATGGTACACTGACCTTGGCATACATTGACAACTCCAACCCATGTCCTCAATGGTCTGCTGGTCCGACATCGCCATCGACAACGTCCGTCACTGAACTTTGAATGCGGAGTGGAGGCTTAAACTCTGGCTCCTTTAATTCCTTGACATCCAAGTCCCTAAACCAATTCCTAACTGACCTCTCCATCTCAAAAACCAACCCTATGGACTAACAGCCAACTCTGAGCTGTGACCTCGACAGAGACCCGCAGCTTGGCACCATCTTGAAATGCTGACATACGCCTCTTTCATTTCCCTGACCAAGAACGTCAATATCCCTCATCAACCAGGGTTCTGCAATCTTGCCAACCTTATCCAATCCAATTTACCTTCTCTCGGCTCAGAGTCCGAATCACAGAGCACCGAGTCCCTTCCCAACATCAAACAGCCACTCACATTAATCATATTCCCATCAGTTTTCCTCAACCCTGGATCTCATTCCTTTTATTTATTTAGAGATTCTATGAGGAACAGGCCCTTCCAGCTGCACCATCCAGCACTCCACAATTTAACCCTAGCCAAACTTCATTTACAACGACCAGTCAACGTACTAACCTGTCCACCTTTGGACTGTGGGAGGAAACCGAAGCACCTGGATGAAACCCACGCATTTCACAGGGAGGATAGACAAATTCCTTACGTAGGACACCAGTCTTGAATTTCAAACTCCAATGTCCCAAGCAATAACAGCACCATGCAAACTGATATGCTACCGCGATTCCATCATACACCTACATGGCAGGGGCAACTAAGTGTGATAATATCTTTAACTAAAATACAACTGATGCTGCAAATCTGAAATAAAAGTAGAAAATTTTGGAAAAAACCCAGCAGGGCAGAGAGCATTTATGGAGAGAGAGAGAAAGAGAGACAGGGAGAAAGAAAGAGCTAACATTATAGATCCATGACCTTTCACCAGGTTTCACACAATGGGTAATATTGTCCAATTCAAAGCTGCCCTCCTCTCACTCAGTCGTGGGTGCTGCTACATAATCTGCTGCTTGGCAACTCTGCTAAACCTCTAACTGAGTTAAACATACCGAGTTGGTGCTCAACTGCGCTCTACTTGCTGCGAGAGGACAGTGCGCCAATTACACCACCAACATTAACGAAATGCACTCCTATTTATCTTACTACCAATGCCATGCCCAGAGACTGATGACCAACTTCCATGTTGCAGCTCTGTGGAACCTAATGAACTCACCCTTTACTGCATCCCACCACAAGTCTGGTGTTTGCTCTCAACTCTTTTTATGCTAAAATCAACTACAAATGGACTTCGCACCATCCCAGAGCACACACCACAATAATGCTCCTCAAACCTCGCTTTGCTTTGTACCTGCAAGTGTATTATTTGATAGTGCTACCCGACATTCGCTCTTTGATTGTTTGATCTTCTCCCAACTCTAAATTTAAACTGAAGTTTAATGGTAGTATTTATTCTGACTCCATAATCAAGGATGCGATTATCAAGATAGGTAGCAGATTTGGTCCAGTACATCACGTGTAAAACTCTCTCAATCAGAGGACATCACTATGGAAAGCTGTCATAGGAAAGCAACATCCATCATCAAAGATCCTCACCACCCAGGCCATGCTCTTTTCTCACTGCTGCCATCAGGTAGAAAATACAAGAGCCCTAGGACTCACACCACCAGATTCAAGATCAAGCTCTTGAACAGAGGGGTTAACTATGCTCACTTGACCTCCGTTGAGATGTTCCCACATCCAACGATCTAAGGACTCTTTTATCTTGTTAATTCATGTTCTCATTATTTATTGCTTTAAATTTATATTGGCATTTGCACAGCTTGTTGACTTCTGCACGCTAGTTGATCTATTCTACAGATCTGCTGAGTATGCCCGCAGGAAAATGAATTTCAGGGTTGTACATGGTGATATGTGCAATTAGGCAATAAATTTACTTTGAAACTGGAAAACAGTGAAGTGACTGAGCAAAGTCAACAAAGAGAAATAATGTTTGACTAATCTATTGAAATATCCTGCAAGAGTGAATCACGGGGAAAATCAGTGGATTCAATGCACTGGAGGCAAGTTACCAATATGGATTGAGAATGAATTAATAATGAGAATAATCAAGAGCAGGAATACCTTTCTTGAGTTGTGAGGCCATGAACACTTGTCTGTGCTCTGATGGTACAAGGTGAAGAACAGAGAGAATTGGTGCTTCAGCTCCAAATATTCTTGATCGGTAACAACAATTTGACAGAGAAGACAAAATGTTTGCTGACTACACAAAACGGAATGGGAATAGGGACACACTGATATAGACAAGTCAACAGTAAATAACAAAGCAGATTAATGTGAGGTTATCCACTTCAGTAGTACAGACAAAAATGATTATTTTAGAAGAATGCAACGTGACTCCAAAATTCTGAGAGGTCTCAGCAGGATAAATACCACAATGATGTTCTTCATGGCTACAGAGTCTGAAAACTCAGGGCAAGTCGCCTTTGACTGTGAAGAAACTTTTACTCAAAGACTGGTCAATCCTTGACAACTTTTAAACTTGGGGGCTCAGTCATTGAACATTTAAAAAGAGATCAAAAGATTTTTGAGGGATCAGGGAAATGGAACAGGGTAGGAGAATGGTGATAAGATCATGAACCTGTTGCCGAACAGCAGAGAAAGTTCAAAATGGACAAAAGACTTTCTCTCATTTCTTATGCTCTCAATGACTGATATTAAAACTGTCTCCTTAATTTCAACTCTTGATAATTAAGGCTTGAATGATTCTGAGGACAAAAGTCAATGGTATATGTACACTCAGGAGACTGTAGATGCTGGAATCTGGAACAACACCCAAAACACCTGGAAGACCTCAGCGGGTCAGACAGCATCGATGGAGTGAGATGGGCAGTTGATGCTTTGGATCAGCACCCTTCATAAATGTTAAATGTACACTAATAAATCTTGCCAGTAATCGCCACTTCAAGTTATTATATAAATAAAAATTGCTAATACTATACTTTAGAACTAGTTTCCTACATAGAGCAGCACTGCTTTTATGGTACAAGATGGGAGACCAATACCTCCTATTCTGAGTCCTCATCACTGGATGCACTGTGTACTTCCAGATCCTGAACCACTGGAAGAGGAGATGCCTTTAATCTGCAAAGGCATTCGAATCCCAGCAAAACAGTAAGTGACCAGGTTTGCTAGCAAGCTGAACATTGGTGGCTCTTTAGTTTCTAGCCTGCAATGATGACAAGTACATACAGTTACAGTAGTTGTACCACTGTGTTTTACATTCTATCAAAATGCCACACGAGAGAATACAGATGCTGGAATCTGGAGCAATTCAGTGGGTCAGGCAGCATCTATGGAGGAAAATTATCAGTCAGTGTTCCGGGTCGAGACACCAGCAGTCAAAATGAAGGGTCTCGACCATAAACGTCAACAGCCCAACTTGTTTCGAAGGTGCTGCCTGACCTGCTGATTTCGTCCAGTATGTTGTGTTGCTTTTTACTGATGCAGTTTGACCTGCCGATTATTTCCAGCATTTTCCATGTCTGTAACATTTTCTAGTTTAATAAAAGGTATCCATTCCTGAAACAGCCAACTTGCCCACTCCATTAATGCTCTCCGTTGAGTGGATTTGTCACCAGGGAATATTTGGTTTTGTGTTGACTGTCCAATTCTGACAGTGTAATGGGGTAGCAGCTACTGATCTCATCACTATGGTAACCTTGCTCTGAACACAGCCCAGAGAAGAATACTGTGATTGCAGAACAAACACAAGGTTAATTCGGTGCATTTGCACAATGTAATTGAAGGAGCATTTGCTTCACACAACAAAACCTCTGAGCTTTATGTTCAATACAATGCACAAATAACTAAATTACAATACGCTTTGCTCAGATTATCTTCAAACACTCCCCAAACTGGTTTTCCAAGCTTTCATTAACAAGGGCATTCATATATATTTACATACTAGTTTAACAACTGCTAGAGAAAGAACTTATAATTCAGAGCAGAAGTTGATATACAAGTCAGAATCAGGTTTAACATCACTGCCATATGCTGTCTTTGCGGCAGAAGTACAATGCAATACATAAAAGAAAAAATGTAAATTACAGCAAACATATATTAAAATAGTTAAATTAAATTAAATAAGTAGTGCAAAATTAAAAAGTAGTGAAGTAATGTTCATGGGTTCAACGTCCATTCAGAAATTGGAAATATTCAGAAAAGCTGTTCCTGAAACGTTGAGTGTGGTGTGCCTTCAGGCTTCTGTACCTCCTTCCTAATGGTATCAATGAGAAAAGGGCACATCCTGGGTGACGGGAGTCCTTAATTTGCCTTTTTGAGCCAAATACACTGAACAAAAACAAGCTGTATGGACAATCCTATTTCACAAAGCTTACTTTACCAAAATGATTACATCCTTCCCTCACAGTCAATTATGGTTAACAATTGATTTGAATCAATAATTCTTCTGAAAGGATGCCATCAATATTTTCTCTTTCACATGAAACACTAAAACTAACCTGCAACTGCCTCTCAGATGGTTGTAAAAAAATCCCACGAGGATTTTCAAAGAGAAAAAGCAGAGCTTTCTGTCATCTTGGCCAATATTACCTCTCATCCTCCAGACGAAGCTTATTATTTGGTCATTTTGTTTGACAACTTTGGTCAAATATCCCCAGACAGTTTACTCCATTAAATGTGCCACAGACTTAGATGACCATCACTAGCCCGTATACATTAACGTACAAGAGTTGTTATACTTAGCTAACCCAATCAACCACTGCAATTCTGCCAGAAACTGCCAACTATCAACCATTGAGGATTCTGCACACTTTAGCCCTGGAAGCACCATCAAGTCCAATAACAAGATCAATTGAACTTTAGGACCAGATGCAGTCTTAAACAAGTAATACTAATTTTCACACCAAGAGTAAGAACAATCAGAAATGAAATTTCCTCATGTCTACCCCAAGTTTATACACAGTGCAATTCAAACTCACTGTTTAACTCTCTTACCCCCACCAATGACCCCTTCTCCCGTCTTCAACCCTCCTCCTCTTCATGGACACCCCGCTCTGGTCTTCTGCCTGCTCTGGATCTCTTTATTGCTAATTGCCGACGGGGCATCAACCGTCTTGACTTCACCACACCCTGTTCCAATTCCAACCTCACTCTTTCCTAATGCTCTGCTCTCCACTCCCTCCACACCAATCCCAACCTCACTATAAAACCCGCTGATAAGGGGGGAGCTGTTGTTGTCTGGCGTACTGACCTCTACCTGGCCGAGGTACGGCGACAACTCTCTGATACCTCCTCTATTTACCCCTTGATCATGACCCCACTAAGGAGCAACAGGCCACTGTCTCCTATACCATCACCAACCTTATCAGCTCTGGGGATCTCCCATCCACTGCCACCAACCTCATAGTTCCCACACCCTGCACTTCCTGTTTCTACCTCCTACCCAAGATCCACAAACCTGCCTGTCCAAGTAGACCTATTGTCTCAGCTTGCTCCTGGCCCACCAACTCATTTCTGCATACCTTGACACTGTTTTATCCCCCCTTGTTCAATCTCTTCCCACCTATGCTCTTGACACTTCTCACGCTTTGAATTTTTTCAATGATTTTAAGTTCCCTGGCCTCCACCGCCTTATTTTCACCATGGACATCCAGTCCCCCAGCAGGACGGTCTCAAAGCTCTTCACTTTTTGGATTCCAGACCTAACCAATTCCGCTCTACCACCATTCTCCTCCTTCTAGCGGAATTAGTTCTTACTCTCAATAATTTCTCCTTTGGCTCCTCCCACTTCTTCCAAACCAAGGGTGTAGCCATAGGCATCCGCATGGGTCCCAGTTATGCCTACCTTTTTGTTGGCTTTGTGGAACAGTCCATTCCAAGTCTATACGGGTATCCGTCCCCCTCTTTTCCTTCGCTACATCGACGACTGCATTGGCACTGCCTCTTGCACGCATGCTGGGCTTGTTGACTTCATTAACTTTGCCTCCAACTTTCACCCTGCCCTCAAATTTACCTGGTCCATTTCTGACACCTCCCTCCCCTTTCTTGGTCTTTCTGTCTCCATCTCTGGAGACAGCTTATTACTGATATCTACTATAAGCCTACAGACTCTCACAGCTACCTGGACTATTCCTCTTCCCACCCTGTCTCTTACAAAAATGCTATCCCCTTCTCACAATTCCTCTGTCTCCGCCGCATCTGCTCTCAAGATGAGGCTTTTCATTCCAGGACGAAGGAGATGTCTTCTTTTTTTTTTAAACAGAGGGGCTTCCCTTCTTCCACCATCAACTCTGCTCTCAAATGCATCTCTCCCATTTCCCGCACATCTGCCCTCACCCCATCCGCCCGCCACCCCACTCGGGATAGGGTTCCCCTTGTCCTCACCTACCACCCAACCAGCCTCCAGGGTCCATCGTATAATTCTCCGTAACTTCCGCCACCTCCATCGGGATCCCACTACAAAGCACATCTTTCCCTCCCCCTCTCTTTCTGCTTTCCGCAGGGATCGTTCCCTACGCGACTCCCTTGTCCACTTGTCCCCCCCATCCCTTCCCACCGATCTCCCTCCTGGCACTTATCCTTGTAAGCGGAACAAGTGCAACGCCTGCCCTTACATTTCCTCCCTCACCACCATTCAGGGCCCCAGACAGTTGTTCCAGATGAGGTGACACTTCACCTGTGAGTCGGCTGGTGTGGTATACTGCGTCCGGTGCTCCCGGTGTGGCTTTTTATATATTGGTGAGACCCGACGCAGACTGGGAGACTGTTTCACTGAACACCTATGCTCAGTCCGCCAGAGAAAGCAGGATCTCCCAGTGGCCACACATTTTAATTCCACGTCCCATTCCCATTCTGATATGTCTATCTATGGCCTCCTCTACTGCCAAGATGAAGCCACACTCAGGTTGGAGGAACAACACCTTATATACCGGCTGGGTAGCCTCCAACCTGATGACATGAACATTGACTTCTTTAACTTCCGTTAATGCCCCTCCTCCCCTTCTTACCCCATCCCTGACAATATTTAGTTGTTTGTTTTTTTCTCTCTCTCTCTGCCCATCATTCTGCCTGTTGTCCATCTCCCTCTGGTGCTCCACCCTCCACCTTTCTTTCTCCCAAGGCCTCACATCCCATGATCCTTTCCCTTCTCCAGCTCTGTATCACTTTCGCCAATCACCTTTCCGGCTCTAAGCTTCATCTCACCCCCTCCGGTCTTCTCCTGTCATTTCGCATTTCCCCCTTTCCCCCCCACTACTTTCAAATCTCTTAGTATCTTTCCTTTCAGTTAGACCTGACAAAGGGTCTCAGCCTGAAACGTCGACAGCGCTTCTCCTTATCGATGCTGCCTGGCCTGCTGTGTTCCACCAGCATTTTGTGTGTCACTGTTTAACTATCATGAGTGTAATGTTTTCAGTTGGACACCTTAAGAAAAGTGGTTACTTCTTTTAAGAAATGTGACTATTCAGGCATAATTGCACCAACTTCACTGTCCTCCATATTACACAATGAGCAAGGAGTTGGTTGGAACTACACCCATTTAGGCTGCTCTAGATGAAGAAGTCAGCCCACGTATCTGCTTTGGTAATAACTGCCTTGTAGTGAAGGGACATGTTGTTTTCTTAATTTTACAACATTGTTCTCCATTCAGAGTTGACCTTTCACTAACTTCACACTACTCTTGCAGAACTTGTGTCAGACATGAGAAAATCTACAGATGCTGGAAATCCAAAACAACACACACACACCCCTCCCCCCAGGACATTGTGTCAGACATTGTAACTCATTTGAAACTTAAATTTCTAATTAGAGTCTATGGTGGCACCACTGTCAATGAGGAAGAGGTAGGGGCATACTTGGACTTTCAATTTCCAGGACCCTCCCCATGTTTTGACCGAAGTTTAGCAGATACCTCCCATTACTGCAGAATAATTTCACCGGAAAATGCAACTAATTGAGGACATACAAAGTTGTGTGTATGGCCAGTCCCAATTACATGGAGAATGCAATGTCCTGTGAGATTGATAGGGGAGTTATGAAATCATCTCCAGGCTGGCCAAGTCTTAAAACAGTACAGCACATTGAAAAGAATGGGGATGAGACATTTCTCTTGGCATTGTAAGATTAATTCCAAATGAACACGCAAGCAATTAGGAAGGAAAACAAGGCGAGGGCTTTAACTGCCAGAAGATCTGTCTACAGGAGTCAAGAGACTACCGATGATGCAATCCGGAGCCACGAAGAAAATGCTGGAGGAACTCACAAATAAGAGAAAGTCTGCAGATGCTCAAAATCCAAGCAACACACACAAGATGCTAGAGGAGCTCAGCAGGCCAGGCAGTATTGCAGTATAAAAGTTGCAACTTGCTATTTGCTAGAGAACGAAATCCTAAGAATGTAGAAGACAATGTTGTGTTAATAAGAGGAAGCTAAGTGGAGTACAAAAGTTGCAACTTGCTATTTGCTAGAGAATGAAATCCTAAGAATGTAGAAGACAATGTTGTGTTAATAAGAGGAAGCTAAGTGGAGTATAAAAGTTGCAACTTGCTATTTGCTAGAGAATGAAATCCTAAGAATGTAGAAGACAATGTTGTGTTAATAAGAGGAAGCTAAGAGATGTAAATTATGTAATCTGAGTTTGCTATTTGCTATGCATATACCCAATTTAGAAGGAGAATGAAATATTAAGAATGTAGAAGACAATGGTGTGTTAATGAAAGGTAGCCAAGAGATGTAGATTAGAACGTGATTAAGTCACGAAATATTAAGAATGTAGAAGACAATGGTGTGTTAATGAAAGGTAGCTTAAGAGATGTAGATTAGAACATGATTAAGTCAATGGGTAGAAACAATAGTGGCGGATGTACGTGTGGTACGCAACTGTAGACCGATTGCATATGCTAATACAACTAAACCAGGAGATTGCTATAAAATATGCTATGTCCAAGGATCGGTGGGCAATCGGCGATTGGCTCAATGACAGTCTCAGCTTTGATTTGCGAATTAAAGTTTAACCCTTCTTGAAGAATCTTCTGCATCTCCTAGTCATTTGTGGGGCACGAGAAACCACGACAAAATTGGCGACCGCGGCAGGACCGGAAAGAGGCCCGCGGAAAGGAAACAGCTGATTAGGGATGCTTCCCAGTCCTCTAGGGACCTCCACAAGACTAACAGAATTAAGGGTGCACCCAAACCAAAGGCAAGTGCTTTTTGCGACAATTTGGACTAAGAATTCTGTTGTTCGTATAAAACAAAGGTCTGAACGGGCAGGGAAAGGAAAAATAGAGAAAATCCTCGTGGATACCACCTTAAGAGATAAGGGTCTGAATAGACGAGGTGCAAAAAGAAAGTTCTATGGGTACCGCTCTGAATAGAGGTCTGTACGGGCAGAACAGAATAGAAAACAAGGACAGTCCAATATATAGTTTAAAGTTCTGGTAGATAGACGATAGACTAGGCATAGAATTAGAGTAAATAATATTATCCAGTAAACGAACTGTGAATCTCTGAAATACCTTAAAAAGAGAGAATAACATGACAGGTAAAGGAACGGCAGTAGAGATTCTGAGCAAAAAATTCCCGATAAATAAAAATGAGATCACAAAAACTTCAGAAAATGGGAAAAAAGAATCAAAAACCTGGTCACAAAATGGCCAAGAGAAGGAACGTTTGATGTAAGCTTGTGCGAAGAAATGGAGGCACTAATTAAAAATTACAAACCAAAAGATAAATCTAAGAAGAGGGCAAAAAAGAGAACGAGAAATTGAAGTACTAAAACTCTTCAGAACGGAGGGAGAAAGGCTGAGGAGGACAGGTAGAATATTGATTACAAGCGAGGAAGACACTAAGGTGCTGGAGAAACAGCCTGTTCGAGAGAGAGGTAGGGACAAGTGAGAGGTTGAAATTGCTCCCTAACCACACCTGCCCTTGCTGGGAAAGGAAGGAGGCCAGCAGAAAGATAAAAGGTTAGATGAGTTTCCGTCTATTCTGTGGTCACAGCATGACACGGACGTAGGGAAAATAAAAACAGCTAGTCCGGTGAAAATAAGGCTGAAAAGGGGAGCAATTCCACCCAGGAGACCACAATACCCTCTAAGACAAGAAGCAGAAGAGGGAATAGCATCGACAGTGCAGGGGTTGCTTGAAATAGGAGTGCTTAAAAGAACAAACAGTCCATGCAATACCCCGTTGCTGCCGGTCTTAAAAGCAGATAAATCTAGGTGGAGATTGGTGCATGATTTGCGAGCGGTAAATGATGTGGTAGAGGACTGGCCAGCAGTAGTCCCCAACCCTCACACGCTTTTGACTAATGTTCCACCAAAAGCAAGTTACTTTTCAGTGATTGATTTGTGTTCAGCTTTCTTTAGCATTCCTCTAGCCGACCAGTGTCAGTATCTGTTTGCATTTACTTACAGAGGTGCTCAGTATACTTATACCAGAATACCGCAAAGATTTAAACATTCACCACACGTTTTTAATCAGGTGTTGAAGGCAGACCTAGAGGGCATACCATTGGAAAGTACATTGTTACAGTATGTGGATGACCTGTTGATTTGCTCCCACAGTAAGGAACAGTGTGAGCAGGATACTACAACCCTGTTAGAAAAACTGGCGCACGGAGAACAAAGTATCCAAAAAGAAACTGCAATTTTGCAAGCAGCAAGTGGAATACTTAGGCAGGGTAATATCCAAGGGAGTGAAGGCGATAGCACCAGATCAGATTGAGGCAATAACTAAGGCCCCCAAACCCCAGACTGTAGGGCAGATGATGACGTTTTTGGGAATGGCAGGGTACAGCTCAGATCGGATAGGAGAATATGCTGAGATTGTGGCACCTTTGAGAAAGATAATGAAAGAAGCAGGACATACAAATTTGAAGAACGGCTTACAGTGGAATGGAGAGGCAGAGAAAGCTTTCAATAGCTTTGCCTGACTACGAGAAGGTTTTTCATTTATACGTATCCAACCGACAGGAGGGTTATGTCACAGCGGTTCTAACACAAGAGACAGGCACAGGAAAAGCAAAGCAGCCGATAGCATACTGCAGTACGAGACTAGATGAGGTGGCTCAGGTGTATCCACCCTGTTATCAGGGATTGGCGGCGCCGTACTATGCATATGAAAAGGCATTATCTGTAACCCTGGGCTATCCTGTGACTCTGTACACACACCACAAAGTAGCAGAATTGCTGGAAAGAGGGAAATTTGTGTTGACGCCAGCCAGGATAGCAGCGTATCAGATGCTATTGACATTTCCAGATATAACTATACAGAGATGCACTACCAGTAATATAGTCCATTTTGTCCCTTTGGACTGTGAAGGAGAACTCCATGATTGTGTAAGGAAGACAATGGCATTTGCCAAATTGAGAGCAGATTTACGGTCAGAACCACTAGAGGATGCAGATAAAAAGGTTCTGTTCGTAGATGGCTCTTGTTATAGGGATTATGATGGAAATCATGCAGGGTTCTCAGTAGTGCAGCAGGATCAGTCGAGCTATAAGATTATTGGGATGGAGTCCTGTCCCCAACCGTGTTCCGCCCATCTAGCGGAAATCAAAGCCCTGACAGCTGCGTGTGAAATGATGGAAGGTGAGAAAGTAGACATCTATTCTGATTGGGCATATGCCCATGGAGTATGCCATTTGTTTGGGGCAGTGTGGAAGCAGAGAGGTTTTAAAAAAAGTAATGGAGATCCCATACAACATTGTCAACGAATTCTAGACTTAATAAAAGCCATAATGAAACCTAAAGCATTGGCTATAGTAAAATGCCAGGCACATAAAAAGGGAAATGATGTAATAACAAAGGGAAATCAAGCTGTGGACAAGGCAGCCGGAAAAGCATCTGGATGTACATCAGCTGTCATTGCCCCCCAGGTAAGCCTAACTCCAGAACCTGAGGTAGAGGACCTGATTGAAATACAAGGTAAGGCAACTTTGGCAGAACAGATAATGTGGAGATGAAGGGGGGCCAAGCAGAACCCAGAAGGCTTGTGGAGCACGGAAGACGGTTTGTTGGTAGCGCCCACCCCTCTACTGACGATTCTGATTTCAGAAGCGCATGGGATTGACCATTGTGCAAGGGGGGAAGTGATAAAGAAAATAAAGAAGGATGGTTTTTGGTCACCTTATTTACAGGCTTCAGTGGACTTTGTCTTGTCACAGTGCGAGGTATGCGCACAGAATAATGTTCGAAAGGGAATTACAACCCCAATAGGTCACATTCCTGTACCTGAAGGACCATTTAAACATCCAGTGATCGATTACGTAGACATGATAAAGACAGTGAGAGGGAAAAGATAATTGCTGGTAGTAATTGATCGATTTAGCAGATGGGTGGAGGCAGTACCTTCAAGAGATCAAGGGGCAAAGACAGTGGTAAAATTTCTGACAAATGAAGTGACCCCAAGGTTTGGAATACCTACAGAAGTTAGCTCAGACAATGGTTCAGCTTTTATCCAGAAAGTGGTCAAACTGGTACTACAGGCACTAAGGATAAAGCAAAGATTTGGATGTGTATACCACCCTCAGTCGCAGGGCATGGTAGAGAGAATTAAAGGAACCCTGTAAGCCAAACTAAACAAAATTTGTGCAGACACTAAACTTAATTGGGTCGATGCTTTACCGTTAGCATTGATGAGTTACCGCATGCAAACTAATCGAATCACATGCCTGACACCACATGAGATGCTCACTGGGAGGCCCATGCCAGTGCCCCAGTGGAGAGGGCCGCATAAAGGACCTAGTTTGGAACAATTGGAAATAGAATTGAAACAATACATGCAGCAGCTAACTATGAGACATAGGTCTATTTATGCACAGCAAAAACAGAAAGAGCTGGAGACCGTACAAGGGGAAGGACCAATCAAACCAGGAGACCAGGTTTACGTGTGAGTTTTTCGGAGAAAATGGAACGAGCCGAGAAGGGAAGGACCCTTTACGGTGACCATGGCATCACCCACCGCAGTTCAGGTAGAAGGACGCTCCACCTGGTACCATCTGAACCATTGCACGAGGGCAGTCCTACAAGGGCAATCAGGTGAAGTTTCCGAGGTAAGTGATGCGGAAGAGCAGTTAGCGGGAGACAGACAGGGGGAACAAGAAGCTGACACTGCACCGCAGGAGTTTGATCAATTAGTAAGGGAGATTTTTGATTCTGAGGACGGGCCTGAAGACCCTCAGGATGTGGTGGTGGATAGTCGGGCTTCCTCAGATAATGGGGATGAGCTGGGAACGACCGACCAGTCGTGCCCCTGGGGACAAAGCACCCACATACTCCAGTGCAGACTTGGGAACCATTAGTGTGGCAGATATGGAATGGGAATGGTAACCTACAGAAAAGTAGTAAGAGGAGCACAACACTTACCTCCTCGCCATGGTTAAAGACACGTACAGTGGTATCAATGGGCAACTTACACGGCAGGAATGATGAAGAGACAGAATTGTTACCTGTGCTCAAGGGAAAGCCCCACTCAGCATGTAGTTCCCATGCCTTATAACTCCTCCACTTGCACACAGTGGCGAAGAGAGCACAGGGAACAATGCGAACGACAGTGTCCAGGTCCGGTTAGGGCTTGTTTCATGAGGATTTGCGTTAAAGCAGATCACTGCTATCAAAACTGTATGAACAATGCACCAATGTGCCCCTATTGGTGTATGCTATATCAGGCTTCCTCGCAGTTTGATCAAAGCAAGCTTGCCTCTGAATGCAATTACAGCAGACCATGGGCTATAAATAAAAGAAGCCAGACACCTGCACTGCAACAGCTTATAATGCAGGACCATCTGAATTATGAATGTTTCATGCGGGTGGGCACTCACCCTGTTGGCCACTTCCGAGGCAACTACACTCAGACGTGGGATATAACCCCAGGTAAAAGTCACTTGACGGGTTCCCCTCCTCCTGAGGGTGCAATGGACTCTCAGACTATCCCATTAGCAGACACTTGGTGGCTGTGTGGACAGGAAGGAGGTCTGAGATCTACGCTCCCCCTCAGATGGGAAGGAACATGTACGCATGTCATGCTGCTTCAGGAAGTTATAATGTCCCCTGAAGTACAGTCCAACGCCAACTTCCCTGAGCAGCGGACTCTGCTAAGGCAGAAGAGAAAATATGACCCAGACCCGACAATCTGGATTGACAGTATAGGGCAGCCGAGAGGTATACCTAATGAATTCAAGGCACGAAATGAGATTGCTGCAGGCTGGGAAGCTATCATACCTGTGATAGGGGTAAGCAAAAATGTTGAATGGATAAACTATATTTACTACAATCAACAGAGATTCATCAACTACACCGATGATGCACTGGAGGCCTTAGGGCAACAGCTGGATGCAACTAGCAGGATGGCGTGGCAAAAGACAGGTACTGGATTGGCTTTTGGCAGAAAAGGGGGGTGTGTGTGTAATGTTTGAAGAACAATGCTGCACTTTCATACTGAACAATACTAGCCCAGAAGGGTCTTTCACCAAAGCAATGAATAAATTAATGAATCTGCGGACGGAGGTCAAACAGAATGCGGGATTTGAACATCAGTTCTTTGATTGGTTGGAAAGTAGACTCGGAGGATGGGGAGCATGGCTGACTAAAATAGCGATAACTGTCAGTATTATATTGTTAAGCTGTGCGCTTGTGCTGTGCTGTTTTCTTCCTTATCTCAAATCTCTTGTAGTGCATGCTGCAACCAAACAATTTCTGATGCTCGTGGCAATTACTGAAGCAAGCTTAGTGGAGAAAGAAACACCAAAAATGTATCGTTACAGCCTACAACACCTGCAGAATGAACAAGAGCAAAACGACAGTGTGGGAGTAGGTTGTAAGGGCTTCTGAGTCTTTTTCCCTGTCTCAGGTACAGAGGGACAGGTTTTTGGCTCAGCGGCCCAGGGTAACAGGGAGAGAATACTTTGAGGTCTTGGCGCAGAAAATTATAGTTTAGCCCGAGATTTGGGAATAAGTGCTTTTTTGTTGGGGCTTTTGTGCGCAGACTCTTAAGTCTTTTCTCTGTGGGAGACCCTCTGGGTCTCAAAGGGGGGATATATTGGAGTATAAAAGTTGCAACTTGCTATTTGCTAGAGAATGAAATCCTAAGAATGTAGAAGACAATGTTGTGTTAATAAGAGGAAGCTAAGAGATGTAAATTATGTAATCTGAGTTTGCTATTTGCTATGCATATACCCAATTTAGTAGGAGAATGAAATATTAAGAATGTAGAAGACAATGGTGTGTTAATGAAAGGTAGCCAAGAGATGTAGATTAGAACATGATTAAGTCAATGGGTAGAAACAATAGCGGCAGATGTACGTGTGATACGCAACTATAGACCGATTACATATGCTAATGCAACTAAACCAGGTGATTGCTATAAAACATGCTATGTCCAAGGATCGGTGGGCAATCAGCGACTCAATGACTGTCTCAGCTTTGATTTGAAAATTAAAGTTTAACCCTTCTTGAAGAATCTTCTGCGTCTCCTAGTCATTTATGGGGCACGAGAAACCACGACAGCAGCAGCTATGGAAAAGAGTACAGTCCACATTTCAGGCTGAGACCCTTCAGCAGAACTGACTATGGAAACAGAGTACAATCAACGTTCAGGCCCAGACCCTTCGGCAGGATTCAGCATGTCAGGCAGCATAGGCGGATGGAAACGTGCCTTCGATGCTTTGGATCCACTAATATAGCACAGCACCACTTACTCCAGCCCCTCCCTATCCTCTTTATCCACTGGCCATCTCCACTCTTTCCTGTCCTGAAACATCAACCATACATTTTGCTCATCAGATGATGCCTGATCCACTGAACTCCCCCAGCATTTTTCTCGTTGATCAGATTAAGAGACGGCTGGGATGTACAATCTAGCTGACACTGCAAATGAAACATGGACCTTCCTCAGAATGAAAGATCTAATTGTGAAAGTGGGAGCACAGTGAAGATTTACTAGATTGACTCCCTGGATAGTGAGCCAGTTATACAAGGAGAGATAAAACAAACTTGGCAAATGCACTTTAAAGTTCAGAACAATGTGCAAGATGTGATCTCACGAAAAACATCCAAAAACCTTAGTGTACTCTAGATGTGAAATTGAGTCTCATCCCACCCAATCAGGATGTCTTCAGCCAAGGGTCAGAGTTTCACATTAGGGGCTGCCAATTTAGGACAGATGAAATATTTTTTTATATATATAGTGGGTAGTGAATCTTCAGAATTCTGAAACTTGAAGATATTCAAGGCAGAGGTTTGTTTTTAGGTGAATTGAAGGATATGAATTCAGTGCACAAACATGTTTCAGGTACTGATCATATTTTCTTACAACACAGGAGATAGCCATTAAGTCCATCAGATCTATACCAGCTCTCAAATCAATCCCATTGCCCCCACTTAAATGCAGCCACAGGGAGAACATGCAAACTGCACACAGACAGCCCTGGAGGTCAAGATCAAACCCAGGTAGGTCATTGAGACCGAAAGCAACAGCACAAATGTATTGTTGAACACTGGAGCAGACACAAGGAACTGAAAGGCCTACACACGCTTCTTTTGCTTTTGTGAATGGGGGATGGAGGAGGTTCATTTGAAAAACATTATTATCCTGGAGATTTTGGGAAAAAATGTTTTTTTCTGCATTGTACACTCATTGATAACTTGTTTAAAACTTGTCACACGGTATTCTGAATCACTCAACTAAATTGAAATAACTCAAAACTTATACATATTTCCATACAAATATTTTTATTTGCTCCCCTCCCCTTAATCAGAGTCCCTGTTCAAGGTTAATACATCTTTCTGAAGAATGGGTTACTATTATTTCCATAAATAACTATACTTGACAAATTATGAACAACCAGGCATAAGTCAGTTCCTTTCAAACCTGTAAGTGTCATTGGCAATTGTATGGAACAAATTCATGTTAATAAATTGCAGGGTTTTCATTACAATATGATTGGGTATGTGAAAATAGCACATCTCTATCATCACACAACCTTTCATTGCCAAAGTCCCTGCCCAGATAAGAATGCATCAAATTATCCTTTTATTAAACCGATTATTCCAAGGCTGGGTCCTCTAAGACCAGAGAACACAGCCTCAGAAGATAGGGACATCCACTTAGAACGGAGATGAGGAGGAATTTCTTTAGTCAGAGGGCGGTGAATCTGTGGAATTTGTTGCCGCAGGCGACAGTGGAGGATATTATTGAGTATATTTAAAGCAGAGGTTGATAGGTTCTTGATTAGTAAGGGTGTGAAAGGTTATGGGGAGAAGGCAGGAGAATGGGATTGAGAGAGATAATAAATCAGCCATGATTGAATGGCAAAGCAGACTCAATGGGCCAAAAGGCCTAATCCTGCTCTTGAATTGTGGTTTTATGAGCAATTAACCTTCCAAACTGCACACTTTTGGGATATGAGGTCATATGGTCTTATTATTGCATATAACTAATCATTAAAGATTTCAAAGGAAAAAGGGAATAGCACATCATCTCCAATGAAAATTTATTTTTTCCTCATTGGTTGCTCCCAGCTGTGTACTAGAAACTATAACAAAATTTTAAAGGCTATTCCTTCAACATTCACTATTGTGCTTTACTACTGCACTAGATTAAGAGAAAACAGTATTTCAGTCAACTAGAACCTGAAGTTGATAACTTCCTCCTTAAAACTTCTCTTTCCTTATTTAAAAACATTTGTCAAAACCCATGTCTTAAACTCTGGTTTTGGCTACTAACCAAATGCTTCTCCATTATGTGCATGAAAATGCCTCAGGACATTTTGATGTGCTACAAACCGTTCACAGACCTAAACAAATCCCTGCAAAGACTGGAGCAAGAATTTCACATGGATTCCAAAGAGATTTCACTACAGAGCATGGGTTACTAGTTAAGTTTGTGCTTTTCATTTTAAGAAACAACATGAAGTAGCAGACAAAAGACATGCATACACAGGTTATACTCCAGAAATGATTCATACAAGGCAACTGTGTCATGCAGTTCAGCATTTGATTTTAAACTACAGATCTTTTCGTATCATTGTTCACAGACTCTTTTGCAACATTTTATGAAAACACTCAAAGCAATCCTAAAATTAAAGCACCACAGAAATCAAACTTCTTTTGTGCTACACAACTGAATAATTGCTTTTCTTTTATTACATCCGTACAGAGGTTTTTTTTTGTTACTTGGAAGGAAAGGGAAAACAAAAGAAAAATCCTGCTCAATAATAATTTCTCACTATTTAATTTTATGTGCTTGCATGCAAGTGGAGGACATTTGACCAATAACACAAAAACAGGAAGATATTGATCGCAAGAAGAATCAATACTGCCAGCGACATGCTATATTTTTATTAAAGCTTGGAACTATATAACTCCCTTGTGTTTTGTCCCAAGCATCAATGCAATTATATCCAACAAGCATTAACATCAATCGCCTTGCCCTATTCAATCTGCAACAGTTTGAGATGTATTATTTCAAACAGATCACAAATAACATGGAAGGAGCAAGACTACGCACAAGAGCCAGAGGTGTGGTGATGAATATTAATATTTCTCATCTACCAAGCTTTAACAAAATGACTGCAAGGTGAAGAAATGGAACTTAAAAATGGCTTGAGCACATCCACGTCTGAAAGACCTGCATACAGAATCAAGGTACACAGAGAGTAGAGACAATGTCTATTAGAATACGTTCCAGAAATTAAACTACAAAGATATATAATGACCATTGGTACTAATTAAGCAAATATTTGGATTCAACTGGTGTTTGTTTTAAGAACCTGATTAAGTTAATTTAATGCCTTTTTTAATCTAAATACACACCACAATGCTTATTTCAAACCATGTAAAATTTGGAAATTATAAAAACACATTTATTAAGCAAAAGATAAATGAACCAACAACAAAGCATGCAAG
Organism: Hypanus sabinus; assembly: GCF_030144855.1. Classification (NCBI taxonomy): domain Eukaryota; kingdom Metazoa; phylum Chordata; class Chondrichthyes; order Myliobatiformes; family Dasyatidae; genus Hypanus; species Hypanus sabinus. Next base: position 12,620,499 of record NC_082723.1, read on the forward strand.
AAGATTGCAATGTTGATGTATCCCAATGAGAATAGATGCCAGATACAAAATCATCTTACCTGGAAGATATTGCCCTTGTTATTAATCTCAGATTCTCATTGCTAGGAAACAAAGCCATGAAGTCATCGACTTGCCTACCTTTTACCACACAAATGTAGCAGTGACAGGAATAAATCAGCAGAATGAGCTCTGGCAACTCCCCCCCCAGCTGTGAGCACACCCGTCTGCTTATGCATTTGGGCTGTACAGTCGTATACTGAGCAGGAGACGTGGTGCAGAAACAGGGAGAGCTGTACCCTGCTGCTTCTGACATCATGCTAACCAAAGACCCCTCCAAAAGGTCAGTGTGCAAGACTGACCACTCATGCAAGACTCCAACCTCCTGCTTCTTGGTTTCAAAGATCAATGAGAGTTCGATCTTTCCTCCCACGGACAGCCTTTTGAACACTGACAGCTCTGTTACCCGAGCGCAATTCATTAATTAGCTAGTTATCAGTCTCAGTTGTTCAACATGTGCATTCTGCATAAACAAAGGCAGCAACAAGCAGAACCCAGTCGGGGCAAAACAGCTGCAGGCTCTCCAGTCAATTACTCTACACCAGGATACTTCAGGAGTTTCTGCTCTCAGGCTATCCATTTAACAGGCATGAAATGGAGTAAAGGATCTCATTCCAAGAAAGTGAAACTTGTTGCCACGAAGAACAGCACTGATAAATTTCAGGAGAGGCTAGAGGGTGGACTAGAACAAGCAAATCATGATAAATCTTTATAAGACGGTGGGTGGATCAGTCAGAACTAGAAGTTGGTGCAAAGTTCTGGTCGACACTTCAGTAAGGGCAGAAAGGCTTCTATGGGAGTGCAGAAAAGGAGATTTACTGAAGTACTTGCAGAGATGAAGAACTTCAGCTACGTGCACAGATTGGAACAGAGGACTTTGCAAGGAGACTCAGTTGTCTATTTCAAATCAACACAGAATACTGGAGGAACTCAGCAGGTCAGGCAGCACCTATGGAAAAGAGTTGATGTTTCGGGCTGAGACCCTTCTTCAGAACTGAGGAAGGGGGAAATTACCAGAAAAAAAAGATGGGTGGGGGGGTGTAGGGGAAGAAGGCTAGCTGTAAGGTGCTAAGTGAAGCCAGGTGGTTGGGAAAGGTCCAGGGCAGGAGAAAAGAATCTGATGGGAGAAAACAGTGAACCACAGGAGGAGGGGGCCCAGGGAGAAGTGACAGGAAGGTGAGAAGAAGTGAAAGGTCAGAGTGGAGAATACAGGAAGGTGGGTGGGGTGGGGGGAATTTGTTACCAAGAGAAATCAATATTCATGCCATCAGGTTGGAAAGTACCCAGATGGAATACAAGGTGTTGCTCCTCCACCCTGAGATTTAAAAAAAATCACTAAGCATATTGAAAGAAACTGTTCCAGTTGGCTCAAGAATCAGTGAACAGGGGACGAAAGCGATTGGTGAATGAATCTTTTTTGCTAGAAAGTACACCACACATAGCATAGAGGCAGCTTCGACTAAAGTATTCAAAAAAGTGAGCTGGGTGAAAGGAAAGGATTTACAGGAATATAAAGAAAGATCAGAGAACCAAGACCAAATGGACTACAGGCAGTCCCCGAGTTACGAACGTCCGACTTACGGACAACTCGTACTTATGAACCGCGGAAGGAGAACACCGTCCGTCATGTTAAGTCGGATCGCAACGACGTCAGCCATTTTAAGTCGTTGCCATTGTCACTGTGTTGTGTTTTTAACTTTGTATTTGGCTTAAATATTTCTTAGTAAGACTCACCCTGACCCCGCTCCCCACCCCTGTTCCGGTTGGCTGGTGGTGCATTCAGATCAGCACCGGGCTAGAAAACAGAGGCTCCTGAGTTTGATTTAGTGACAGACCGCTCCCATGCCGGGTCGATGTCGATCCTGTGCCTTCCGTACTATCCGTGCCGGGTTGATGTCGAGCTCGCAACTCGACCTCGTAAAAAAAAAACTCATACCTCCAGTTTAAATTCCCATGTGGAATATTGTGGAGGATCAAATACCCAAACCCAGCACAGCCCCCACTTGTCCCATTTAACTTGTCTCAGTGCTGTGGTCCTTAGCACCCAGCGGACCTTGGGAGCTGGCGCAGGTCAGGACCCGCCGCCCGCAGTGTTTCTGTTCCATTGATGGGAAGCGATCGCAATTGAAAATAAAGTGGAAATAATAAAGCGTTTGGAAAGAGGTGAAATGCCATCGGTCATTGGAAAAGCGTTAGGCTACAGTTGGTTAACGATCGGAACAATTTTAAAGGATAACAGATAAAGTGAGAATAATAGTGCCTGTGAAAGGCCCTGCCCCGATGAAAACTACAATTATTACTAAGCAACGCAGTGGTTTAATTATTAGAATACATACGTTTCTTAAGTGTTTTCTATGCATAGAATATATACTATATACTAAGGCAAATATTTGACTAACTGATGCTAAATAATACCGGATGTAATTCAGGAAGGTAACACTCAACACGCCAAGTTTCTGCAGAAGATCATTTCTGCTCCAGATTCCCACACCTACCGTACCTTGATTCTCTATCTACCCTATCTATGACTCTCAGTTTTGTATATACTTTCATTAGACTCATTAGCCTCCAATGCTCCAGAGAAAACGATTGAAGTTGGTCCAACCTCTATGGCTCATACACTCCCATCCAAAAAACATCTTGGTGAACCGTCTGCACCTTCTCCAAAGCCTCCACATCCTTCCAGTGACTGGAACTGCACACAATACTCCAAGTGTTGCCTAGCCAAAGTTTTATGAAGGACAACCATGCCTCTTATCTTCTTTGCCGCACACAGTCTACTTGCAATGCCACTGTCAGGTAGCTGTGGACTTTCAACCACAAAAAGAGAGCCTTTAGATCAGGAGACAAGGGAGGAGTTGAAACATGTGCAGAGAGAGGTAAAAGGAGAAGATCAAGGTGGCTAAAGAGGAATACAGGAGAAAGCTAGAGAGCAAGCTTGGGCAGAGTAGCTCACAAATGGTGTGGAGAGGCATGAAGAACCTCACCAGCTTCAAACAGCCTAGCTTTAGAGCTTCGGAATACAGCCGTGAATGGGCTAATGAGTTAAACCAATTCTTCAAAAGGTTTGACATTTGCCCTCCTATTCACACCCCCCCCCCCAAGCGCACCAGTCCAAGTGCCAAGGCACCCAATGCTCCCTCAGCACTAATGTCTCCCCTCCTCCATCCAGTTCTATACACGGAAGAGCAACACAGGCTACCATTGTCTACATCCCCTCCTTGCCCTGCACCTACCATCCGCACCTCCACATACCCACTGCTATCATCCCGATTTTCATCTACCCACCCCCCGCTCAGGCTCCCACCAGCTCCCCAGTCATCATGGACTCGCCTTCATTACTGAGCAGATGAGAAGGACTCTGAGGAAACTCAGACACAGCAAAGTATTGGGACCAGATGGTCTAAACCAGGCATGGGCAAACTACGGCCCGCATTTGCCCACCCCTGGTCTAAACCCTAAGGCCCTGAACCAACGTGCTGAACAGCTGTGTGGAGTTCTCAAGTGCGTTTTCAATCCGAGTCTCAGTCTGGAATGGGTCCCGACTGTGTAGAAAACATCATGTGTGGTCCCAGTACCCAACAAGGGCCAACCAGAAGTCTTGAGTGACTACTGTCCAGTGGTCCTAACCTCACACATCATCAGGACCCTAGAGAAGCTGATCCTGGCCCACCTCCAACCCCTGGTCAGATCAGCCCTCGATCCTTGCCTACCAGGAGCACATTGGAGTCAATGACACTGTCATCTACCTGCTGAACAGAGCCGACTCACATTTGAACATGAGGATCTTTTTTTTTTGGTTTCTCAAGTGCCTTCAATACCATACAACCCTCATTGCTGGGGGTGGGGGGGGGGAGCTCCGTTCAATGCAGATTGGCACTTCCATCGCATCCTGGACAATGGACTACCTGATTGGCAGGCCACGGCCTCAGAGTTGTGTGTCAGACATGGCTATAAGCAGCACTGGGGGTCCACAGGGGACTGTACTGGCTCCCTTCCAGTTTACCCTGAATACCTTGGACATTAAGTACACCTGCAGAAATTCTCTGACGACTCAGCAATACTTGGGTGTATAAAGGGAGGACAGAAGGATGAATACAGGGCCCTGGTGGAGGACTTTGTCAACCTGAATCATCTGCAGCTCAACATCAGTAAGGCAAAGGAGATAGTGATGAACTTTAGGAAGACTAAGCCTACACTGCTCCCTTTACTATTGATGGTGAGGACATGGATGTGGTGAGGACCTGCAAGTACCTGGGTGTGTGCACCTGGATGACAGATTTGAATGGAGCACCAGAGGCTGTGTACAAGGGCTAGAATTGCCTCTTCTTCCTGAGGAGACAGAAGCCCTTTGGAGCATGAAGGCTTCCCCTTCACATGTTCTATCAGTCTGTTATCGCTAGTACAATCTTTTATGTGGTGGTGTGCTAGGGTAATGGCATCAACAAGCTGATTAGAAAGGCTAGCTGTGTTATAGGAGTCAAACTGGACACACTGGATGTTGAGGTAGAACAAAGGACCCCCAAGGAAAATCCTGACAATTCTGGGCAATGTTTCTCACTCTCTGCATGCCACCTTGGAGCACTTTTAGTAACAGACGAAGACAATTGTGCTACTCCAAAGAGTGCTATATGAGGTCACTCTTACCCTTGGTCATTAGGCTCTATAATGAGTCAACTTATGGCCGAGGAAGTGATGACCACCTCCTGTTAGACTGTTTGAAGCAACTTTTTTTTTTAATTCTTTCTTACTAATCTTCTAATATTTTTATATCTATGCTATTTTAATGCTACTGCGACACTGTAATTTCCTTTGGGATCAATAAAGTATCTATCTTTTCCATTGATGCTGCCTGGCCTACTGAATTCCTCCAGCATTGTGTGTACTACTACAGATTAACAAATAATGTTTGATGCATTATGTGCATATTTGGATTTGAACGTAAAAGGTTATGGACTCAAACCAGGAATGTGTAATTAAGGAACTTAACATCCATTATCTAATTGAATGGTTGAAAAAGCTCCTGACATAATTACTTCGAAAGGACTCCACAGAACCATGCCATTTGGTATTTTAGCATTTAATGTTCCACACCAGCTTCCCCCTGCTCACATTCAGCTAATCCCCAGTTTAGATTTCCAATCCTCTCTCTCCTGGAATTTCCTTGTTTTCCTCAACTATGGAGCTTTCAGACACAAACCCACACAAATATCTAGCCACTTCATACATGGAAGCACCAGGCTCATGTGCAACAATGAAAGAGCAGTCAAGCTGAAACACAAAATTAAAGTACAAACCCGTAGCAACATTTTGAAGAAGGAGATTTTAAGAAAATCAGAAAGATGTCTGGGAGATGTGTCAAGTAGTACTTTGCTCCCATTTGTTAAATGAAAATAATTTTTAATAAAAAGTCAGTAAATAAGATACTGTGTCATCAATCCAATTATGAATGAAGTGTTAAGAACATGCAAACTGAAGAAATGGAAGAATGCAATGGCAAGACAAGAATGTGTTGGTTATTCTACCCCATGAGCCTGCTCCATCATCTAGTAAGATTATAGCTGATTAACATCTTTACATATATTTTGTGTTTACTCTATGCCTCCAACCAACCAAATTTATACACCAGTCTCATCAGCTCTAATTGACCTCCAGCATCTACAGCTATGTGGGTTAGAGCTCGGTTTAACCTTCAATTTCCTTGCTTCAATATGTCTCTCTGTTCTGATCATCTCATCATAGGAAAAAGTTTCTCCATCCTATTTTACCGGAAAGTCTCAGCAGACAGCTCGATATTCCGACACAGGAACTGAGGGAGTTCGAAACCTTGAAAATCATTATTACTAATTACCTAGGTGATGTCACTGAGATCAATGTTCAAACTGGATTGCAGGGATAAGAGGTAAAAGAACTAAGTGTCCTCAGTTCATGCACATAACATCAGTACTTGGCCAGTGATACTGAAGAACTTCAAGTGCAGTGAAGTGAAAAAGACAGAATGCTCACATCTACAAACAGAGCTGATTATTAGATAGTCACTCATTATGTATTTTGTCACTGCAATATAGAGAACATATATTGTGAAGGGTTGGTGAAAGCATATGCAAAATCACAACTCACACAGGAATGTTACTGCTTTGATGATTGTTTCAGGGGATGCAAGTGGATAAATGAAGCACCCATTTTATGTGCATAAGATTGCACCAAGGCTCTGTGGTGGTGGGTAATGCTACTGAAGTGCAAATTCAGATACCAGGTAGAAGGCAGTAACTACTCTGTATGAGCGTTGTTGATCTGAAAGCTCTATCTGAGGGGGTAGAAACAATTATTTTGACAGCATGTAGGAGGACTATTTTGCCTGAAGAAGCACTCTGGGACTCAACTGGATAGGGCTTTCAATAGGCAAAATACATGATGTATACATCAACATTCAATAGTTCTAACTCCACTCCTATTGTGAATGACTCAAAGTGAAAACATTCATTTATGAAATAGTTGATCACAAGTGTGAACTCACCTTCACTCAGTTTCTTTAATATCTTCCCATGCAATTCCATGTAATTTTATAATGAAACATTCAGCTCCAGTACGGAAGACCTGCATTTCACAACTTCTTGCACCACTAGCAATACAATCACAGCATTGGCATCTACGTAACAAGGTGAACCATTGCCCTGCTAGGACCCATTTGCAAAGAAAGACGGCAGATCCAATCCAATCAGTAATCTGACAGGTGTCATCAGCAGCATTATCAAGCAGCGCTCATTCATCATTAACTTTCTCATCAATGCCAAGTTAGGGGTTTACCAGAATCACCTGGCTCCAGAGTTTTAAAAAATGAATTCCAGAGACAAAAGCAACCATTCTTGAGTTAAGGACAGCATTTAACAAGTGTGGCATCAAAGATCTCTGCTCAAAATTAACTTAACAAGGAGATCAATGGCTGCACAGAGAAAGAAAACTATAGTGGAGGGCCGAGATGGCCTGTTTCCGTGCTGTGATTGTTATATGGTTATAGTTATTGGAGGTCAACCATCCCGGTATCTGGACACTGCAGTTTGGGCAGCATCTTAAACTCAACCCCCCTTCGCTGCTTCATCTGATCGCGTGATGGAAGGTTGGTCTTTGAACTGTGGATGTTCCCTAATGATGCACAATACTTAATTCCAGTCACAACTCCTCAGCAAGTGAAGTAGCCCACACCCCTATCTAACAAGAACTTACTAACATTCAGGGACTCTCACCGCAGAAGCGACAAGCAAGACTGTTTCACCTACACGTGACATTAAATAGAAATATCCATCTTATCACCAACATCCTAGGGGGGTCATAAGTCCATAAGATATAGAAGCAGAAGTAGGTCATTTAGCCCATCGAGTCTGCTCCGCCACTTCATCACGGCTGAACCATTTTCCTTCTCAGCCTTAATCTCCTGCTTTCTCCTTGTACCCTTTCATGCCCTGACTAGTCAAGAATCTACCTGCCTTAAATATATCCAATGACTTGGCCTCCACAGCCACCTGTGGCAACAATTTCCACAGATTCACTCTGGCTGAAGAAATTCCTCCTCATCTCTATTTTGAAAGGAGGTCCCTCTATTCTGAGGCTGTGTCCTCTACTCTTTAGACTCCCTCACCATAGGAAACATCCTCTTCACAGCCATTCTATTTAGACCTTTCAACAGGTTTTGATGATATCACCCCTCATTCTTCTGAATGCCAGTGAGTAGGCCCAAAGCCATCAAGTACTCCTCATGTGACAAGCCTTCCAATCCAGGAATTGCTTGTGAACTCCTTTGAATCCTTCCAACATCAGCACATCCTTTCTCAGATAAGGGGCCAAAAACTGCTCATAATACTCCAAGTAAGGCCTCACCAGTGCTTTATAAAGCCTCGGCATTACATCCTTGCTTTTATATTCTAGTCCTCTCAAAATGAATGTTAACATCACATTTGCCTTCCTCACCAATGACACAACCTGCAAATACACCTATAGGGAATCCTGCATGAGAACTCCCAAGTCCCTTGCACCTCAGATGTTTGAATTTTCTCTCCAGTTAGAAAATAGTCTACCAATTAATTTCTGCTACCAAAGTCCATGACCATATGCTTCCCGACACTGTTTTCCTTCTGCCACTTCTTTGCCCATCCTCCTAATCTGTCCTTCCTTAAAACTACTTGCCCTCATATCATGTGCAAACATGGCCACAAAGCCATCAATTTTGTAATCCAAATCATTAACATATAACGTAAAAAGCAGCTCCAACACAGACCCCAGTGGAACACTAGTCACCGGCAGCCAACCAGAAATGGCTCCCTTTAGTCCCACTCTTTGCCTCCTGCCAATCAGCTTTATCCATAAGTAGAATCTTTGCTGTCGTACCATGGACTCTTAGCTTATTAAGCAGCCTCATGCACAAGACCTTATCAAAGTCCTTCTGAAAATCCAAGTACACAGATTCTCCTTTGTTTATTCTGCTTATTATTTCTTTAAAGAATTCCAACAGATAACTCAACCAGATTAGAGCAGATTTTGTGATTTACCTCCCGATACCTAAAAGCCTTTCCACCGCAACAAGGCACAGGTCAGGATTATGATAAACTTGCCCAGATGAGTGCAGCTCCAATGACTTTCAGAAGGCTTAAAACTATACACAAGGCAGCCTGCTAGACGAACAATCCACTCACCACTGACACACAAAGGCTACAGTATACACATCTACAAAATGCACTACAGTTACTGGCCCACGCTGCTCCAGCAGCACCTTTCAAAGACACGAGCACCACCAAGGCAGGATAGCAGTTGAATAGGAGCAAAACTACCTGCTGGCTCACCTTCAGATCACACATCAGTCTGCTGATGCTTTATTATTAAGTTCTGAGAACCTCCTACCCAACAGCACCGTGGAGCTCCCTTCACCGGGAGGACTACAGCATTCCGAGGGAGCTCACACCACATTCTCAAGAGCAATCTGGCATTGGCAGTAAATACTGGTCATCCCCAAGAAATCAACACAACTTCTAAAAAAAAAGTTCAAAGCTTCAACAAGCTTCAACAATTAATACGTTAATTGTCAAAGAAGACACCAGCAATGGTTCAAAGCTATACGAACACAGCATGTACATTGAACTCCAACCAAAGAGGCAATATCCCAGAATCAGATTTATTATCACTGACTTATATAAAGTGAAATTTGTTGTTTCGCGGCAGTACAGAGAAGAGGTATAAAAATTACTACAAATTACAAAAATAAAAACAGTAAGAAAGAATTCATCAGGTCATGGACCATTCAGAAATGTGATGGCAGAGAGAAAAAGACGTTTCTGAACCCCCGAGTGTGGATCTTCAAAATTTTTGTTTCTCCTCCCCGAAGGTAGTAATGAGAAGAGGGCATGGTCCTATTGGTGAGGGTCCTTCGTGATGGATGCCACCATCTTAAGACATGCCTCTTGTAGATTTCCTCAGTGGCGGAGAGGAGCAAAGCTGGCCAAGTCTCCAACGCTCTGCAGCCTCTTGTGGTCCTTTGCATTGGAGACTCCGTACCAAGCTGTAATACAATCAGAATGTTCTCCACAGTACAATGGTGCTAGAAAGTTTGTGAACCCTGTAAAATCTTTTCTATTTCTGCATAAATATAACCTAAAATGTGATCAGACCTTCACACAAATCCTACTTTTTTCCAACAAATACATGTAATATTGGATCTTTTTCTCAATAAATAAATCAACAAGTCTGCTTTTGTGTTATTTATTTAATTGGGTTCTCTTTACTTAGTTTTAGGACTTGCGTGAAGATCAGATCACATATTAGGTCATATTTACGCAGAAATAGAGAAAATTCTACAGGGATCACAAACTTTTAAGCACCACTCTACATCTGTAGAAATTTGTAATCTCCACAAGCACCAAACAAAATGGAACGACTGGAAATATACTGGCTCAGCACAAGCTACACTGTGGTCCTTGCAATACTTTGCACATTCAGTATATAATGCAGTCTTGCAGTAGAACACAAGTTGAAATGGACCATAATTATTCCTGTTTGAGGCATCAGCTGATCATAACTGCTCTGGAGATCATTCATTGAAAACAAACTGCTCACCAACAATCTGCATTTCACAATTCTCCACTCTTATGCAGGCAAAGATACTCAGGTGAAACAAAGGTGTCTGACAAGACAATGAAAAAGACAAACTATCAAGGTACTCAATAGTGTAGGTTCACGTTAAGCTGTTTCCACTTGTGGAAACCAAATCTCAGGGCCAATAAACTAATAGGATTTAATTCAATGCAGGGCTTAGATGGCAGTTTAGCTATTAAGACCCTCAAAGTTCAAAAATTCAAAGTAAATTTATTATCCAAGTACATATATGTCACCATATATGTTATTTCGAACTCAACGGCTGTGAAGGCGGATGAAGGCTGCAACAAATCCATCAGCTCCAGTTTTCGTGGCTTCCATGCCATTGGAATAAATTGGTTGATTTGTGAAGTATCATGTGCTTCCTGGAGTGCAACATCAAGTACACGTTAAACAAATACACGCAGAGGTGTCCTCGCTCTATGGAAACGGAATGAAGACCATAATCCTCGACCTCAAGGGATAGCCATGACGATGTCATTATACATAATCCTGAGATTGATTTACTTGCAGGCATAACCAAAAAATCCATAACAGAATAATAACCATAATGGAATCTTTGAAAGACTGCACTAACTTGGGCACTCAACCAGTATGCAAAAAGACAATAAACTGCACAAACAGAAAAAAAATAAAGCAATAGATAAACAATACGAGGCAAAAAGTCCTTGAAAGTGAGACCATAGGTTGTGGGAACATTTCTTCCTTGCCTTTCAACATGATCATAGCTGAGGAATGCTGGTGTCACCTCTTCTATTGTACCAGTTTTCTATAACCTTCAGTCTTCAATGCACTCAATTGCACAAATGATGGAAGCCATAAGCACAGATGTACAGTATGTTCAATTAAGTTTAAAAAAAATATCACAACCTTCCTCTTAATTAAAGTCTTTTTTATCGGTCCCTTGCTTTCAGCTCTTTTTTTTGGTAGTAGGCATTATTATCTTCTGTTTTCAAGTGTATTTACAGTTTTGGGGGTTTGAATGTCCCGATTTATATTCTCTATATTGTGTTGTGGTTGGTCTGGAGTTTTTTTTTGTGGGGCTTGGGGAGGATACTAACTTTACATGACTTCAATTTGGGTGCTTTCTCAATTATCTTTTTTGTATTATATTATTATTGTATGTTTATCTTTGCACTGCATTCATTTTGATTTGGGTTTTTTTTCCTATCTGTAGTGTTGTAGAAAATGCATAAAAAAACCAATAAAAAAAATAAAATAAAATCACATCTTCCTATTTTGTGTTGAGTATCAATACCAGGATGAAACTGCAAAGCCAAATAGCCATTGTTTTTATAAAATTCCATGCAATTTGCTCTTTAAGGAAGGGAATAGGAAACAAAGCAAACAGGCAGGGAAAATCTTCGCATTCCCAGAATGGCTGGCATTAATAAAATAATGCCTAATCATCAAAAATTTTGACTGTGAAAGTTTTTCTTCCCTTCTCAACTGCCATCCTTTACCCATCCCAAAGCAAATCACTTCGGCAAGACCTGGCATATTCAGGACTCTCATATTAAAATTGTTGGTATGTGGAAGACATCTTACACCTGAAGTCCCAAACTTTTCACTCAAAAGGCAAGTAATTACTTCGGACCTTTCTCAGGAGGCCTAGTTACTGAATTATACTGAAAGATCTTTTACACCATGGAGAGAAATCACTCCAAGATTTTGTTCAAAATTCTTATAACAGCCTTTAAAGCAGCAAGATGAAGACTCACAGATTATGAGAAAAAATATTTTCAACGCAGTGACAGTTCTAACTGAAAGACTTTCACATGAAGCAAACTGCTCCAAAATCAGAGATCCATCATGCCTCCCTCTAAGACAAGATATATTATGTGTACAAAATTATAAAGTGAACCCTAGCTATGAAGCCAACAGACATCATTATGATCACAGTTGTTTGCTGAAACAAAGTGTGCATGTCCTGCTCCCCAAAATAGCAACATGTCTATGGGTGACAGATGAAGATTATGAAACCTCATACGAAGATAAAAGATGCACTAAGAATTCAAAGACTGGGTTGCTTCAGAGCAAAAGCGCTTCTTTATTCGACAAAAAAAAGTTTAGCAGGCATCATAAGGTCAAACACAAGGAAATCTGCAGATTCTGGAAATTCAAGCAACACACACACTCACAAAATGCTGGTGGAACGCAGCAGGTCAGGCAGCATCTGCAGGGAGGAGCGTTGTCGACATTTCGGGCCGAGACCCTTCATCCTGAAGATGAATGATGCACTAAGAATTCAAAGACTGAGTTGCTTCATAGCAAGAGCTTTTGATTCAATTTACTATGGATGCTCCATACTATCTTTTCAAAGGTAATCATTTGTCCATTATTTACTCAGGAGATGCTATAGAAGATGCTACAGAGTCTATAGAAGTGAGGCAAAGTGGCATCAAATTCATGGGACCTATACAGATTACAAAGAAGGAGATGTTTACTGTCCCAAGGCAAATCAGGGCAGATAAATCCCCAGGGCCTGACAGGGTGTTCCCTCAGACCCTACAGGAGGCGAGCAGAAACTGCCACGGCCCTAGCAGTATTTAAACCACTCTTAGCAACAGGGGAGGTACCGGAGGATTGGATAGCCAATTTTGTTCCACTGTTTAAAAAAGGCTCTAAACATAAACCAGGAAATTATAGGCCAGTTGAGTCTGACATCAGTTGTGGAAAAGTTAGAGGTGGGTATTCTAAGGGACTGAATAAACAAGTATTTGGATAGACACAGACAAATTAAGGATAGTCGGCATGGCTTTGTGCATGGTAGGTTATGTCTAACTAATCTTATAGAGTTTTTCGAGGAAGTTACCAATAAAGTGGAGGAAGGCAAGGAAGTGGAGGTTGTCTACATGGACTTCAGCAAGATATTTGCCAAGTTTCCACATGGGAGATGAGTCAGGAAGGTTCAGTTTCTTGGCATTCAAGATGAGGGAGCAAACTGGAATAAACATTGGCTTCGTGGGAGAAGCCAGAGTGACTATAGGTGATTGCCTCTCGGACTGCAGGCCTGTAACTCGTGGTGTGACGGAGGGATCGGTGCTGGGTCCATTGTTCTTTGTATCAACAATCTGGATGATAATGTGGTTAACTGGATCATCAAATCTGTGGATGACACCAAGAGAGGGGGTGCAGTGGACAGTGAAGGCGGCTATCATGGCTTGCAGAGGGATCTGGATCAGATGGAAACAAAATGGGCTGAAAAAAAAAATAGCAGATGGAACTTAATGCAGACAAGTGTGAAGTTTTGCACTTCGGTAGGATCAACCTGGGTAGGTCTTACACAGTGAATGGTAGAGCATGGGGAAGTGTGGTAGAACAAAGGGATTTGGCATACAGGTTCATAATTTAGTAGAAATAGCGTCACAGGTAGATAGAGTCATAAAGAAAGCTTTTGGCACATTGGCCTTCATAAATCAAAGTACTGAGTACAGGAGATGGGATGTTATGTTGAAGTTGTATAAGATGTTGATGAAGTCTAATTTAGAGTATTGTGTGCAGTTTTGGTCACCTACCTACAGGAAAATTGTAAACAAAGTTGAAAGAGTACAGACAAAATTTACAAGTATGTTACCAGGTCTGGAGGACCTGAGTTATAAGGAAAGATTGAATAGATTATGACTATTTTCCTTAGAATGTCAAAGATTGAGATGAGATGTGATAGAGGTATACAAAATTATGAGGGGTGTAAATAGGGTAAAAGCAAGCAGGCTTTTTCCACTGAGGTTGGGTGGGATTACAGCCAGAGGTCATGGGTTATGGGTGAAAAGTGAGAAGCTTAAGGGGAAGACGAGGGGAAAATTTCTTCACTCAGAGGTTTTGTGAGAGTGTGAAACAAGCTGCCAGCACAAGCGGTGCACACGAGCTCAATTTCAATGCTCAAGAGAAGTTCGAGTAAGTACTCAGATGGTAGGGGTATGGAAGGCTATGGTTCCAGTGCAGGTTGATGGGAGTGGGCAGTTTAGACGGTTTTGGCACAGACTAGATGGACCAAATGGTCTGTTCCTGTGCTGTACTATTCTGTGACTCTATGAATGACTGGGAGAGTAGAGAGTTTGGAATGCTGCCATGGACCTGTGAACTCTGTACCTCAGCTGGTTTTCCAAATTACAGAAGTACGTCCTTCTTCTCATCTATTTTAGGCACTTTGCAGAAATCCAATGGAAATTAGTGATTGTCTCAAACTGGAACAGAAGGTCAAACATTTGTTTCCACACTCAATATTTAATGATGGCATTTTTATTAATTAATCAGCTTAATGCATTTGAATGGCAACAAACTGAATGCCAGTTTGGAAGTTCGGAATGACCCAGTGCCATTAAAGATGCTGGTAAAATGCTAATATTTCTATTTAGTTTATTGCTTACAAGCATCCCAAGAACAAAAAAAAATCATTTTCCAGAAACAATGCATCATTTGATAATGAAACCAGCAAAGGACTATTCACAGGTGATGGCAAAAGAGTTTTACTGTAATATGTGCTATAAAATTAACTTTGAAAAGTAATATGCAATTACAGAATCAAAATACAGCATGTTCCATTATCCCTACACACTCTTCAAAGAGGCCATCCAATTTGCCCTCCTTGGCTTGGCTATTTTCCTTAGCCAAATACAAACCCCATTTCCAGAAAAGTTGGGATATTTTCCAAGACGCAATAAAAACAAAAATCTGTGATGTGTTAATTCACGTGAACCTTCATTTAACTGACAAAAGTACAAAGAAAAAATTTTCAATAGTTTTACTGACCAACTTAATTGTATTTTGTAAATATACACAGATTTAGAATTTGATGGCTACAACACACTCAACAAAAGTTGGGACAGAGGCATGTTTACCATTGTGTTACATCACCTTTCCTTTTAATAACACTTTTTAATCGTTTTGGAACATTTGCAATTGGAAATTTTGTCCATTCTTGCTTGATATAAGACTTCAGCTGCTCAACAATCCGTGGTCTCCGTTGTCTGATTCTCCTCCTCATGATGCGCCATACATTTTCAATAGGAGATAGATCTAGGCTGGTAGCAGGCCAGTCAAGCACACGCACTCTGTGTCTACAAAGCCACACTGTTGTAGCCCATGCAGAATGTGGTCTGGCATTGTCCTGCTGAAATAAGCATGGATGTCCCGGGAAGAGACGTCGCCTTGATGGCAACATATGTCTCTCTAAAATCCTAATATACACCTCAGAGTCAATGGTACCTTCACATACATGCAACTCACCATGCCTGGGCACTGATACACCCCCATGCCATCACAGATGCTGGCTTTTGCACCTTTCGCTGATAACAATCAGGATGGTCATTTTCATCTTTGGCACGGAGAACTCAAAGCCTGTTTTTTCCAAAAACTAGCTGAAATGTGGACTCATCTGACCACAGCACACAGTTCCACAGTCTTTCGGTCCATCTGAGATGAGCTTGGGCCCAGAGAACTCGCCGGCGTTTCTGCATAGAGTTGATGTATGGCTTTCTCCTTGCGTAATACAGTTTCAAGTTGCATTTCTGGATGCAGCGACAGACTGTGTTAAGTGACAATGGTTTTCCGAAGTACTCCCGAGCCCAGGTGGCTATAATTGTCACAGTAGCATGACGGTTTCTTAGGCAGTGCCGCCTGAGGGCTCGAAGATCACGCGCATTCAACAGTGGTTTCTGACCTTGCCCTCTACGCACTGAGATGTCTCTGAATTCTCTGAATCTTTTCACAATATTATGTACTGTAGATGTTAAAACTCCTAAATTCTCTGCAATCTTGCATTGGGAAATGTTCCTTTTGAACTGACTAACAATTCTCTCACGAATTTTGGCACAAAGGGGTGGGCCATGATCCATCCTTGCTTGCAAAGACTGAGCCTTTGATGGACGCTACTTTTATACCCAGTCGTGAAACTTCACTTGCTACTAATTAGTCTACTTAATGTGGAATCTTCCAAACCAGTGTTACTTGAATATTCTGTGCACTTTTCAATCTTATTTTAACTCTGTCCCAACTTTTGTTGAGTGTGTTGCAGCCATCAAATTCTAAATTTGTGTATATTTACACAAATACAATTAAGTTGGTCAGTAAAACTATTGAAAATCTTTTCTTTGTACTTTTGTCAGTTAAGTAAAGGTTCACGTGAATTAACACATCACAGATTTTTGTTTTTATTGCATTTTGGAAAATATCCCAACTTTTCTGGAAATGGGGTTTGTATTTTTCTCTTCAAATCAGAATCAGGTTGCGGCAGCAGTACATTGTAATACATGATAACAGTAAATTACATTAAGTATATACATTTAAAAAGTCAAACTCAATAAATAGTGCATCTTATGACATGATTCTGGTCACTCTTTTCTTTGCTACGTTTGGGCGATTGTGATTCGGGCCAGCCTGCAGATAACCAACCCTGAGTTGAACTGAATAAGCCTGGGCTGCTTCATATTATGTCTTTCTTTAAAATTGACTTTTTTTTTTGTTGCTAATAGCGTAATTTGTCTTATTTACGCTGGAGTGGGTGTTAATGTTTTGCTTTGAACGGGTTCCATGGTTTTCTTTGTTTCGTGGCTGTCTGTGAGGAGGAGAAATCTCAGAACTGAACACTGCATACATACTTTGATGATAAATATACTCTGAATCTTGAATCAGAAAGAGAAAAAAAGTAGCTGTTCCGTGTCTATGGCATCAATATCCATTCAGAAATCTGATGGCAGAGGGGAAGAAGCTGTTCCTGAATCATTGCGTGAGTGCCTTCAGGATCTTGTACCTCCTTCCTGATGGTAGCAATGAGAAAAGGAAATGTCCTAGGTGTTGGGGGTCCTTAATGATGAACGCCACCTTTTTGCAGCATTGCTCCTTGAAGATGTCCTCGATGCTACAGAGGCTTAGTGCCCATGAAGAAGCTGAGTGAGTTTAAAACTATCCACAGCTTATTTCAATCCTGTGCAATGTCCCCTCCCCCAACACCAGACAATGATGCAGCCAGTTAGAATGCTCTCCACCGTACGTCTGAAGAAATTTGGTGACTCCTAATGAAATATAGCTGCTGTCATGCCTTCTTTGTAAGTGCATCGATATGTCGGGCCCAGGATACCTCCTCAAAGATGCTGACACCCAGGAACTTTAAGTTGCTCACCCTTTCCACTGCAGATCCCTCGAAGAGTACTGGTGTGTGTTCCCTCTTCCTACCCTTTCTGAAGTCTACAATCAACTCTTTGGTCTTCCCAACATTGAGAGCAAGGTTGTTGCTGCGATACCACTCAATCAGCTAATCTATCTCACGTCTCTACACCTTCTCATCACCATCTGAAAATCTGCCAAGAAGAGCTATGTCATCAGCAAATTTATACAGGGTATTTGAGAAATACGCAGCCACACTGTCAGGATGTAGAGAGAGTAGAGCCGTGGGCTTAGCACACATTCCTGAAGAGTGCCACTGTTGATTATCGGCAAGGTGGAGATATTATTTCCGATTCCTACAGACTGCTCTTCCAGTAAGGAAGTCGAGGATCCAGTTGCAGAGGCATGCACAGTGGTCCAAGTCTTGGAGATTTTTGATCAGGACAGTAGAAATGATTGTGTTAAACACTAAACAAACAGAATTCTTACTTAACCATTAGTACTGTCCGGGTGATCAAAGGCCACATGAAGAGCCAATGGAATTGCAACCACTGCACATGTATTGTGGCGATAGGCAAATTGCAGTGAGTCCAGGTCCTTGCTAAGGCAGGATAACCAACTTCTCAAAGAAATTCATCACCGTGAATGCGAGTGCAACTGGATGATAGTCATTAAATATATCCCCCGGAAGTATAACTCAATCTGCTGCTTCTCATTCAGTCTGCATCCTATAGATTACCACAACTCACCGAGTGAAAACCAGGTACACATGCACATCCAAGTCAAGAAATGACGTGGAGATAAATAATCTTTCTTGAATTCAGAGAGGAACAAAAGATCGTCATCCCTCTCGGCTTGGATCATAGTGCATTTTCTACAAAAGATGCAACAAGAAGTCAAAGCTTACCGACTGCGAGGTGACCACCCACTCTCCCAACATGCTAGCCCAGCATCCAAGGCTGATCCATTCATCACCATCCCATTTGCACGTGCTGCATAGGAAACAAATGAGTTCATAAGAAATACTGTTCAAGGTATGTCTCAAGCGCCTAGTTTAACAGCAGCATCTATCAATTTGTTGGAGGCAGTTGACACTTATAGTTAGACACATAATAAGCAGTTAGCCTTAATAGTTGTCTGTTTGTTTAGCCATCTATTTTTCTGAAGGAAGTCACGATGAAGACAAAAAAAAATTACAGGCTGAAAGTATAATTAAGAGCAACATACACACATGAAGTGCTGAAGGAATTCAGCAGGTCAGGCAGCATCTACGGAGGGAAATGAACAGTCAACGATTTGGGCTGAAACCCTTCATCAGGACTGAAAGCTGATATTTCTTCCACAACAAGCAATGAGTGGAGATTAGCAAAGTTATATATAAAAAATGATCCCCCCCCCCTTCCAAATTAAAAAATATCCCCTTTATGTACAGCACAGCCCTGAATGTACTTGATGGTTCAACACCATCTTCATTCTGGCTAAAAGTGATGTCACTATGCTGGTGTTTTTTGGCTCCTGAGGAGAGCTAGACAATTAAGAACAGCAGAGAACTGATAAGAAAAACATTTCTTCAGTCAGATTGATGCCAGAATCAGACAGGGATCTAGGGCAACAATTCAGTACACAGTTGTGTGGGAGAAATGCAATGCCATTTTTCACAAGAGTAGTTTAACAAAGGCACCATTTCAAATTGACACAAAATAGTTCATTGTATGATTTCGAAGTTGTGCAGGTGAAGTTTCCCCTCCCCCGCTGTGCCTTCACCAAGCAATTTCACTAGAAGCTGTTCAATATCATTAGCAATTTGAAAGAGTTTGCTTTGTGCAAATTAACTACTAGCTTTCCCTCAATCAGGTCAGTAATCACATTACCAGTGTATTTCCATTGTTCATTTCTTTGGAGCACTAAATTTACAACACACTCAAGTTCCCTTTTTCTCTAAGTGAATAATTTACACGTGTAAACATCCAGACTCCAACAGTTCAAAGTAGAAACAGTACAGCAATCCACTTATTGCTTGTCTCGCAAGGTGTCCATTAATAAACTCATAGCTGCTACACTTGCATTTGAGAAATTTCCCCATTGATCTTCAAACCCACTCTTGGGACATTCCTTCTAATTCCTTAAAGATAAAGATAAGCTTTATTTGTCAAATGTACAACAAAACAGACAGTGAAATGAATCATTTGTGACAGTGAACAGAGTCCAAAATGTGCTGAAAGCAGCCAGCAAGAGTTGCATCAGCTTTTGTGCATCAACATAGCATGCCCACAAGTTACTAACCCAAACTCATAGGTCTTTGGAATGTTGGAAGAAACCCTCGCAGACAAGCAGAGAACGCACAAAGTTCTTACAGACCGCAGTAGGAATTGAATCCCGATCACTAGCACTGTAAGCATTAGGCGAAGCACTACTTTACTGTGCCGCCCTGCAGGGGAAGGTAGCTGCAATGCTTTAATTTGTCATTTCAGTACACGCAGAACTGTACCATAAAAGCCAAGACAAAATCAAAGTAAAATTTATTATCAAAGTACATATAAACATCCTTCAGATCCATTTTATCAGAAGCCTGGTGATTATAGGGTAATAACTGTCTCTGAACCTGGTGGTGTGGGATCTAAGGCTCCTGTACCTCCTTCCCGATGGTAGTAGCGAGAAGAATGTGCCATATTCTCTGTCGTGCTGAAGAAGTTGGGCAGTTAATGTGAAACAAAATTATTGACTTGCACTTGTAGAATGTTTTTCCCCAACTTCGGATATCCCAAAATGATTGAATAACCCTGTATTTTCAAATTGTGTGTCCATGCTATAGGACAAAAGCCAAATTCCTTTCAGACATAAAAGACTGCAAACTTTAACTGTACTAATACACTCCCAGATTCTTCTCCCTTTCACTTTCCTCTGCCGCCTTACCCAAGTCCATCTTTACTCTGATTTCAGTATCATTTCCTCGCTGGTCCCAAATAATCAATCTTCAGTAAACTACTACCCTTGGTCACTCCACATTCAATATCATGTGTAATATGTTAAGAGGGAGGGACAGTGAGAGTGCTGAGCTAGTTAGAGATATCAGACTTGTGCATAATTTTCAATGTCCATCTTGCCACAAGAGAGTGAGAAGGTTGACTACATCAAAACTCTGTCCCTCCCACCTGGCTTCATCTAACCATTTCCTCATCTAGTTCTATTATCATCCATGAGCGTATCTCTCCTTTCACTCTATATCCTGTTCTCTTTCCTCTAAACCAGAGGTTCTCAACCTTTTACGGACTAATACCATTAAGCAAGGGGTTGGGAACCCTGCTTGGCACACTCAGTCCAGATGCAAGACCTGGAGTCAAAACATAAACCATTCCTTTATCTACGGAAATGCTGATTCAGTTTATATTTAGACCGTTTTTTTCTGTCATTAGTCTATGCAAGCATATTTATCCCCAAAACCATGGGGTTTAATTTGTTTAACAATCTGGTATGGCACCTGATCAAAAGCCTTCTGAAAGTCCAAGTATACCATAACCACCTCATTGCCCAATCGGTTTTGCTCATTTCAGTCTCAAAAACACCAATGTATGAAACAGGATTTCTCTTCCAGAAACATACATCGACTGTGAACCACAATACAATAGGTGCAGAAGTAGACCATTCGGCCCTTCAAGCCTGCGCCGCCATTCTGAGATCATGGCTGAACATCTACTATCAATACCCGGTTCCTGCCTTGTCCCCATATCCCTTGATTCCCCTATCCATAAGATACCTATCTAGCTCCTTCTTGAAAGCATCCAGAGAATTGACCTCCACTGCCTTCCGAGGCAGTGCATTCCAGACCTCCACAACTCGCTGGGAGAAGTTGTTTTTCCTTAACTCTGTCCTAAATGACCTACCCCTTATTCTCAAACCATGCCCTCTGGTACTGGACTCTCCCAGCATCTGGAACACATTTCCTGCCTCTATCTTGTCCAATCCCTTAATAATCTTATATGTTGCAATCAGATCCCCTCTCAATCTCCTTAATTCCAGCGTGTTTAGCATCAAGTGGAAAGTGACAATGGTTTCAATGCTCAGTATCATTTCATTCTTCAAACATTTCCAAATTCTCTGTCAATTACACACTATCATTTAAGATTTCTATTAAGCACTCAACAACTCATAAGCCCATCTTCTCTGTTTTCTGCAGTATTGTTCAGCTTAATTTCAACTCTACTACTGCTCAAGCATAGTAACGTAGCAGCTTGTGTAAAGATTTACAGCACCAGCGATCAGCAACTGAGGATCACCACTGTCTGTAACGAGTTTGTACCTTTTCTCCATGACTGTGGGTTTCCTCCAAATGCTCTGGCTTCCTACAAATTCCAAAGTTGGAAAGTTGTGGGCATGCTGTGTTGGCACGGAAGTGTGGTGTCCCCGCTACATCCTCAGGGTGTCGGGGTGGGAGGTGAGGGACGGGCCAGTTCAGCTCTCTGCTCTGTGACCTTCACTCAGCTCTACACTGAACTGTGGCCTGCTCCCCAATCGGCTGCAGTCACACCTGGCTTCCTGTCTGTGGACTCACTTTCGTAAACTTCAGTATGTGCTCACTTTTATTGTTTGCGTAATTTGTTTTTTTCTCTCTGCACATTGGGTGTTTGACAATTTTTCTTTAAATGGATTCTTCTGGGTTTCTTTGTTGCCACTGCCTGTAAGAAGACAAGTTACAAGATTGTATAGAATACACATACGTTGATAATAAACATACTTCGAACATTGACAAAAAATACTAATCATTATAACTCGCCACCTGGAGGTACATTTCTCTTACATTTCAGCCGTTTCCATTCCCATCCATCATGTCTGCACACATTCCCATCATTTCCAAGTGTCACTCTATGTTCACTCAGCACCAACACGCTCATGTTGATCCTAGATTTCACTGTGATGATGCCTCACACTTACTCATTATCACACCCAAATCAAAGTGCTGTGAATTCATGCTGCACTCTATTGTTTCGATGTAAAATTTAGGCCGCTATTCCAGTGCAGCACAGGGAATGCTTCACTTACAGAACAAAGTTCCATCTTTGATCAACAAATTAGCTGGGTATTTATCCCAGTGTTTGGGTGTAAATGATGATTGCCACATTATAACTGTGATTACCTTTGATTGGTGATAAAGTGCTCATAAATTGTCAGTATATGATTACACATTGTTATTCCTCTCAGTACCTTGTGGCCCATGCCGTTTCTTCTGCATTTTGTCTGTGTTTTGACAAGGCCGAGTTGCTAGCTTGACACTCAACCCAGCACAGATGGAAAGCACGCAAGGAGCCGGTCAGATTTGAACCTGTGACCATTCACCTCGAGTCCGGCGCAGATGACACTACACCACCGGCCAGCCAATACACACCTAGTGGCCACTTTTTTAAAGTTACATCTGCTCATTAATACAAATATCTGATCAGCCAATCAGTGGCATAAAAGCATGCAGAGGTGGTCAAGTGGTTCCACTGATTTTCCAGACCAAACATCAGAATGGGAAATAAATGTTACCCACGGTACTTCTTCTGTGGAATGATTGTTGGTGCTAGATGGGGTGGTTTGAGTATCTCAGAAACTGCTGTTCCCCTGGGATTTTCACACACAACAGTCTCTAGAGTTTACAGAGAACAGTGCAAAAAACAAATAACATCCAGCGAGCAGCCGTTCTATGGGCGAAAACGCTTTGTGTACGAGAGAGGTCAGAGGAGAATGACCAGACTAGTTCAAGCTGAAAGGAAGGTGGCAGTAACTCAAATAACCACACGTTACAACAGTGATGTGCAGAATAGCATCTCTGAATGCTCAACATGTCAAACCTTGGAGTAGATGGACTGCAGCAGCAGACTACACTGGGTTCCACCCGTACCTAAAAAAGTGACCAGTGAGCGTATACATACTTTTATAATTTACTTTGAGCTTTGAGGACATCCAAACTTGTTTTAAAAAAATACAAAATATGCAGGTTTTTAAAATTTTGCTTCTACTTTGTTCTCTACACTTTACTAATGGTGCATATTCCAAGTGTTCCAACTCTCCGGCATGGAAACACCGATGCCCGGGAACAGGGAAGATTACATTCACATGGAGCACTGTCGCAAGGAAGTAGTATCTATCGTCAAGACCCCCACCATGCAGGCCTTGCTCTCTTCACGTTACTACCATTGGGAAGGAGATACAGCAGCCTTAGGTCCTACTCCACCAGCTTCCAAACCTGTTATTACCCTACGACCATCAGGCTCCTAAACCAGAGTGGAAAACTTCAATCACCACTACACTGAACAATTTTCAAGGGCTCTTCACAACTCATGTTCTCAATGTTAAATTGTTTTGTATCATTTATCTTCTTTTGCACATTGGTTGTGTGTCAGTCTTTGTTAATGTATAGTTTTTCACTAATTCTATTGTATTTCTTCATTTTCTGTAACTGTCTAAAAGTAGTACTGTATATGGTAACATATATGTAGCCTCCGTGCCCCCAGTTGACCCCCCCGTTCGCGTAGAGTAAACCGCTGTCATCCTGCAAGTAGTGCAATACTTCTGTGTAAATACGGTGTGATGTCCCCCCAGTGCACGCTCACAATACAAATACCAGACAATACCCAAAAGCGAGCAAATAATTGTAGCTTTATAGTGATTTCTTAGTGATGGGTAAGTAGAAACAGATAACCCAAAGGTGCCAAAGTAATGATCAGTCTGTCAGTTTGTGCACATATTTTAATAGGTTGGAGCTCATGCCTCTGGTTCCTTTTCACAACGACCTTCTGAGCCTTCGGCCACTGTCCAAACTGCCGACGTCCAGTATCCACTGCCCTGGAACTGCTGCCTGCTCCACACACATCCATCCTCCTCGCTCTCCTCCGAAAAAGACCGCGAACTCCCGCTCCGCTTACACAGACAAGATAGCATGACACTTCTCCATTGGTTAGTTTTCCCCTTATCAATACACATAACCCAGACATACAAGACAGACACAGGATCCCATTACAACATTACAGAGAAGCCATCTCATTATAAAGTACAGAGAGGCCATTTTGTTAGCCTGAACAGTTAACACCACTGTTACTGGTACTGAGAATCCTACATATATATACATACTTTGATAATAACTCTAACCTTGAACTCGAGCTTTTGGAACCCGGAACACACAAGTGTCTCTCCGCTCTCCAACTCCAATGTTATGCTTTTAACAATGAAAAGTAAGAAACTGCAAATGATGGACATCCAAAGTGAAATTAGACAATATTGGAAATACTTAAAAGATCAGACAACGTCTGCATAAAAAAATAATCTAACATGTCAGAGCCAGGATTCTTCTAGCAAAAAGGTCTTCAATCTCAAACATTTACTGTTTCTCGTTCTGCAGATGCTGCTGGGTGCATTCATTCCCTTTTAAGTCAGATTCTTAGCATTTGAAATTTATTTTACTTTCATTTACCGCTTCTTGCAAAGTGGCTCTGGGAGATTCTTTACATAAACTCGCTATTAGGAAGTGCAAGTAGCTGTCTTTTCACTATGCTTTCTGACGCAGGATTCCAAAATAAAAATACACCACTTCCTGCTGATGCTCTGCGTTCTTGCTACATTCGTACTCTGTACAGGACCATGTGCATCAAAAATAGCTGTTGCAGAATGTTTTTTTTGTAGAGATCATATATGTGGCAATAATGAGTCTAATATAGAAAACAGGGATGAGAACGATACACACTACATATTCGAGAACGTGTTGCAAGACCAACACCTGATTGCAGCCTATTTCACTAACGTCCCTCACCTTCCCTCACAAAAAGTCTGTGAAACAAAGGACAAAACACATACATTCTCATTTGGAAGCATCCAACATGATAGAGAGGAGTTTTATTTGCCACATGTATATTGAAACATACAATGAAACGTGTCATTTGTGTCAACGACCACAGTCCTAATACATGCTGGGGGCAGCCGACACTAACATAGCATGTCCACAACTTACTAACCCCTTAACATAGAAAACTACAACACATTACAGACCCTTTGGCCCACAATGTTGTGCTGACCATGTAACCTACTCTAGAAGCTGCCTAACCACATAGCCTTCTGTTTTACTAAGCTTTATGTACCTATCTGAGAGTCTCTTAAAAGACCCTATTGTATCCATCTCTACCACCTTCACTGGTGGTGTATTCCACACACCCACCACTCTGTGTAAAAACTTACTTCTGACATCCCCCTTGTACTTACTTTCAAGCACCTTAAAACTATGCCCCCTCATGTTAGCCATTTTAGCCCTGGAAAAAAGCCTATGACTATCCACATGATCAATGCCTCCCATCATCTTATACACCTCTCTCAGGTCACTTCTCATCCTCCGTCGCTCCAAGGAGAAAAGGCCGAGTTCACTCAACCTATTCTCATAAGGCATGCACTCCAATCCAGGCAACATCCGCTGCACTCTCTCTATCGTATCCACATCCTTCCTGTAATGAGGTGACCAGAACTGAACATAGTATTCCAAGTGGGGTCTAACTAAGGTCTTAATAGCTGTAACATTACCTCACAGCTCTTGAACTCAATCCCGTGGTTGATTAAGGCCATCACACCATACGCCTTTTTAACAACACAGTCAACCTGTGAAGCGGCTTTGAATGTCCTATGGACAAGGAACCAAGATCTCACTGATCCTCCACAATGCCAAGAGTCTTACCATTAATAACATATTCAGTCTTCAAATTTGACCTGCCAAAATGAACCACTTCACACTTATCTGGGTTTGGAATGTGAGAGGAAACCAGAGTACCTGGAGGAAACCCATGGGAGGAACATACAAGCAGGCAATGAACCACGATCGCCAACTGCTGGCGCTGTGGAGTGTTACGGTAACTGCTACGCTATCATGCAGTCCACAGGGGAATGTTGCTGACTAGTATATTCCAGGCTGCCAAAGTTCATACTGAGGTTCTAGATAGAAGACCAAAGCAGGTTCTTCCATAGTGAACACTGAGGGGCTGAGTCCAGCAGAATGCCCCTCAAAAAAATTTAGAGCACAGCACATCGGGGCCATGTGGGTAGCAAGAATATTATGTCTGAATATAAAGGTCTGGTATGGACTCTGTGCTGTTAACTACAAGTAGAAAGATCATGTTCCTCATTATGAAGCTTATTCATTTGCATAAATTTCTACTTGAATTCGATATTTTTGCTTCAAAAGCTTTTTGAAAGGCTGTTGTGGGAAATTATGCTATTGTTATTCTAGTGCCAGTGGTGTGATGACAGCCTGGGTTACATGTGAGGAGCAGAAAGTAGATGAAAGGCCTCCTCCAATAAACACTACACCGCAGTCAGCCAGGAATACAATGTGGATGACTCATTAGACCCTCCCACCCCAACTCCCCCATTGTCTCCGTCATTAATAAAGACAGTCTTCAGCTAATTCAATTTACTTCAATTTACTCCATCTATGTTCAAGAGATACAGCTAAAGTTGAGACCACATTGCAAACCCACCTTCCAAATACTTAAGCTTCAGAACAAGGCTAAACTAGTCAAGCTGATCCAACTTTAACTACACTGGCACTGATTTACAAAATGGAAAATTACCTCAGGCACCCCTGAAATCCAAGCCATCTAATTACTGTTCAGACAACAAAATGACAGAAGATATCAACAAGTGGGAAAGGCACGCATTGACTGCATTCCAATACTCAGCACCGCTTCCTCAGAACCACTCGGCTACAAACGCCCATTACAGCTTTTGTCCCAACGCAAACTGAACAGCCACATTCAAAGATGAGGTAACAGGCAGCATTTTGCCCCCAAATGCCAGCAAAGACAGTGCAGTACAGTGCAGTTGTAGTATATTTTGCAATCATATCCTTCGTCTTTGTAGGTGTGGGAAACTGCTTACCTCAAGTTTAATTCTTAAATGCTTCTCCCCGGTATGAAAATAATTTACCATCGAATAACAGCTTTCCGTCCATTTCTGCTAACTCACTTCTCATGGCACTCTTACTGACCTGAACTGCAAATTTAGAACCTCTACTTCACCACTGTCCTCTTCCCAAACTGCTCAACATAACTAATGATTATCTTAATCATTGTTAAGACTTGCTGATTTCAGAAGAGGTTCTTCCCCTCTACCATCAGATAGATTTCAGAACCATCCATGAACAGTACCTCGTTACTATAAATTACAAAGTGCAAAAAAAAGGAATAATGTTTGACTTCGCTGTCGCAAAACAACAAATTTCATGTCAAATACAACATGATAAATAAACCTGATTCTTAGGCAAAGGAAAAATATTATCTACCTACATCTAATTACCACAAAACTTAACCCAGAATTACATTACCCCTCCCATACAATTCTTTAACAAACCATGAGTGCAATTTACAAATCCATTGCCTTTTATACCTTTTACACAAAGTATTAACGTTACTGTGAGTTAAAATGCAGGGTGTATAAAATCACCCCTGTGCTCTGTTTATCAGAAATTTTACTTACAGATTGCCTCTTCTATTTTCCTGAGATTATTTGTAGGTCTTTATTACCCTTGCAATTTCTAGGCTTCTCATTTTTTGTTTTTTAATTCAACCCATTAACCCTCATTATGTGCTTTTCACATATATCTTTCAGTATATCTGAAAGCATCCAACTTGACTTCATCTAAAAATCAGGAGAAACCAAATTCAGACTGCATGACGGGTGACAGAAATCCGCCATTCAGTCATCAAAAATGATCTAGAGCTTTGAGTTGTCCATCACTTTATTTCTCCAACCCACACTTACCAGTCTTGGGCTCCAACACCATTCCAACAACCTAACATCTCATCCTTCAACTAAAGTTGTTAGCGCCCATGCTCAAGCCTGAGTTAACCTTTCCAAACTATGTCAGACTGGCCTGTTCCCAATAAAAGATCATTAACTTATGACGAAAGAACTCTGCTCAGGCTTCTAGCTGGGTACAGGTATAGTTTTTATCCAACATTTCAACGACAATCTCTGCCTACTTCATCAGGGACAACACCTGGGCATGCCTCAATAATACCAGACTAGACATGCCCAGGCATAACTTCTGATGAAGATAGCAGAGTTTGTCATCGAAATGTTGGTTAAAATTGATACCTATACCTGGGCAGAAGCCCAAGAAGAGCTGATTTGTCATGTATGCTGAGAAAGATCCTTATTATATAACCATATAACTATTACAGCACAGAAACAGGCCATCTCAGCCCTTATAGTCCATGCCAACGCTTACACTCACCTAGTCCCACTGGCTCGCACTCAACCCATAACCCTGCATTCCTTTCCTAACAATATACCTATCCAATTTTACAAATTTACTTTAAATGACTTTAAATATTAACCTGTGATATTCAGTTTTCTTTTCCCTTTACAGTTTGACTGAATTATTTGAAGAGGTGAAAAAGAGGATGAGTTACATGGACTTCAGTAAAGACATTAGCAAGGCCCTGTATGGAAGACTGGTTCTATGGTTAGGGGCCCTTTGGACTTGAGGCAAGTTAGGAAACTGGATCCTAAACTGGCTCAGCTTTGGAGACAGAGGGTGATGGTCAAGGGTTGTTTTGTGAATGGATGACTGTGACATGGTGGTTGGCTGCAAGGATGAGTATTGAGACCCTTGTTGTTGTGGAAGTAAGAGGCAAAATTCATGAAGTTTATGAAAGACACAACGATCAGTGGAGTCACTGATAGTGCGGAGGGTAGTATTAGGTTTCAGATATCAATGTCTTGGACTTAAAAATGGCAGATGGAGTTCAGACTAATGTGTGTTGCTGCATTTCAGAAGCTCAAACAAGGCTAGAATGTATAGGAAAAGCGCTACAGTATTAGGGTGTATTGAGGAATAGAGGGACTCAGCGTGCACAGCACAGTTTCCTCTGGGTTGCACAGTAACTGAAATGCTCCCACACGTGTAGCTGGAATATTCTTTTATTTTACACGGTTTTCAGGCCGTGTAAAAGTTTCCTGCTGGCCGTGTGGCTATATATTAAAAAAATGATAGAGATCTTTGAAAGTGACAATGGAGATGAATAACATAACTAGGAAGGTATACAGAATATGTAAGTTATGCTTCAATTTTCTAAAACCTTGGTCAGACCTCACAAGAAATAGCGTGCGCAGTTTTGGACACCAAGGTATGCTCACGAGAGAGGGTGCAGAGAGGATTCACCACGATGTTGCCTAAGATGCAGCAGTTCAGTAATAGACAGAGATTGGACATGCAAGCCCTTTTATCGTCAGAGCAGGGCAGGCTAAGAAGGGGCATGATTGCAATATACAAGATTAAGAGGGGTACAGATCATTGCAGGTAATTTTTCTGTATCAGAGGTAAACAAAATGAAAGGACATAGGTTGAGTGCAAGCATATAGAAATTCAGAAAGGATACAAGGGGAATCTTCATACAGAGAGGGTAAGTACCTGGACTGCATTGCCGAAGAGAGTGATTCAAGCTGATCGTGAACAGCATTTAATTGTCCAGGTTTACACCTGAATCTTATGCATCGGGGCAATGGGATTAATATGGAAGGGTGCCTGCTGGCTAGATGCTATTTCCACACTGCGTGATTCAACAGATACAAACCTGACCTGCTGAATATTTCCAGCATTTCCTTTCTTTCAAAGTTCAAAGTAAATTTATTACCAAAGTGCATATTAATCACCATATACAACCCTAAAATTCGTTCTCTTGCGGGCACAGTCAGCAAATCCAAGAAACATAATAGAATACATGAAAGAGGGATGGATGGATAGATGGACAGACATACAAATAACATGAAGTGAGGAGTCCTTGAAAGTGAATCCTTAGGTTGTGGGAACATTTCAATGATGGGGCAAGTGAAATTATCCCCTCTGGTTCAAGAGCCTGATGGTTGAGGGGTAATTCCTGAACCCAGTGGTGCGAGTCCTGAGGGGTTCAAATCTCCAATCACTGCTTTGTTCTGCATGTTCAAGCTCCAGCATTGCTTTTCTCCTCTTGCCTCATTCACCTCCCTCCTTTCACCTTGTATAGGCAAATTCAGCGTGATTAAGTCTTCACCACCCACTTCTGTACAGCTATCTCTCGGTCTTCAAATTATCACAAATATTTCTTTAATTCTCCCCATACAAAAGTGAGATCTGCCAACTAGATGAGTGGTGTCACAGCAACAACCTTGCACAGAATGTCAGTGAGACCAAAACTCTGATTGTGGACTTCATAAAGGGCAAGACGAGGGAACACAAACCAATCCTCATAGAGGGATCAGAAGTGGAGAGAGTGAGCAATTTGAAGTTCCTATGTGTCAGTATCTCCGCGGACCTAATCTGGACCCAATATATCGATGCAGCTATAAAGGCGGCAAGACAGCAGCTATATTTCAGTAGGAGTTTGAGGATCATATTAAGCTGCAGAAAGCTGTAAAACTAGCTCTATCACAGGTACCAGGCTCTGTAGTATCCAAGACATCTTCAAGGAGCGTGGCCTCAGAAAAGCTGCTTCCATCATCAAGGACCCGCTCCACCCAGGACATGCCCTCTTCTCATTATTACCATCAGGAAGGAGGTACAGAAGCACACACTCAGCGATTCAGGAACAGCTTCTTCCCCTATGCCATCCAGTTTCTAAATGTACATTGAACCCTTGAACTCTACCTCTCTGCTTTTTTTTAAGTTTCTGTTTTTTGCACTACTTATCTTAATTTAACTATTTAATTTACATATTGTTACTGTAATTCAGATTTTGTGTTTATCATGTACTGATGCCACAAAGTTAAATTTTACGACATATGCCAGTGATACTAAAACTGATCCTATTTCTTTTGCTTTATCGACAGTCAGCAAAGCTTGGTGGGATGACTTCCAACCAAGCAAACATTTTATGGCAGAACTTGTTCTGCTTCAGTGTTCTATGCTCCAACTCACACGGAAGCATCGCAGCCTGGAATCTCAGAACTTCCATTAAGCTTGTTTTAATACCTTTGAATGGGGTCATTTGATTTGAAACAAGATCTATAAATCAGGATTTGCACCAAGTTTCAGTCTCTCCAAATAGAAGCTGAAAATTGAATTGGAACAAACATCAGGAGACCTGTGTAAACGGCAGAAGGAGCTGACCACCTCACAAACTGTCCTGATAGGCATCTCCTGTCTCATTCTTTGAAGCATTTGCAGTTCCTTTACCTGACCTATCAATTACTTTAGAACCCACAAAATTAAAATGGAACCAAAAAAATTCCTCTCCTATCTAACAATGACTAGTTTAAATTATGGAACAATTAAGCACTCTTCATTTTTACCACAAAGTAATTTGGATTTTCTTATGAAAATTATAACAATCCCACCCAGTTAAAAGAGGAACTTGGCAGATATTGCAGCTTCATACCAAAGAATTAAACCGAGGACAAACTTTAAATATGGTGTCCAATCTTGGACTTTTACATTAAGAAGCATGTTAAACCATTGGCAAGGGTGGGCAAAAACTTCTAGGATACTTTGAGAAGCGAGGGACCAGAGAAGCCTCCTCAGCCAGGAAGTATAATGTTATACAGGTACTCAAAGATCAAAGTATTTTGACAGTATAAAGAGAAGCTACATCCCCTGATAGAGGACCAGTGACAAGAGAACAGAGAATGGAAAAATGATTTTTAATTTTACCTGAAATGCACTGTTTGACAGCTTTATGATCTGCAGCACAGAGTAAGGCCTGCCCATCAAATAACACGATATGAGTGTTCTGCACAAGCCCTTCCGTTCACTCCTCACCAGAAACCAACAGAAGTGCATTCAATACCTGGACGAACTTACAAAAGGGAACTGGAATGCAAAGATTGATATACTTGCTGTCCCATGCCACACTCAGATATTCCCTTTTTCTCCCCTCCTTCACTCTCCATTCTAATTATGGGAGGTTACCCGGAGAACCCAGTGGTAGCAAAACACTGCATTCGCAACGGCCACAGGATTGACTCTGGCAGCATAAAACTACTGTGCTGCACCAACTGCTTTTCCGACCGCCTGGTAAAGGAAACCATTGAAATAAAACTAAAGGAAAAGAATTTTAACAAAAGTGAAGGTCTCACTCCAAGTAAGAACTGGAAGTTGATCCAAGTAGGGAAGAGCAGAAGCATGATCGGATGAGGACTGACCAATAAAGAGGGAAGGACCATGGGGGTATAAATACCACTGCACTGGAAATGCCCAGGCATCATCCCTGAAGAAGGTGGCAGAGTGTCATCGAAACACGGGTTATAATCGATACCTGTACCCAGCTGGAAACCCCAGAAGAGTTTATTCATCATATATGCCAGGAAAGCAATACATCCTTTTTCAAAAGGAAGGATCACAAGAGAGCCTTCTGCTTAATTTTCAACTTTCCTCTAATTTTGACCAGGGGGTCATGGAGTGCAAAATGAAATAAATGAAAATGAGCTATTAATCTTCTTCCCCAACCCCCACAAAACTCATGCATACTAGAACCCCTTTCTTTCCCGAGTTACATCTCTTATTGATCCTGCTGCTATGCAATCTGATCTCCATACATATCTGGAGTTGATTAATGTAATAGCAGGGTCACACACCACTGATTATCTGGGAATGCAGAGTGCTGTAGCTGAAAATACTGGTTGAACACAAATGTCCGTGAAAACAAAGATAAAGAGATAGACGAAGAATAATCTCGCTTTATGTCTACTCAACCACTTTCTAAAGTGTGTGAAAAATAAATAAATGCTAACTCATTAATCAGCTGACATTAAGCCAAAAGAGAAAGTAACTAAACAATCATTCCCTGGAGTCCTATCTTCATGTAAACATTAAACTTGCTGCCAGTTTATGCAGTACTGTACAAGACTTGTGTCCCAGGACAGACCTCGCTGTTGGTACACTGTTGCAAATTTATATCTTTCAAACGTGAACTTCCCTTTCCAGGTTAACGGAGGATTACTCAGTTTCCACTATCAGAAAGAGGCAGCAACACATCAAATATATAAACTCTCAGTAATTTTCTTCCTTACATTAACTTCAGGGCACGGGGGAATAAAGGTATATGCTTTCATGCTCAGTTACCTCCCGTAAGCCAATCATTACCAAAGGGTACAAATCCGGAACGACCAGCCGGTCTTGCCTTCCCTTCCTGCCGCCCGCATTCTTACTGGGGGCCGAGGTCTGATCCCAGGCCTCAGCACCAAAAGTGAAGTGGGGAGGGGAGAGGTGAACACACACAGTGTACTGAATAAAACAGACAATTAAAAGTAACATTGGCATCTAACACGTGCAACAAGGCTTCTTTTTTATTAAACTAGAAGTTGGATTTTAAACAGAAAATTTCTTAAGTTCTTGAAACAATAAAGTCAGCGAAAGTAGAACAAAAGCAAAGGCTGAAGCCATTCCCTGTACGGGTCTCCAGTGCCATGGAGAAGATTCTGATATATTCTGCTACTTACAATGCATGGCCGGCCGCAGGTAATTCCAGCTCCAAACCTCCCTCCGCCCAAACTTTTTCTTCCGCTGAGTGTCTGCCAGCAATCACTACGATACTGTACTCCTTTCCCGGCACATTCCGAAGCCTGGCCTCCGCCTGGTGTCCAGCAAGCGGGCAGAGGTGGCCGAGGGGGCAGCTCCATCCATCGTACCCCAGCCCCGGACCGTCAGCAGCGCCTCCGCCGGCCCTCGCTCCCTCCCGGACCGGACCGGACCCGACCCGACCCCGTCTTGATTGACAGCAGCACCGTCGGGCAGCGGAGCGGAGGCAGGGGCTTTGGCGATCACTCCAGCCCCGCAACTCGCCAACTTTTCTAAAAACTATTGTTTTAATTTACAGCGTTACTGAAGGGTGGTCGGTTTTAAACTTCGTTCTGGTTTGCTTTATTAAACTTTTAATCTGGAGCAATCGTGCCACCTGGTGTCCAAACGATTTCACTGGTTCTGGGACACAAAACTTGGAGCAACGCATACGAAATGCTGGAGGAACTCAGCAAGTCGGGCAACGTCAATAGAGGGCAATATTTCGGGCCGAGCCCCCTTCGACTGTCTATTCCTTCGCTTAGATGTTATCTGACTTGCAAATACGAGGAAATCTGCAGATGCTGGAAATTCAAGCAACACACACACACACAAACATAGAAAATAGGTGCGGGGTAGGTCATTCGGCCCTTCGAGCCTGCACCACCATTCAGTATGATCATGGCTGATCATCCAACTCAGAACCCTGTACCTGCTTTCTCTCCATACCCCCGATCCCTTTAGCCACAAGGGCCATATCTAACTTCCTCTTAAATATAGCCAATGAACTGGCCTCAACTGTTTCCTGTGGCAGAGAATTCCACAGATTCACCACTCTCTGTGTGAAGAAGTTTTTCCTCATCTCGGTCCTAAACTGTCCTTTATCCTTAAACTGTGACCCCTCGTTCTGGACTTCCCCAACATCGGAAACAATCTTCCTGCATCTAGCCTGTCCAATCCCTTTAGAATTTTATACGTTTCAATAAGATCCCCCCTCAATCTTCTAAATTCCAGTGAGTATAAGCCTAGTCGATCCAGTCTTTCTTCATATGAAAGTCCTGCCATCCCAGTAATCAATCTGGTGAACTTTCTCTGTACTCCTATCGCAAGAATGTCTTTCCTCAGTTTAAGGGACCAAAACTGCACACAGTATTCTAGGTGCGGTCTCACCAAGGCCTTGTACAACTGCAGTAGAACCTCCCTGCTCCTGTACTCAAATCCTTTTGCTATGAATGCCAACATAACATTTGCCTTTTTCACCACCTGCTGTACCTGCATGCCCACCTTCAATGACTGGTGTACAATGACACTCAGGTCTCATTGCATCTCCCCTTTTCTTAATCGGCCACTGTTCAGATAATAATTTGTTTTCCTGTTCTTGCAACCAAAGTGGATAACCTCACATTTATCCACATTAAATTGCATCTGCCATGAATTTGCCCACTCACCTAACCTATCCAAGTCACCCTGCATCCTCTTAGCATCCTCCTCACAGCTAACACCGCCGCCCAGCTTCGTGTCATCCGCAAACTTGGAGATGCTGCATTTAATTCCCTCATCTAAATCATTAATATATATTGTAAACAACTGGGGTCCCAGCACTGAGCCTTGTGGTACCCCACTAGTCACTGCCTGCA
Source organism: Hypanus sabinus (assembly GCF_030144855.1). Taxonomy (NCBI): domain Eukaryota; kingdom Metazoa; phylum Chordata; class Chondrichthyes; order Myliobatiformes; family Dasyatidae; genus Hypanus; species Hypanus sabinus. Next base: position 12,655,923 of record NC_082723.1, read on the forward strand.
ATTCTGAAAAGGTCCTGTTTACTCCCACTCTTTGCTTCCTGTCTGCCAACCAATTCTCTATCCACATCAATACCATACCCCCAATACCGTGTGGTTTGAGTTTGCACACTAATCTCCTGTGTGGGACCTTGCCAGAAGCCTTTTGAAAATCTAAATATACCACATCCACTGGCTCTCCCCTATCCATTCTACTAGTTACATCTTCAAAAAGTTCTATAAGATTCATCAGACATGATTTTCCTTTCACAAATCCATGCTGACTTTGTCCGATGATTTCACCTCTTTCCAAATGTGCTGTTATCACATCTTTGATAACTGACTCTAGCATTTTTCCCACCACCGATGTTAGAATAACCTGTCTATAATTTCCAGGTTTCTCTCTCCCTCCATTTTTAAAAATTGGGGTTACATTAGCCACCCTCCAATCCTCAAGAACTAATCCAGAATCTAAGGAGTTTTGAAAAATTATCACTAATGCACCCACTATTTCTTGGGCTACTTCCTTATGCACTCTGAGATGCAGACCATCTGGCCCTGGGGGTTTATCTGCCTTTAATTTACCTAACACCACTTCCCTACTAACATGTATTTCCCTCAGTTCCTCCATCTCACTAGACCCACGGTCTCTTACTATTTCCGGAAGGTTATTTATGTCCTCCTTAGTGAAGACAGAACCAAAGTAGCTATTCAATTGGTCTGCCATGTCTTTGTTCCCTATGATCAATTCACCTGTATCTGACTGTAAAGGACCTACATTTGTCTTGACCAATCTTTTTCTTTTCATGCATCTACAAAAGCTTTTGCAGTCAGTTTTTATGTTCCCTGCCAGCTTTCTCTCATAATCTTTTTTCCCTTTTCTAATTAAGCCCTTTGTCCTCCTCTGCTGATCTCTGAATTTCTCCCAGTCCTCAGGTGTGCCACTTTTTTTTTGCTAATTTATATGTTTCTTCTTTTGGACTTGATACTATCCCAAATTTCCCTTGTCAGCCACGGGTGCATTACCTTCCCTGGTTTATTCTTTTGCCAAACTGGGATAAACAATTGTTGTAGTTCATTCAGGCGATCTTTAAATGCTTGCCATTGCATATCCACCGTCAACCCTTTAAGTATCATTTGCCAGTCTATCATAGCTAATTCACATCTCATACCTTCAAAGTTACCCTTCTTTAAGTTCAGAACCTTTGTTTCTGAATTAACTATGTCACTCTCCATCTTAATGAAGAATTCCACCATATTATGGTCACTCTTACCTAAGGGACCTCACACGACAAGATTGCTATCTAACCCTTCCTCATTGCTCAATACCCAATCTAGAATGGCCTGCTCTCTAGTTGGTTCCTCGACATGTTGGTTCAGAAAACCATCCCGCATACATTCCAAGAAATCCTCTTCCTCAGCACCCTTACCAATTTGGTTCACCCAATCTATATGTAGATTGAAGTCACCCATTATAACTACTGTTCCTTTATTGCACGCATTTCTAATTTCCTGTTTAATGCCATCCCCAACCTCACTACTACTGTTAGGTGGCCTGTACACAACTCCCACCAGCGTTTTCTGCCCCTTAGTGTTATGCAGCTCTACCCATATCGATTCCACATCCTCCAGGCTAATGTCCTTCCTTTCCATTGCGTTAATCTCCTCTCTAACCAGCAATGCTACCCCACCTCCTTTTCTTTCCTGTCTATCCCTCCTGAATATTGAATATCCCTGGATGTTGAGCTCCCATCCTTGGTCACCCTGGAGCCATGTCTCTGTGATCCCAACTATATCATATTCATTAATAACTATCTGCACATTCAATTCATTCACCTTGTTACAAATGCTCCTCGCATTGACACACAAAGCCTCCAGGCTTGTTTTTACAACACTCTTAGCCCTTATACAATTATGTTGAAAAGTGGTTCTTTTTGCTTTTTGCCCTGGATTTGCCTGCCTGCCACTTTTACTTTTCACCTTACTACTTTTTGCTTCTATCCTCATTTTACACCCCTCTATCTCTCTGCACTTGTTCCCATCCCCCTGCCACATTAGTTTAAAGCCTCCTGAACAGCAGTAGCAAACGCTCCCCCAGGACATTGGTTCCAGTCCAGCCCAGATGCAGACCATCCTGTTTATACTGGTCCCACCTCCCCCAGAACTGGTTCCAATGCCCCAGAAATTTGAATCCCTCCTCCTTGCACCATTTTTCAAGCCACGTATTCATCGGAAATATTCTCCTATTTCTACTCTGACTAGCACATGGCACTGGTAGTAATCCAGAGATTATTACCTTTGTGGTCCTACTTTTTAGTTTAACTCCTAACTCCCTAAATTCACTTTGTAGGACCTCATCCCATTTTTTACCTATATCGTTAGTACCTATGTGCACCACAACCACTGGCTGTTCACCATCCCACTCCAGAATGTCCTGCAGCTGTTCAGATACATCCTTGACCCTTGCACCAGGGAGGCAACATACCAACCTGGAGTCTCGTTTGCGGCCACAGAAACGCCTATCTATTCCCCTTACAATCAAATCCCCTATCACTATAGCTCTCCCACTCCTTTTCCTTCCCTCCTGTGCCGCAGAGCCACCCATGGTGCAATGAACTCGGCTGCTGCTGCCTTCCCCCGATGAGACATCTCCCCCAACAGTATCCAAAACAGAATATCTGTTTAGGAGGGAGATGACCTCAGGGGACTCCTGCCTACTGCTACGCTGTCTAGTGGCCACCCCTTCCCTTTCTGCCTGTGTAGCCTTTACCTGCGGTGTGGCCAACTCACTGAACGTGCTATTCACGACTTTCTCAGCATCGCGGATGCTCCAGTATGAATCCAATCGCAGCTCCAGATGCTCAATGCGGTCTGCCAGAAGCTGCAGTTGGACACACTTCCTGCACACATAGTCGTCAGGGACACTGGAAGTATCCCTGATTTCCCAAATGCTGCAGGATGAACAAACCACGGGGCTGATCTCAGCTGCCATGACCTACCCAATACTTTGAGGCAATACTTTTGAAACTTTCTCCTTTGAAACGAACTTACCCGGCCTTACCTCACTTGGAGTGAAGCTCGTCCTCAGCCTCTTCTCATCGAAGCCTCTCGAGTCAAATCCTCAAATCTCCACTCCTTCTCTGGCCGCTTTCCACAGGCCGCTCCACTTGAGGTAACTCTCTATTTGTTTGAGCTTTTCAAACTGCTTGGTCACCTAACCTCGAATGCCCAATCAGCTGCTTTCTGCTGAGTCTGTTCTTGATTGTATGCTGACTTGCTGAGTTCCTCAAGCAATTTATTTGTTTTCACTTGTTCTCGTCTATTCCTCTTTCTGTCATTAACATAGTTAAATTATTTTGGATGCAAAATGACGGCCAGGAGTTAATCTTTAACTTAGAATAGACAAGTATGATCCATGCAATACAATGCGGCATGTTTATTCCCTCTCACAGATTCAACAAGACAAGATAAGGGAAGGTGAGTACCATGTGTCAGACAACTGACATATCTCTTTTGGCTCCATGCATAGATTACCACTCTGATTTTACAGCCGACCAATTTTGCCCCTTGTTTTCCTTTTGCTCTTCATATCTGTAGAAACCCTCAGATTCTCCTTCACCTTGTCTGCTAGAGTAATCTCGTGCCTTCATTTAGCCCTCCTGATTCCTTCTTCAGTGTTCTCTTGCATCTTCAAACTCCTCAAGTACCACATTTGCTCCTACCTGCCAATACCTGTTACGCATCTCCTTCTTCCCCTCAATATCTCTCAAAAACCAAGGTTCCCTAAACATTTTATCCTTGCCTTTTATTCTAACAGCTGCATACAAACTCTGTACTCTCAAAATCTCACTTTTGTAAGTCTTTGAGTTACCGAGTACTCCTTTGCCAGAAAACAGCCTGTCCCAATCCACACTTGCCAGATCCTTTCTGATACCATCAAAACTGGCCTTTCTCCAATTCAGAATCTCAGCTCGAGAGGACCAGACCTATCCTTCTCCATAATTATCTTGAAACTAACAGCATTATGATCAATCAATGTAAAGTGTTTTCCCACCTGTCAGCTGCCCTGTCTCATTCCCGAATAGGAGATCTAGTATCACATCCTCTCCAGTAGGGACCTCTTACGTACTGGTGAAGGGAACTTACCTGGACAAACTCTATCCCATCCAGCCCTTCTGCAGTTGGAATCCCAGCCAATAATGTGGAAAGTTAAAAATCACCTCTTATCACAACCTTATGTTTCTTCACTGGAAGAAATCTAAGCTCGCTACCCTCTCAACCTCAATATTGTTATGCAGATGGGAGCATGTGCACCATCTCCTCCCCACCCACTTGTTGAAGCCAATGACAAGCTCTTTTGTTGACATTGAGGAAAAGATTTTGTCATGGCAGCCTGTTACTAAGCTCTCTCACTCCTTCCTATACTCCGACTCATCACTGATCGAGTTATGGCCTACTACGGTATCACTTACAAACTTGTGTGGAATCTGGCCACACAATCATGAGTGTATAGGGAGTAGAGTATGAGGCTGGGGACACAACCTTGTGGAGCACCAGTGTCGAAGAAGGTGTTGCTGCCTCTCTGTACTGATTGTAGTTTATTGGTCGGGAAGTCAAGGATCCTGTTGCAGAGGGAGGCATTGACTCCCAGAATCTGTAGCTTGGTGATAAGTTTGTTTGGAATTACACTATCAAAAATGGAGCTGTAGTCAATAAATTTAGATGTCTTTACTGGCCAGAGTGTAGGGCCAGGGAGACGGCATCCAGTGTAGGCCAGTTTTAGCAATAGGCAAATTGGAGTGGGTCGAAGTTGACTGGAAGGCTGAAGCTGATATGTGC